>NC_031997.1:29552990-29598663 GCF_001879085.1 Nicotiana attenuata
CAAGGACAGGAGAATAAAGTATGCAAATTGAGAAAGTCTTTGTATGGTCTAAAGCAGGCACCTAAGCAATGGTATGAAAAGTTTAATAGCACATTAGTGGATAATGGTTTTGTTGTTAATGCATCTGATACTTGTGTTTATTCCAAGATGATAGGATCAGATTGTGTTATTATATGTTTGTATGTGGATGACATGTTAATCTTTGGCCCTAATGTGAATGTTGTTAATGAGACTAAGAATTTTTTTCTTCTAAATTTAAAATGAAAGATCTTGGTGAAGCAGATGTGATTTTAGGGGTTAAAATCAAAAGAACTTCTAATGGTTTTTCATTGTCTCAGTCTCATTATATTGAGAAAATATTGAAAAGGTTTAATTGTTTTGATGTAGCACCTGTGAGAACTCCTTATGATCCTAGCATACATTTGAAAAAGAATAAGGAATCTAGTATTTCTCAACCTGAGTATGCTAAGATAATTGGTAGTGTAATGTTTCTCATGAATTATACACGACCTGATATTGCTTATGCTGTTAGTAGATTGAGTAGATATACTCACAACCCTAGTAGTGAACACTGTAATGCTCTTCATCGTTTGCTAAGATATTTGAGAGGTACTATGGATTGGTGTTTGCATTTTAATAAATTTCCTACTGTTTTAGAACGATTTTGTGATGCAAACTGGGTTACTGACAATGATGAAGTTAGCTCCACTAGTGGCTATGTGTTCACTTTGGGTGCAGGTGCTATTTCATGGAAGTCTTCAAAATAGACTTGTATAGCACGATCTACTATGGAGTCTGAATTCATTGCTCTTGAGTTGGCAGGGCAAGAAGCCGAGTGGTTGAGAAACTTATTGGCAGACGTGCCTTTGTGGGGAGGACAAGCTTCACCAGTTTCTCTACATTGTGACTCACAGGCAGCAATTGGAATTGCCAAAAATAGTGTGTACAATGGAAAAAGAAGACATATCCGCATTAGGCATGGTGCGGTAAAACAGTTGTTGAAACATGGTGTTATTTCCTTGGAATATGTAAGATCCGAAAGAAATTTGGCGGATCCTTTAACCAAGGATTTGGCAAGGAGAGTTATCCTTGAAACGTCAAGGGGGATGGGGCTAAAGCCCATGGATTGAGAAAGAATGGTGGATACCCGTTTGTGGTCAAACGAAGCCATATGAGACCTCAATATGCACTACATTTCCTATCCCTATGGCGTGTGGTAGTGCTTTATAAGGTTGAGCTTATTGTGCTCTTAATGATTCCATAGCCTTAAGGTAGTCTATGTGTAGATAGACTTGATGGAATCACCTATGTGAGTGTAAAGGTGCGGTCGCCTTTTATGAAAGACTTGGGATGCCTTTCTAGAGCACTCATGAGACCCAAGGTATTTGCATGACCATAAAAGCACTTTGTTAGTATCGCAGAATTTGCATAAAATTAAGGATATAATATGTGTTGTGGGGGTCTNTATGTGTTGTGGGGGTCTCAGCTAATGTCCATTCAGTTCAAGAGTACTTCACTTTGTGGATGTTAGTTGTTGCCACATTTCACTACGTGTCAATTCAAATCGAAAGATATTGACACTTAAGTTCATGTTCCTTCTTTTGACCAAAATTGTTCTATTTTGTCTTTGCATTAGTAGGGGATTGTTGGAACTATTCATAATGCAAAATCAAAAATTTCTTTTTGAAATTCCATTTACAACCAATAGCCATAAGTTTTTTATTTTTCAAAATGTCCTATCTATTTCAAGGTGGCCTCTTGCATGAAGCCTTAAAACCAAGTGTTGAATGGCTTTGACAAATGGCTATGCAAATCTACCATATGTCTTCATGCATGGAAGACAAGATACACTTGTCAATATTGGAGCCAAATGTCTTCATGCATGGAAGACAAGATACACTTGTCAATATTGGAGCCAAGTGGACTAACATAATGGGACAAGTGTCAAAAGTCTCTCGACACTTGTCATACATGCAACCTCCTTAATTTCCTATAAATAAGTTATGAATTAGCCATCATAATCACTCCATTCTTAACCAAGAATACATCTAGCTAATCATTCCTTTCTTCCTAGTCTTCTTTGTGAATTATCTAACACATAAAATACCTTCATCTTCTCTTCTTCCTGGGCAACTGTTTTGTGCAAATTCTAAACTTCCAGCCACGAGTGCACGTGTTTGGAGGTGCTGTGGAACCTTGGGGAGCGACCGGCCTTAACGATTTGCACCTAGTCGGGCCGAAATCGCTTTCAAGGTAGTGGCTTGCCACGGCACAGTATTTTTGATAAGTTGTAGTCTTCTTTCCTTGTTGTTCTTAGTCAATATTATCTACTGATTTTCCTTACAATTTGAAAGTGATTTCACATATAATATTGACTAATGGCCACCTGTGACGACCCGGCCGGTCGTCTTAAGAATTTACCCCTCGATCCCCCATTAACTGCTTCCCCTAGGTTCATTTCTGCTATTTTGGTTTGCCGGGACGTTCGTGTTGAGTTTCGGAGAGCTTTGGGACACTTAGTCCCTAAATGAGAACTTAAGTGTTGAAAATTGGTCCGTAGTCGGAACATTGTGAAGACGACCTCGGAATGGAAATCTGATGGTTCCGTTAGCTCCGTTAGGTGATTTCGGGGTTGAGAGCGTGTTCGGAATGTATTTTGGAAGTCCGTAGCTCATTTAGGCTTGAAATGCCAAAGTTTGAATTTTATAAGTTTCCGGTCCGATAGTGAGTTTTTGATCCGAGGGTCGGACTGGAATTCCGGAAGTTACAGTAGTTCCGTCATGTCATTTGGGGTATGTGTGCAAAATTTCAAGTCAATCGGACGAGGTTCGGGTAGGTTTTTGATCGAAAGCGTGTTTTGTTGGAATTTGAAGTTCTTAGGCTTGAATCTTTGATTAATTCGGGTTTCCAGCATTATTTTAGGTGTTTTTTAGATTGGTACAAGTTTGAATAAGGTATTAGGTGGTATTGGTGCTTTTGGTTGAGGTCCCGGGGGCCTCGGGATGATTTTGGGTGGTTAACGAAAGAATTTTGGAAGTTGAGAGGTAGCAGTTCTGCTGCTTCTGGTTTCTTTTCGCTTCTGCGGCTTGGGAACCGCAGAAGCGGAGCCGCAGAAGCGGCCTTGGTCATCGCAGAAGCAAAATTTGGACTCCTCAGCTTTTCCGCAGGTGCGGAAGGTTTGACCGCAGATGCGGTTCGCACCTGCGAGATTTGTACCGCAGAAGCGGAACCTGGCCCATTAAGTGAAAACCGCAGAAGCGGCTTGGTTTCCACAGAAGCGGGACCGCAGAAGCGGTCCCTTGTCCGCAGAAGCGGAAATACCTGTTCAGAAAAGGAAATTTCGAGGGTTGAGTTTCAAAAGTTGGAAAAATCAATTGAGAGCTCGGGAGAGGGCGATTTTGAGTGGGCTTTGAAGTGAAGATCATTGGGTAACGTTTTCTTAATCCCTTCTAGTTATATTTCATCATTTTGTATTTAAATCCATCATTAAAATTCGAATTTGGGATTAAAATTTGAAGAATTTGGTTAAAACTTCTTAAGCCAAACTATTGGATTTTGAGTGAGCATTTGACCTCTGATTTGGGAGATTTTTATATGGTTAGACTCGTGAGAGTACGAGGGTTCTGAAAATGTGAAAATTATTCAATTCTGAGGCGTTGGCCTGAAGGGCATTTTGGTCATTTCTCCTAATTTCACGTCGTAGCTTTGAATTTAATAGCAAAACTAGGTGTTTGCGATGTTATTTACAATGTGTAATTGAATTGAATAGATTTGGGCCATTTGGAGTCGGATACTCGTGGCAAGAGCGTGGTTTCTAGTTGATATTGAGCCGGTTCGAGGTAAGTGGCTTGTCTAACCTTGTGTGGGGGACCTTTCCCCTTAGGACATGATCTTTGAATATTTGAATGCCTCGTACGTGAGGTGACGAACGCGTACTTGAGCTAATTGTTGTAAACCCGTTTCTACTTGAAGTATTTAAATTGAGATTTCCTGTTTACTTGTTCATTTTAGACTGTAAGTTTATACCTGTGCTAGCTTAGAGACGCATGTTTAGCTGGCTTACTTGCTTATTTGTTTAGCTGTACTATTTGTACTCTGTGAAGCATTTTTGGCTAGAATTTACTATTACTTGTCCTGATTTTAGCATTTATTCTGAGATTATGGGTTGTTGTTGTTGTGTGTTTAATTTGGGACTACAGGACGGCTTCCCGGGAGATCCCCTGTACTTGAGATATTCTGGACTGAGGGTGCGGGATACCAAGAGATCCCTGGCACATGTGTTTCTATATATATTGGGATACCAAGAGATCCCCGGCGTACTTATTGAGGATACCCAGAGATCCTCGGGATACCAAGAGATCCCCGACTTACTTATTGAGGATACCCAGAGATCCTCGGGATACCAAGAGATCCCCGGCTTACTTATTGAGGATACCCAGAGATCCTCGGGATACCAAAAGATCCCTGACTTACTTATTGAGGATAACCAGAGATCATCGGGATACCAAGAGATCCCCGACTTACTTATTGAGGATACCAAGAGATCCTCGGGATACCCAGAGATCCCCCGGCTATTATTCCTTGTTGAGGCAGTTTTCCTTGTATTGTTACCTTTGCTTTCTATTACTGTTCTTCCTTATTTACCTTGTTTAGATTCTCGCTGTAGACTTTATTTAAACTGCTTCCGTTATCTCATTATTTATCATGTTTTATCTCAGTAGGGCCCTGACCTTCCTCGTCACTACCCAACCGAGGTTAGGCTTGGCACTTACTGAGTACCGCTGTGGTGTACTCATGCCTCTTCTGCGCATGTTTTTCATGTGCAGATCCAGGTACTTCCTCCCAGGCGTATCATCCTCGTGGTGGAAAGTCCTAGCTGAGACTTGAGGTATATCTGCTACGTCCGCAGACCAGGAGTCTCTGCTCGATTCCGGCTTTAGCAAATAGTTCCTTTCTTTCCTTTCATGTTGTTTAGACATTCTGGTGTAGAGCAGATTACTACATTCTATTAGCCTGTGTTTCCCGTGAGTTTCCGGGTTTTGGGATTTAGTTGTAGACTTCCGCATATTTTTGAGTTGTATAGGCCGAGTGGCCTTATATGCAGTTGTTATGTCCGTATGTTCAGTTTTAATTAATTATTCCGCAAATGTTAATTTATTATGCCTTACTGTTAGGCTTACCTAGTTGTAGGAACTAGGTGCCATCACGACATGTTCATGGAGGGTGAACTGGGGTCGTGACAATTTACAAGCAAATTAATTAAAGTTATGAACGTGTAATTGGGGCAATTTCTGAATTTGGTCGCTTAAGCTCAAAATGACCAGGCTCATAATTCTGGAATTTAAGGACTTCAAACCCAACAATTATTTAACCCTCAAGTTCATTCAGATTTGAATTTACTGCACCTAAGTTCAAAACATGCAATCGACCAGAGGGGTCCAATGAAATTATGTAGCTTAGCAAAATAGGACTTTAAATAAGAAAGAAACTTAAGAGGACCACAGAATATCGCGTGCAATTTCAAACACTATTTGGCATTTTTTGACAGCTTTAAATGGAACCCATACTAAATAGTGTTGATCTCAACAAATAATAAGCAAAACACTACAGCTTAAACATTCTGACCCATATTTCACTACAATAGTCCTTTAGAGTCCTTTTATACAAGTCTGCCCTCAAATTCATGCAAACACTAATAACTTGAAACACATGATTTGTTTAAAAATTGAAAGTGAGCTTAAACTGAAACGAAAATGCATTAACCACAATAAGAACCAAGACTAGCTAAGACACTCGAAGATTTTCAGAAAGGTAGAAAACAAGACATTTGCTGAAAACTAATGCTCTTTGTATTTTCAAACTTCAAGCAAACACTTGGGCTACTCCATTTCATATGCCAGGGGATGAACAATACCTGGAAATAAAGGAAACCAAGGGGTGAAGTTCAGCAGAAGGAAAAACAGCAGCAATAAACCAATGAGATCCAGCAATGGAACAGTAAAATCCCAAAAACCAAGAGCTTCAAAACCAGGTCTTCAAGTCCAGAAATCAAACCGTATTTCCAAATAAATGCAAAATCTGACAATTTCAGTAGTTTGACTAACTTATGAAGATCAAATTCAATCCATCTCTATACTCAGATGATTCAGATTTGTTTCAGAAAATGGAAACTTTAAAAATCAGAAAGGAGTTTCATAAAACAATAAAATTGCAGCCGTTGGTATTTTTCTGAAATTTTTATCTCTTCAGCTCTGCCTTGAAAGGCAAGAAAAGGTGCCTTTATAGGCAGGGCAATAGGGCAGCCCTTATGACTCTAATTTTGCATTATGCCCCTTTTCCAATTTTGTTTTCTTTTTGCTACTTCATCCTTGAAAATCTGACTTGTTTGCCAAGTAAGGCTCTTTTCAGCTTCTAGGAAGCTTCCTAGGAAGTTATTTGGGAGATTCCCCCACCTAATTACCCATAGTACCCCTTAATTCCCCTGTTTTTACTTTAGTCTCAACTATCTAACCTTCAGCTTACGGGTCAATTTAAACAGGATCCCATTCAGACCCTGGGCTTGCCTACTATGGCCCAGTTTCATCAACTTCAGGCCACTGACCATCGAGCATTGAGGCTTGCTGAACAGGGCTGTCTGGGCCAAAGAAAGAAAAGAAACGAGAGAGGCAGAGAACTGAGTCCAAAGAACTCAAATGATTCCCACCAAATAAAAATAAACTTAAATAACCTATCAGCAATTATGAACCAAACAAATGCATTCAAATGAAATAACAAAACGGGCCACTTAACAGCATCTGGCCCCAAAAGAACTTAACCGATTTTAATGCTAACTATGAACACCAGGCGAATTAATTCTAACCCTTCTATCAAAATTTAAACAATATTAACTCATGGTTATTACTTAACAAGACTAGTTAAAAAAACAGAAACGGAGGGACAAGAAAAGAACAGGAAAGAATGAAGATGGAGTAGAAATATAGGAAAGATAAACAGAAACACAAAGAACATACCCCGAACCGGCCAGAAGCGAACTCGATAAACCTTGAAGGACTTCTTCAATTTTTTGACCGGAATAGCCCTTAATCGTGTGTTTTCATGTGAAAACACACGAGTAAAGTCCATTACAGTCCAAAATCTTCAATAAGCCCGTCGATTTGGACTTTGGGGATTTTAGGGTTTTCTTTCAAAACCAGATTCGAGTGGACTTAGGAGGATTCGAAGGAAATGGATTGGAGTTTTGGAATGAGGGGGAGAAGGGGGTTCAGGGGTGTTAATTTTGTGGGGAAAAGAGGTGGCGCCGCCACCTTGAGGCGGTGGAATTTAGGGGCGGCGATTTAGGGTTTGGTGAGAGTTGGTCTCTGAGAGAATGAACTGAAGAAGACGAGATGGGGGGGAAAGGAATTTCGGACAGTTATATATTGGAACTCCCCCAGTTCTAAGCCGTTGGATCAAAGATCCTCGACGGCCCAGATCAAATGGCATAATAAAACGGGGTCGTTTGGTCTTAAGGGGATACGGGTCGGGGAAACTAGGCTGGGTTTGGGATCAATTTGGGGTGGGTTTTGGATGAAATAGCATTGGGCCTGGGCAGAAAAATTGGAGACAGATCCAATTGAAATTGCTCTATTTTCTTTTATTTTCTTTTCATTTTTTCCGAAAATTCTTTTTTTTTTCCTTCTTTTTTTTCAAGATTAAATAAAAATCTAAATTAATTCCTAGAACCTAATTAGCCTAAAAAATACTAACTAAAACTAAATGATAATTGACACAATTAATTAAAAACAAATTAAAAGAAAAGCTACTCAAAATAAAAGTTAAAATTAAAAGTGCAAATTAAACTATTTTTGTGATTTTTCTTTTATAAAAAACCAAATTACTAATTAATTCTTAAAATGCAAAATTAACTCCTAAATGCAAATGCCAAGTATTTTTGTATTTTTCATTGATTAAATAACATAAACGTGCACAGACAAATGCAAACAATTGACAGAAAAATGCCACAAAAATCTATAAAATTGCAAACAACGGGAAAAATTGTTTTGTTTTGAATTTGTGGGAGTAATTCATGTAGGGGAAAATCACGTGCTCACACTTCCTAAATTGGTAAAAAGAAATGGCTACAACAGCTTTTAATGTTCAAACTTGACCTAAATTTGTGAAACTCTCTATTTAGACTGGGCCAAAAATTATTGACAAAAATACCCCTCGGGAGGTTCTGCGGCCGCATAATTATATGTGCGGTCCGCAGATTTCTTCAGTTGGCGGGAAGGAGGATTCTGCTGCCGCACATTTCTGGGTTGTGGCTGCGAGGAAACTTCTGCGGCCGCACAATTCTTGTGCGGTCTGCACTTCTGCAAGGCATCAGAGCTTGGTCTTTTGTACATTCTCTGAACTTGAAAATACTTGTCAGTGCAAACCCTATTTTGCGGCCGCACAATTCATGTGCGGTCCGCACATTTGTTCTGCGGCCGCAGAATTCTTTCTGCGAACCGCACATCTTTGCTTCTGCTCCCTTTATTGCCTTGTGCTTCGGAACACTCCTTTTTGAGTTGGATTTCATCATGGGAGACCAAACTTCCAGCATTCATGCAATTTGGATAATTTCATTAGTTTCGGGAACATAATTCAATACTTTCAAACTAAAACAAAAGCAAAAAGGTGTTAATAAACCGTTAATATCCCCACTTATCAAGGCTGTGGGCCTTTTTGTGAGTGGTATTTATGGGATCGGGCTGCACGCCGTAGCAGAATTTATTGATTCATGCTAGGATTTGGCTTATTATAGCGCTTGGGCTGGATTTGCCCCTCCGGAGTCTGCACACTCACAGTGAGCGCAGTAGCTATTGATTCATGATATTTGCTTCGGGCTGCATCTGCCCCGGGCTTGATCTGCCCTGTACAGTGCTGAGTGATTGAGTGTGATGAATGAGAACTGAGATTGTCAGGTTGAGTACTCCAAAAGTGTGAGTACGCGAGGTTTTCATTTTTGTTGCATCACATACGATATGTATATTGGCATGTAGATATAGCGATGTCTTATTCCTCGTATCATCCAGACTTGACATATTTTATATGTTCTGAGTTTAACTGTTGAAATTGAAAGCATGTCTACATTTCTGTACTATATTTCTGTAATTGAACTGCACCTATGATATTCGTCACTACTTTCAGTCCAAAGGTTAGACTTGTTATTTACTAAGTTGGTTGTATTCACACTACACCCTGTAATACGTGTGCAGATCCAGGTATTTCGGACATGGTGGTTGCTGATTCCTGGTGTTTCATCAATTTAGAGATCATCGAGGTAGCTGCCTCGGCATCCGCAGACCTTGACTCTCCTTCCCCTATCTTTCAGTCTTATTTATTCAGTTATACTTTCTAGATAGTGTATCAAACTATGTCAGTATATAGATGCTCGTGTACTCAGTGGAACCTGGGTTTTGAGTGTTTCTGCATCGAGTTGTGGCGTTTTAATCCAGTTTTATGAGATTTTTACTTATTTAAACCTGTTTTAGTGTATTTTTGAATTTGAAAGAGTTGGTATGTATGAGTTATCGGCTTGCCTAGTATCACGATAGGCACCATCACGACATGTTGGATTTTGGGTCGTGACATTAGAGCTGTTTAATTATGTATTTCATGTATTCACGCGACTGTATTTATAAATGCAGTGAGGTAATCTGCCTAAAAATAGTAATTACGAGTGTTTAATAACGGAAAGCGCAATATTGAATTGTATTCAATTTTACTATTTTGAATTCAATTGTATTCAAATAATAAAAAATCAAGAAATAGGGTGTATACAGTTCTATTCAATTCGACTGTATATATTATATTCAATTCACCATATTCAATTAGACTGTATTCAAACAACAAAAAATCACAAAAATAGTGATGTTCAGCTGTATTAAAAAATACAGGGATCCACCACAAAAAAATAACCTTCAGAATACATAAATACAGGCAAAAATACAATGTATTTTTACAAAAATAAAATGTATTTGAGTGTATTTGTACAGAATACAATGTATTTGTATTATCGTATGTGACTCAATTGCAAAGAAGAGAAGAAAGTTCGTCGGAGATGGCATTTTTCAGCCAAGCTAAATACCGTACACATTGTATTAAAACTAAAAATGGAGACAAATGAAAAGCCGGCCCTCAAATCTTCTCCGACGACTCTGCTTCAGACTTCCAAAAGCTCAATCCATAGCCATGGCGAGATCTGTTCTCCTACTCCCTCTTCGCATTAAATCTATTCTCTTCGCTTCAGATCTATCCATGTCACGATGGAAGATTTGATTCACTATATTCAATTTACTCAAAACTAAAAGTTTCAGATCTATGTATCATTGAAAATTTAGAGACGAACAAAAATACCGTTTGAACAGGGCAAACGTGGGTTTTTTTTAAGGAATATATGAAACACACATTCTCATAAAACAAAAAAACTGAGACAAAAATGAAAGTCCACCATCGCCAGCAAGAATGGCTGCTACGACGACTCCTTGATGGAAAAGGGAGAGAGATTTGAGGGAAGAGGGAGGATTGATAATCCTCATAGAGAGAGAGAGATCATGTGCTAACTGAAGAAGGAAGAGAGAGAAACGTAGCTGGCGTATTTCACACTTTAACGATGGTATACATAATTAATATGTATTTTGCTATAAAATATAAAAGGTAGCTATAATTAATAATATTTTGAAAGTGTTTTGATTTATAATAAATAGTGTGCAATAGTTAGCTATATGATGTAAAATTTCCTTTAATATAGTACTAATCTTAATATACGCACATTGCACATGCAATCCTTTTCAATAAAGATTTTTTAAAAATATTATATTACAAATATTATTTTAAAAATTATGTTTGAGTTATAAAATAAATGTGTAAGCTCCCTGAAATTGATGAAAGAAAAAATATGGTCTCAGCAAGTTCTCAATCATAAATCAATATATTCACCTAAATTTTGTTATAATTTTATCATTTCAATTTCATAAGTTATCATGCTTCCCTTTTATTCAGGAATATCACATATCCCTCATGTTCATTCGAAAAAATACAAACATAATTAGCTATACTTTTATTACGTTTCTTCAAATATCTTTTAAATAAATCAAATAAAAATTTGAATCTTATGTACTCTCAATTTTAGGTTTTAGTTACTAAAATAAAAATGAATTAGAATGTACCATTTACATGACCTTTTTGAAACGTGTGGGCAAAGAACGTATGAATAAGTATAATTTTTAAGAACACACATAAATAATTATATTATAAGTTGTATTTGAGTTATAAAATAAAATTAAAAAAGGTAATTTTTTAAAAATGATGATTATCGATCATATATAGCTAACTTAATAAAGAAAAAGACTTCCCCTAAAAATACTCAATTCATCTGAATCCATATTATTAAACTTAAATTAATTCCTATTTTATTTGTTTTAGTATAAACGTAAAATCTTTTACGAATTTATTATATAATAAATATTATTTTCAATCTTACACACAAATTAAGCTATACGCTCTTTTGTTTTATTCTTATTTAAGTTATGGTGATTATTCATTTTTGGCCAAATTTTATTGTTTGAAATGTCAGATCTACGTCAAATTATCTAGTAGAAATTTGTTTGAAATGTGATATTTTTGCAACTAACTCAAACTTCATAGAGCAAGACTATGCACAATGGTAATGTTAAATTATAAATTAAAATTAGTATATAATTAAAAATAAAAACACTAGACGAATTAAAGGACAATTTTATACTACTTAGGAAAAAGCATAAGATGAAAAGAAATTGCATAAAAATCTCTAAACATAATGGAACTAAATATAACTAGGGGTGTCAATGGATATTTGAAAACTGGCTAAATCGATCGAACCGTACCATACCGAACCGATTTTTAGGTTTCTTTTAAAGAAACCGTAGGTTTTTATATAAATTTATAGCCGTACCGATAATTAGGGTAGGTTTTTTATTTTATAAAAATAAACCGAAAAAATATCGAACCGTACCGAATAAATTTTATATGTGGAAAAGATATTTATATAGTAAGTTTAAAACTAATAAAGCATTAATTTTTCATTGGGTCTTGGAATTATGAAAATTGTTATAAGACAACAAGTAATTAAACTCAAAGTAGTAATTCCTAAAATCTATTATGCTACATATACTTAAACTAAGTTATTTCAAGTATCTTTATTAGCAAGACACAAAGTGTTCTAGCGATTATGAGTAGCAAACTACAATGTATTGGATACGTTTCCTTTCATACAATTTAGATTTATCTTTTTGAATATTTAATATAAACTTTATTCTTGAATCCCGGCTTGGTTAATATCTTTCCACTCGTGTGATTTATATTTTTTTTTACTTTTACTTGGTTTCTTTTCGTTGTTGTCGAATAGTTGATGGATCTATACTCTAGCCATCTTTCATATTTTTTTAATTCATCACCTTTAAACAGTAAAAATTGTCTAGAGAGTTTTGCTAAGTCCTATAAAAGAACATGTGTTATTAAGTTCAACTTCTACTGGTGAATTTTACATGATATTTTAAAAAATACCGAAAATTAACCGAACCGTACCGATACCGAAGTGAAACCGACATGATTGGGACGGTTTCGAAAAGTCTAATTTTGGTTATACATGATAGAATAACCGAAAATTTGGTATGGTACAAATTTTATAAAATAACCGTCCGAACCGAATCATTAACACCCCTAAATATAACGGGTTCGAGGATCCTAAGGGGAAAAGATATTCTCTTTTGTAATTGTGAAACTGAATAACAAAGGATCATGTTGTATTTTACATAATTCTAACAAGAAAAGGAGTTATATAACTAAAATTTTACTCGATTTTAAATTTATAAGAATTAGAAAATTCTACATAACTCAAATAAGGAAATAATTAATAACTAAAATTTTAAGTGTTGCAAAGTCCTAAATTTTAGATAATAATTAAATTTAAAATTTGCCAATGTAAAATCTGTTTTAACGGTATAAAAGGCGAACGACATTTCGCTAAGGGTTTTCATACCTTTAATATAGAATAGATAGATAGATACTGTCACGACCCAAGTTCTCCCTCCGTGAACCGTCGTGACGGCACCTAGTCTCTACGACCAGGTAAGCCAAACATTTTGCGTGAATGAACGAAAACATGAATACTAACAATCTAACAGGTAAATTTAATTAAGAAGTTTAGATACCGGTCGGCATATACAATAAACACTCTCGAACTGAACATAAATGCTCCCAAAACCCGGAATATCATGAATCACAAGATACAGAAGTAAATAGTGTTTCTAAACTCTAGAAACTATCAACGAAGAAAATACAAGAAAGTCTTTAACTTAAGGAAGAGTAGAGAGGGGCTCCTAGGTCTACGGACGTGGCAGATATACCTTAAAGTCTCTAAAATCACCTCGCCTCACTGGAAATATGACTGGGAAGAGGTACCTGGATCAGCACACGAAAAATATGTGCAGAAAAAGGCATGAGTACACCACAGCGGTACCCAGTAAGTGCCAAGCCTAACCTCGGTCGAGTAGTGACGAGATCAGGTCAGGCCTCTACTGGTATATATGTATAATAAAATAATACAGTATGAAATATCACAGTAAAAATATATACTAACATTTAACGAGAATGAAACTACAGAAAAACAACAACTCAATACATAGAGATAGCAACAGGGGATCTCCCGAGATACCGTCCCGTAGTCCCAAACGTAAATGTACAGGGGATCTCCCGGGATAGCGTCCCGTAGTTCCAAACATAAATGTGCAGGGGGATCTCCCGGAATACCGTTTCGTAGTCCCAAAGTAAATATCTAGTACAGGGGGATCTCTCGGGATACCGTCCCGTAGTCCCAAACATAAATGTGCAGGGGGATCTCCCAAAATACCGTTCCGTAGTCCCAAAGTAAATATCCAGTACAAGGGGATCTCCCGAGATACCATCCCGTAGTCCCAAACATAAACGTGCAGGGGGATCTCCGGAATACCATTCCGTAGTCCCAAAGTAAATATACAACTCAATCAACATAAACAATAGTTTCAACGAGGAATTCTACACTTTAGATTAAGTTCATATCAAAGAAAATAGGAATTTTGCACTAAACATGCTGCACAGAGTTCAGGTAAGCAGTTAAGGCAGTTAAGACACGTAGGCATGCTTTCCTAAGCTAAACAGGATAGTTACATATACTAGTATTGCTCAGTTAAAGGAAAAACAGATATTTGCTTAATGAAAACGGGTTTTTCAACAAATAGCCCATTTACACACTCGTCACCTCACATACACGACATTCATATATCAACAGTACCAAATCCTAAGGGGAGTTCTCCCACACAAGGTTAGGCAAGCCACTTACCTCGACTCAAGGCCACTCAAAGCTCAATCATAGCTTTGCTTTCAAACACGCCTCCGAACCAACAATATCTAGCAAATTACCAACCAAACGTTTCAAAATAAGCCTTAGGAATCACCCACGATATCAAGGACTCAATTTAGGTACTATTGAAAAAGTCAACAAAAGTAAACACCCGGGCTCGCTTGGTCTAAATCCGAAATTCGGACCAAAACCCGATTACCCATGCACCCCGAGTCTGGATATACAATTGGTTTTGGAATCCGACCTCAATTTGAGGTCTAAATTCCAAAATTTCGAAATTCCTAATTTCTATCAAAAAATCCCCAATTCCACAATAAAAACCTTAGATTCTAGGTTGAAATCTTGTAAAATGAGGTGAAAGATTGAAAGAAACTAGTTAAGAATCACTTACCTATATTTTGGGGAAGAAGAAGTCTTTGGAAAATCTCCTCTTGAGTTCTAGGTTTTGAAATTTTGAAGAATGAATGAAAAATCCCGTCAAAAATTATTTTGACCAGTTGCAGGTATCGCATTTGCGATCAAGGGTTCGCAAATGCGAACCCCACAAATGCGAACTTACCTTCACAAATGCGAAGACTTACCTAGGCCTGCTAACATCGCAAATGCGAACAATTGTTCGCAAATGCTGCCACTGCTGATCGCAATTGCGATCCTGAGCTTCGCAATTGCGAAGGTCCCCTCCCACCCCTACTTCTCGCAAATGCGATGATTCTTCGCAAATGCGAGCCAGACCTCGGAAATGCGAAGTCTATAGATCTGAAGCACACCAGCTATGATTCCTAAGTCCAAAACACTCCGTAGCCTATCCGAAACTCACCCGAGCCCTCGGGTTCCAAATCAAACATGCACACAAGTCTTAAAACATCATACGAACTTGCTCGCGCGGTCAAACCGCCAAAATAACACCTAGAACCATGAATTTAGCACCAAATCAAATGAAATTCTCAAGGACACTTTGAAATTTCTATTTTCTCAACCGGAGGTCCGAATCACGTCAAACCAACTCTGTTTCTCACCAAATTTCACGGATAGGTCTTAAATATCATATTGAACCTGTACCGGGGCTCCGGAACCAAAATACGTACCCGAAGATCAAATATTAAGAATTTTCTTAAAAACCATCAAATTTTCAGACTATCAGTTATCAACAAAAATTCATAACTCGGGCTAGGGACCTCCGATTCCGATTCCAGGCATACGCCCAGGTCCTATACGATAAGGAGGAATAGAGATGGGCTGAGTGCCCGGGAACAAATCAATGCCAAAATATATATCTCTATCGAGCGGCATGCCCGGAAGATCAGCCGAAAACACATCAGGGAAATCCCGCACTACTAGGGCTGAATCAACTGTAGAGGTATCAATATTGACATCTCTCACATAAGCTAGGTACGGGTCACACCCCTTCTTAACCATTCGCTGAGCTTTAAGAAATGAAATAACTCTACTGGGAGTGTAATCTAAAGTACCCCTCCACTCTAATCGCGGTAAGCTTGGCATAGCCAGTGTCACGGTGTTGGCGTGACAATCAAGAATAACATAATGGGGCGACAACAAATCCATGCCCTAGATAACAACAAAATCTACCATGCTGAGCAATAATAAATCGGCTCTGGTCTCAAAACCATTGAGAGCAATCAAACATGACCGATAAACGCGGTCCACAACAAGAGAATCTCCTACAGGAGCAGACACATAAACAGGGGAACTCAAAGAATCCCGAGATACGCCCAAATGCGGGCCAAAATAAAAGGACACATAGGAATAAGTGGAGCCTGGATCGAATAGAACCGATGCATCTCTGTGACTGACCGGAACAATACCTGTAATGACAGAATCGGAAGCAACAGCCTCTATACGGGCAGGAAGGGCATAGTATTTGGCCTGGCCTCCCCCTCTAGGGCGATCTCTACCTCCCCGAACTCCATTTCTAGCTGGCTGAGCAGGTTGGGTGGCAGCTGGTGCTGTAATCATAGCCTGGGAACCCTATGGAGCACGCTGTGGCTGAGAAGTCTGTGAAGGCGCATCCCTCCTAAGCCTAGGGTAATCCCTCACCATATGGCGAGTGTCGCCACACTCAAAACAAGCTCAAGGAGGGCGTGGCGGCTGTGACTAGCTCGGGCCAGGTCTGCTGGACTGACCACTGAAAGCACCCCTTGCAGAAGGCGCACTAGATACTGGAGGTGCATAATAAGGCTCCTGAGGTCTAGGAGGAGCTGGAATACCACTGGCTGCTGGAAGAGCTGAATGAACAGGGCAACCCACATAACCTACCATGACAAACTGCAGCCGGGGCACGGGCACCAGAATAATGGCCCGACTCTCGAGACCTCTTGGCCTCTCTCTCCTCCCTATCCCGAGCAAGTATTCCCTCTACTCTCCTAGCAATACTCACCACCAGCTGGTAGGCGATATCCATCTCTAACTCCCGGGCCACACTAGACTTGATGCTGGGAATGAGCCCCTCAATTAACCGGCGAACTCTCTCTCAAACTGTAGAAACCAAGGCCAGTGCATGTCTAGCCAAATCACTGAAACAGACAGCATACTCCGAAATAGTCATAGTACCCTGGCGCAAATGCTCAAACTCCGCGCGCCATGCCTCCCTGAGGCTCTGAGGGACATACTCCCTCAAAAACATATCCGAGAATTAGATCCATGTAAGGGAAGCTGCCTCAACCGGACTGTCCAACTCAAAAGTACCCCACCACTGATAGGTTGCCCTCGAAGCTTGAAGGCAGTGAAAGAAACCCCACTCGACTCTGCTATACCCATAGCGCGGAGGATACGGTGGCATTCCTCAAGAAATCCCTAAGCATCCTCTGATGCTAGACCACTGAATGGAGGAGGGTCGCACTTCTTGTACCTCTCAAGCCTCCGCTGCTCCTCCTCTGAAACTGCTGCCCTACCCTCGGGCTGAGCTGGGACTACAGGCGGTATCATTATAACCTCTGGGATTTGATCAACCTAAACCCGCTACTCTGGGGTGCGGGCGACGGGAGTCTGCGCTCCTCCCCCAGCCTGAGATGTGGCTGCAGCAAGAGGGAATCAACTCTGCCTGAGCTAGAGTGTTGTACATGCTCATGAACTGCGCAAGGATCTCCTGGAGAGCTGGAGTAGTAGTAGTAGGCGCATCAGGTGCCTGGGCTCCAGCTGGAGCTACTGGTGGCTCCTCTATAGCAGCTCGCCCGGGTGCTCTGGCTGCACCGCGTGTGCATCCTCGACCTCTACCCCGACCTTGGCCTCTGGCGGCTCTAGCAGGGGGCGCGGGTGCCTGGTCATCTCTAGTAGCACGTGTCCTCACCATCTGTGGGAGAATAGAAGACAGAAGTTTATATTTTCGAAGTCAATAATCTCGCACGACAAGGAATCAAATGAAGTGGAATTTTTCCTAACAGTTCCATAGGCTTCCGAAGGTAAGTACAGACATCTCCATGCCGATCCGCGAGACTCTAATAAACCGACTTGTGACTCACGACTCCTGTGAACCTAGAGCTGTAATACCAACTTGTCACGACTTAAGTTCCCCCTCCGTGAACCGTCGTGACGGCACCTAGTCTTTACGACCAGGTAGGCCTAACATTTTGCGGAAATGAACGAAAACATGAATGCTAACAATCTAACAGGTAAACTTAATTAAGAAGTTTAGATGTCGTTCGGCATATACAATAAACACTCTCGAACTGAACATAAATTCTTCCGAAACCCGGAATATCATGTCACAAGCTACAGAAGTAAATAGTGTTTCTAAACTCCAGAAACTATCAACGAAGAAAATACAAGAAAATCTTTAACTTAAGGAAGAGTGGAGAGGGACTCCTAGGTCTGCGGACGCGGCAGATATACCTTAGAGTCTCTAAAATCGCCTCGCCTCACTGGAAATATGACTGGGAAGAGGTACCTGGATCTGGACACAAAAAACATGTGCAGGAAAGGGCATGAGTACACCACATCGGTACCCAGTAAGTGCCAAGCCTAACCTCGTTCGAGTAGTGACGAGATCAGGTCAGGGCCTTACTGGTATATATGTATAAATAAAATAATACAGTATGTAATATCTCAGTAAAGATAAATACTAACATTTAACGAGAATGAAATCACAGAAAAACAACAACTCAGTACACAGAGATAGCAACAGGGGATCTCTCGAGATACCGTTCCGTAGTCCCAAACATGCTGCACAGAGTTCAGGTAAGCAGTTAAGGCAGTTAAGACAATTACAGCACGTAGGTATGCTTTCCTAAGCTAAACAGGAAAGTTACATATACTAGTATTGCCTAATTAAAGGAAAAACAGATATTTCCTTAATAAAAATAGGGGGTTTCAAAAAATATCCCGTGCACGCACTCGTCAACTCACGTACATGGCATTCATATATCAAACAATACCAAATCCTAAGGGGAGTTCCCCCACACAAGGTTAGACAAGCCACTTACCTCGACTCAAGGCAACTCAAAGCACAATCACAGCTTTGCCTTTCAAAACGCCTCCGAACCAACAATATCTAGCAAATTACCGACCAAACATTTCAAAACAAGCCTTAGGAATCACCAACGATATCAAGGACTCAATTTAGATCACTATTGAAAAAGTCAACAAAAGTCAACACCCGGGCCCGCTTGGTCCAAACCTGAAATTCGAACCAAAACCCGATTACCCATTCACCCCCGAGTCTGGATATACAATTGGTTTTGGAATCTGACCTCAATTTGAGGTCTAAATCCCTAAATTTCGAAATCCCTAATTTCCATCCAAAAATCCCAAATTCCACCATTAAAACCTTAGATTCTAGGTTGAAATCTTGTAAAATGAGGTGAAAGATTGAAAGAAACTAGTTAAGAATCACTTACCCATGATTTGGGGAAGAAGAAGTCTTTGGAAACTCGCCTCTTGAGTTCTAGGTTTTGAAATTTTAAAGAATGAATGAAAAATCCCGTCCAAAATCATTTTGACCAGTTGTAGGTATCGCATTAGCGATCAGAGGTTCGCAAATGCGAACTTACCTTCGCAAATGCAAACTTACCTTCGCAAATGCGAAGTCTTACCTGGGCCTACAAACATCGCAAATGCGAACAGTTGTTCGCAAATGGGGCCAGTGCTGATCGCAATTGCGATCCTGAGCTTCGCAATTGCGAAGGTCCCTCCCAGCCCCACTACTCGCAAATGCGAGCCAGACCTCGCAAATGCGAAGTCTGCAGATCTGAAGCACACCAGCTATGACTCCTAAGTCCAAACACTCCATAGCCTATCCGAAACTCACCCGAGCCTTCGGGGCTCCAAACCAAACATGCACACAAGTTTTAAAACATCATACGAACTTGCTAGTGCGATCAAATCGCCAAAATAACACCTAGAACCAAGAATTTAGCACCAAATCAAATGAAATTCTCAAGGACACTTTGAAACTTCGCAGATAGGTCATAAATATCATATTGAACCTGTACCGGGCTCTGGAACCAAAATATGGACCCGATACCAATAAGATCAAACATTAAGAATTTTCTTAAAAACCATCAAATTTTCAGGCTAGGGACCTCCTATTCATAACTCAGGCTAGGGACCTCTGATTCCGATTCCAAGCGTACGCCCAGGTCCCATATTTTAATACGGACCCAACGGGATTGTCAAAATACGAATCCGGGTTCGCTTACCAAAAATGTTGATCGAAGTCAACTCAAATGAAGTTTTTAATCAAAATTTTTTATTTTTAACAACTTTCAACACAAAAGCTTTTCGGAAGCACACCCGGACTGCGCACGCAAACCGAGGAGGGATAAAATAAGGTTTTTAAGGCCTCGAAGCACAAAATTTAGTTTTAATTCATAAGACGACCTATCCGGTCATCACAGATACAAATTTAGATGAAAACAATTAAGGAATAAAATTCCTATAAAATGGTTTCTGCTTGTTTTCTCTATTGGGTAGGGGTGTCATGGTTCGGTTCGGCCGATTATTTATACAATTTGTACCATATCAATTTTTTTTGTGTATACTAAAATTAGAATTTTCAGAACTGTCCCAATTATCTCGGTTTCTCTTCGGTATCGGTACGGTTTGATTCATTTTTCGGCATTGTTTAAAACGTCATACAAGAGTCACTAGTGGAAGTTAGTATGTTATAAATATGTACTTGCACAGGACTTTGGCAAAACTTTCTAGATATTTTTACAATTTTAAAGTAATTAAAAGGAATATGAAAGATGTCCAACATACAGGTTCATCCCCCTATTCTATGATAGCATAAAATAATTTAAGCAAGGACAGGAGATATATAAATCATATAAGGAAAGATACCAATCAGTTGGGACTCAAGAATATAGCTTATTAAAAGATTAATATCCAACAAGAGAAATCTAAATCATACGAGAGGAAAGTGTAACGACCTGGGCGGTCATTTTGAATAGTACAACCCAGTTTTCCCATTTACTGCTCAATTTATGCTTTACAGTTGCTATGTGACTTGCCAGGGTAATTGATTCGGGTCCGGTGAGGTTTTAAAATGAATTAAGATGCTTAGTCTCCCAGATGCAAACGTAAGTTGAAAAGGTTGACCGGATATTGACTTATGTGTAAAAAAAATCCCGAATAGAATTTTGATGATTCCAATAGCTCTGTATGGTAATTTTGGACTTAGGAGCGTGTACGAAAAATTGTTTGGAAGTCCGTAGTTAAATTAGGCTTGAATGGCTAAAATAGAAATTTAAGTTAGGAAGTTTGACCGCGGAGTTGAATTTTTGATCGGGATCGGAATCCAGTTCTGAAAATTTTCATAGCTCCATTATGTCATTTATGACTTGTATGCAAAATTTAAAGTCAACCAGAATTGCTTTGATAGGTTTCGGCATCGAAAGTAGATGTTGGAATTCGTTAGTTTTCGTTAAGCTTGAACTGGGGTATGATTCGTGTTTTTAGCATTGTTTGATGTGATATGAGGCCTTGACTAAGTTCGTATGATATTTTAGGACTTGTTGCTATTTTGGGTTAAGGTCCCGGGGGTGTCGGGTGAGTTTCGGATAGTTAAACGGATCAAATTTGGACTTAGAACAAAGCTAGAAATTTGCTGCCTACTGATGCAATCGCACCTGCGGAGTTCTGCTCGCAGGTGCGAGCCCACACAAGCGAGCTTGGAAAGCGCAGAAGTGGGTAGGGTCTAGTGAGGCAGAGTGCGCAGGTGCGAGCATTTTACCGTACTTGCAAGGCCGCAGGGGCAAAAAGAAACGTGCAGAAGCAGAGGCAGCACTGTGGACGATCGCATAAGCGGACATTTCGTCTCACCTGCGAGACCGCAGATGCGGCTAATCTGGCCGCTAGTGCGACAGGCCCTGGACAGTATAAAATTGGAGGAGTTCCAAGCTTTTGCCATTTTTGGATATTTCAAGCATGGGTTGGGCGATTTTTGAGGGATAATTCATGGGAAAACTTGAGGTAAGTTACTTGTGATCAATGTTAGTCAATAATATTGATTTATCATCGAATAATCTGACTAGATTACGTATTTTTGAGGTGTAAATCGGGAATTTGGACCTAGGGATTTGAAAATAAGATTTGAGGATTTGAAGGTCGAGTTGATGTTGGAATTTGGTAAAATTTATATGGTTGGACTCGTAATTGAATGAGTTGTTGGATTTTGTGAGTTTCATCGGATTCCGAGACATGGGCCTCACGGGCAATTTTTGACTTAAATTTTGGATTTTATTGGAAAATTAGTATTTTCATATGGAATTATTTCCTATAATTTGTATTGACTGAATCGAATTAAATGTGGCTAGATTCAAGGCGTTCGGAGGCTGATTCGTGAGTCAAAGGCATATCGGAGTAAAGAATTGCACGGGCTGAGGTAAGTAACATTTCTAAACTTGGTTCTGAGGGTATGAATCCTTGAAATTTTGTGTTATATAAATTGTTGGAGGTGACGCACATGCTAGGTGATGAGCGTGTGGGCGTGCACCATAGAAAATGTGACCTGAATAAATCCTGTGGAGCTGTAAAATTAAAGAATCATGTTATTATCCGCGTATCCTCCACGTGTTACAGAAATTGAGTTGAGGCTCGTATTAAAGATCATGTTTAGGCTACGTGCCAATATTTTGGGACCCATAGGGTGTTGCTGTTGAATTAATTATTTTAAAATATAAATTTCATACTCAGTCATGTTCATCCATTGTGAGGATATTTATGGGATTGGGGCTACCCGCCTGCAGCAGGCCATATCGGCTTTGTGTATATCATTATTACGGGATCGGACTGCACGCTGCAGTAGGCCTTATAGGCTTTATTGTTCTGGATCGGGACTGCACACTGCAGCACGCCTTATTGTCTTTATTATTATATGGATCGGGGTTGTCCGCCTGCAGCAGGCCATATCGGCTTTATATCACGCTTAGGCTGAAGGAGCCCCTCCGGAGTCTGCACCCCACACAGTGAGCGTAGATGATTATTTATTCGGGATGGACTTCCCAGGGCATGGACTTGCCTTACTTAATTGTATTTGTGATGAATTATTCCTGGACATGGATCTTTTCCGAATTATTATAATTTGGGGATAAATTTACCCCTGGGCTATATTTGGCCTTATGTGGTGCTGAGTCACTGACTGTCACTTGATGTGTGTATATACGAAATGGAACTTCCCTGGGCTGGATTGGCCATATATAGTACTGAGTGACCGAGTAATTTGTGACTGTGAATACACGAGGTTTTCAACTGAGATGTCATATTCCTCATATCATTCAGTATTGATCTATTTTACTTGTACGGAATTAAATGTTGAACTTGAAAGCATGCCTACATTCATGTACTGGATTTCTATATTGGATTGTACCTGCTGAGCTCGTCACTAATTTTGGCCTAGAGGTTTGTCTTATTACTTATTAAGTTGGTTGTACTCATACTACACCTTGCACCTCGTGTGCAGATCCAGGTGCTTCCGGACATGGCGACTGTTAGATTTCAGAGTGTTATCAGTTGGGGACTATCAAGGTAGCTACTTGGCGTCCGCAGACCTTGACTCTCTTTCCATTCAGTTATTTGTATTGTTCTATATTTTCAGACAGTATTTTTATCAGTCAGACTATGTTATCATTTAGATGCTCATGTACTCAGTGACACCAGGTTTTGGGAATGTATTTTGTATCAGTATTGTGGGATTTTTATTAGACCTGAATATTATATTTTCAAACTTAAAATATTTGTGTTTTATTGAGGTTGTCGGCTTGCCTAGTATTGAGATAGGCGCCATCACGACATGTGAGATTTTGGGTCGTGACAGAAAGATATCCAATACCTTGTATCTTACTACTGAAGATCCTTGGAATAGCTAGTAGCTTGCTACTCAAGATGTTAGAACTAATTTAGTTTCGATATGAGCAACATAATAGGTTTGGAAGTTGGGCACTTTGGATATTAATTATATGGTCACTTGTAGCCATTTCCATAATTCCAAGACCTAAGAAATAAAACTTAATATTTTTTAAACTTAGTACATAAAATATATTTTTCATATATAAATTTATTCGGTGCGGTTCGATTTTTTCAGTTTATTTTTATAAATCTAAAGACCTACTTTATTATTTGGTATTGTTATAAATTTATATACAGACCTACAGTTTTATTAAATAAACCCAACAATCGGTTCAGTATGATTTGATTCGGTTGGTTTAGTCGATTTTTAAAGATCCATTGACACTCCTTTGGATTTTTAGCGTTTTTTTATTTTTAATACGAAAGCCTTTTCGTTGGATTGATAATATTTTTTAGATACTAATGTACCACTTGACCGTCTAATATAAGTTTACATCTAGCTTTAATCCTTAAAAAATATACTACAAATAAAACAAAACCGACTTCCCTTTTTCTCTTCCCTTTTCTAAGCAACCGACTTGATATAAAGAATGAACTGTAAAACGTACCCTGACTAATAAGCAGGGGCGGCTCAACCGTTATTATGGCCTAAGCGAAACCATATTGAGAGGTTCTTAGATTTATTTTATAAAATTTTTACACTAACAATAAAATTTATTTTCTAAACAACAAATCAATCATTTAAGACAAAAAATAGCGAATTTAAAAAAAAAAAGGAAGAAGAGCACAAAGAATAAAATGGTAGATTATCAGATGTTTTGCGGTCCATAACTCAAAGTGAAGATTTTGATTTGACTATCATCACAATCAAGTAAAAGAAATAAACGTACAAAACGTAATAACTTAAGTTTTGAGCATTGATTATTTACTCATTCTGATCAATTTAAACGATAATTATAGTTCATTCTATTAATTAATAGTAGCACTTATTGGTGAATATCTAAAATTAATTATAAATAAGTAATATAATATGTTGAATTACACTAAAAAAAATCGGTGCATGAATGCTTTTGTGTTCATGCAGTTTCAAAATTCAAAGAAGATTGTAAAAGAAATTCATTATGTTGTCGATATATATCTTAATTCCTTTATAAAAAAGATAAAATTAAAATTGAAAAGTGAAGCAAATATACTAATTAATGAGTGAGAAAATTATCATAATTTTTGAACTTATTGGTATAAAATAACCTCAATCAAATAACAAAAAAATATACTATAACACTTTTCTTTATTATAATTATTTATATAAATTCTATAGTATAATAGTAGTCATAATAATACTCCCTCCGGTCCACAATAAGTGACTAATTTGCTTTTTGATTTTGGTCCAAAATAAGTGTCCATTTATATAATCAAGAAATAATTCAATTTGTTTTTATAAAATTACCCTTATGTACATATCCTAAAATGTTTTCTTACTCCTCACATTAAATATTTAATTAAGGGTAGTTTAGTCATATTAGGTATTTTTGTATAGAATTTAGTATTTTCTTAATGGACGTGCCAAAAGTAAATTGGTCACTTAGGATCGGAGAGAGTAAGTACATTTGGGGCCTTCAAATTTTGGGGCCTAAGGCAATGCCTCACTGACCGTCTTTAGAGCCGCCTATGCTAATAAGCCACCTAATTAGAGTCCTTCGCCGTATTCATTACATATATTTAAACCTAGAAATGGTTATTCCAAAACCCTAGACCTAATTATTATTTGAAAATCTTAGATCTGGACTAAGAGCTGCTTCAATGGCAAATAAAGCAGAGGCTTCAAGCTCCACGAGAAATTCTCCAATGCTATATTTGTACGGATATGCAAATGACGGATATGTGTGGTATCGCATTGATGTTGAGTCGTTACGTTTAGAGTCTTGTATCGACACTAATAAACCTAAAACGGAATGCTTTAACTGCTATGCTATGACGATACGGCCAGAGCCGGAGCCCATGCAACTTTCTCCCTTTGCTCAGATGACTAACGTACGCGCAGGAAGCTGGACTATAATTGGTGAAGATATCTACTGTGTTGGAACAATCGAGAAGTCAAATCAGCCATTTGAATATGATTCTGATGAATCCGTTTCCGAGAATTTGCTTAAACTTAACACCAAAAATCCTAAATCTGGTTGGAAAATCATATCTTCTTCCAAGAATTTTCCCACCAGGTATGGACAGTTTGTCTCTTCAATTGGTAGGAAAATATATGTTTTAGGAGGCTGCAAACTGCCCAAGTTCCCAGATCGGAACAATTAGTGGGGTGAAATTTATGACCTCGACTGTAAAATGTGGAAAGTGCTTGAATTGGACATCGAGAGTTTTGGGTATTCTCATAGTTCCAAATGCGTAGTTGTGGAGAAGGAGGGTGAACCAACAAGAATTTTAGTGCTTTCATATGGTAACGGTGAGTTGATGTTTTACAACGTAATTACGGGTGAATCTCTCATTGAAGACCATCCTTCTTGGGAGTTAATTGACAATGACGGCCGAGCTTGTAACCCAAAGGGGCTGGAAGATTGTGAAGATATTGGAATGCTAGACCATGCACAAGGAAAAGTACGAGCAATGGTGAACAACTCAACATTGTATTGGTTTAATATTTACGACATGTATTTGTATGGATATGATCTTGTTCAAAAAAGATGGTTTCAATCCAAATGTCTCAAGAGGGAACTATGGACAATTTCACCCATGAGTCCGTTTTGTGATAATAGTTCACTATTAATACCGTGTTTATTTGACCTCCGTAATGTGAAACTTTTACTGATTGTTCCTAGAGGTGCTGGAAAATCGTCAGCTGCAATCCTTGCAGTTGTCAAAGACAGAGATTCTTTAAATGTGTCAGTAGAGTCACTTCATACTTTACTCTTTGAGCATTATTTCAGGCCCGACGATGGGATGGTGAGGTAAGTAGGAGCAACTTTTTTCCATTCATGATTTATGCCTCTTCTATTGTTAACATAAACTTCTCTATATTGTACGTGGTTGAATTGGAATATGTGAAATTTCCTTTTTGTACGATAGAATTATTACTGCTTGCAGTTAGATATATACGGTGTCTATAATTTGCATTTTTTTTTAGCAAACAAGAAACATATAAAATTAAAATTACGTAATGTTTGTTACATCATTGCCTAGTTGTGTGCCATTTAGGACACATTGATTTCCTAAGCTTGCTAATCTATTGCAAGCATCCATAGGTAGGTATTTAACAAAACAAAGATGATTGTCCTCATCATACTTAACGGAGACAAGAACAACATTAGGAGGGGATACAAAAACTTTTTTCTTCCTTCCTGGAGTCCTTCCCATCTTGGCCATGGTGTGAGCGACAAATTGCCTTCGCTAAATGTTTCCTGGAGGAGGGTCACCTTCCCTTCATGCATTAACGACCTGCAAACATCGACAATACTATCAAAAAGTCTATTACGACATTGTATAGTTTGTATTGCCTCCGCACAATGCGTCTCTAATTCCAGTGGGAATAAATCCCACTCATGGGCTGTTTTGAGTCCTTCTTTTAGTGCCTTTAGTTCAGCCTCCAAAGATCCCCTAGCTTGTATTGACTTTGTGAATCCAACAATCCAGTGTCCATTTGCATTGCGGAATACTCCCCCCAATCCACTTTGGTAGTTTGTTATGACTAGCATCAACATTTAATTTGTACCATCCTTTTGGTGGCTTTTGCCACTTTATTTGTAATTGAATCTTTTCATTGGGTAGCATGTTATTTTCTGTAAGAAGCTTGAGTTCCACAGCTTTTTAAATAATATTGTTAATGTTGATAGGGTGCCTCGAGTTGTTTTGGTTATTAGCATTTCTGTTAATCCAAATTTTCCATAGGGCGAACGAGAGGATATAATTCCATTCTAGTAGGTTATGTCTCACAGGGTAATTCTGATTTCTTAGTTGAGCAAGACAGTGCCCCCTTATGGGATCATAAAAGGTTACCCCACCCAAATTATCCCAAAATATTTTAATTACTTTGCAGGTGAGGAAAATATGGATGATAGATTCTTCTTTCATATCACAAATAGGACATAGGGGGTCAATATTGATTCCAATCTAGGCTAGGTATTTCCTACATGGTAGCCTGTTATGGAGACATTGCCATAATTTTTTTTTAAATCTTATTTGGGCAGGATAAAGACCAAATCCAATCATAGTCCAATTGATTTTTGATAGTTGATTCAATAATACTATAACAACTTTTGGTAGTAAAAATTCTTTTTGATGAAAGAGACCATATGGGAATATCATTTAAGGGACCCTTTGTTCGAATTTTGACCTTAAGGAAGTTTTGTTGAATTTCAGAAGGAATATCTTCCGATAATTTTGTGAGATCCCATTTGCTATTGGTATAAATATCCCTGATTTTAAGATTGTAAGTTTTAGGCATAATGAGATCTTCAATTAAACTTTTAAGGTTTGTGGAGTTAGGGATCTATCTTGTATCCCAGATATTGAGGTTAGAATTTAGGTGGGGTGACCAAGTGATTCCTTTAGAACATAATTCCCATCCTTTAATAATAGCTTTCCAGATGAAGGATTGATCTTTTTTAGAGCAACTCCCTCCATATTTAGTAATAAGTATCCTTGCCCATGGAGAGGTGGCCTGAGTTAGAAGACGCTAAACTAGACTGGCTAGGTTGGTCAAATTCTTTGTATTAGCACTATGGATGCCCAGTCCCCCGGAAGACTTTGGTTGACAGACATTTGTCCATTTTACTAGGTGTATTTTTTTTTCTATTCTCATTTGTACCCCAAATAAAGTCTCTCTTTGAATTTTGTCAATCTTCTTAATGGTCTTTTTACGGAGTAGAGTGTATTGCATGTAATAGTTAGGAATAGAATTGAGGCATGATTGAGCCAAGGTGGTTCTCCCTGCTATATTAATAAATCTCATTTTCCAAGAGGCAAGTCTTGTCCTCATTTTATCAATTATAAAATGATAATCAGATGGCTTTGGATTTTTGATTAAGATTGGAAAACCTAAGTATGTACCAAAGTTTTCACTTTTTTTTTTTTTGGTAATTAAACTTTCTATTTACCAGGGAAAATATTTACAAGTAATATAAAACCCATACACTCCATCCTACACTTCTATTATCCCCTCCCTCCTTTTCATAAGAGTATTTATCCATTACAAGGGTACCAATTCAGGCTATTCAACAAAGTTCCTAAGTATTTGTTGTTTCTACAGTGGGCTTCTTGCACGATCTATTTGCATAGCACTTCCCATCTCCTTTCTCTTGCTTGGAAAATTCTTACATTTCGTTCTTGCCATACATAATACACAGTTGCAGCTAAGATCATCTTGAACAATTCTGTTCTTGGGTTCCTTCGCTTGGTGAAATGTGTTGCCCATATTAATTCTTGGTCCCATCCTTGTGCTCTCCTGTTAATACCTTGCCAGCTTAACAATCTGCTCCATAATGCTCTTGAATATTCACATTCAAAAAACAAGTGTTGGATACTTTCTCTACCTGTTTTGCACAACACACATTCTTCCTCTACTTGTATTCCCCATTTCCGTAGTCTATCATTCCTGTATAACTTGCCATGAGCCGTCAATATTAACATGAAAGACCATCGTGGGCACCCTGCATTCTGGCACACAACTTTTTTCCAGCTCACCTTTCCAAAATTTCCTCGCAACCTATGGTATATTGCTTTGATACTGCTATTCTTGGTTCTCTTTACATCTTCATAGTTGTAGCCTGCTTTATCAAGAGTGTCCTTTGCCTTTAGTATCTTCCCCACGATCCAAGATACTTGTTTCACCTGTAGACCCCATACTTCTCTACCTTTGACATAGTAGCTATGGATCCACTAAATCCACAACTTATTCTTCTCTCTCCGTAAGTCCCAGTAATGCTTGCATATTGCTGCTTTATTCCATATTGCTATATGCATGATGTTGAAACCTCCTGCTGTCTTGGGCATGCATATCTTCTCCCATGCTAAAAGTGCTTTTTTTGAGACATTACTCTCACCTGTCCATAGAAAGCTCCTGCAAATGGACTCTATTAGCTTTGTAATCTTCTTGGGCATCACAAAGATTTGTGCCCAGTATGTCTGCACTGCAAATATTACACTTTTTATAAGCTGTATTCTTCCTGCATAGGACAGGAATCTGGTAGTCCAAGATGTTATTCTTCCTACAATCTTCTCAATCAAGGGTTAGCATTGTGCAATTGATATTCTCTTTGTGCTTAGTGGAACTCCAAGGTATCTCACAGGTAGTTCTCCCTTCTGTATCCCCAGGAAACTTAGCATCTCTTCTTGATTTTCTTGTGTGATTCCTCCACAAAATAAAGAGCGTTTGTTCTTGTTAATTTTCAGTCCTGATGCTTTTGAGAACTCGTGAAAGCCATTGAATATAAGTTAGACTAACTTCAAGTCTCCCCTGCAAAACAGTAAAAGATCATCAGCAAACCCAAGTTGCAAGATTTGCATCTTTGCACACTTGGGGTGGTAGTTAAAATCTGGGTCTTTGTTGAGCATTTTCAGCCTCCTTGTTAAGTATTCCATTGCAAGTACAAATAAGTAAGGGGATAAAGGATCCCCTTGTCTTAACTCTCTTTGTGCTTCAAAAGGTCTAGTTTGAACACCATTAATCAATATTGTGTATGTAACTGTCCTTATACACTCCATTATCCACCTAACAAATTGTGCTGGGAAAGCTAATGCATGCATCATTTGCTCCATAAAGTCCCACTCTATTGAATCATATGCTTTCTGCATGTCAAGTTTCATCATACACCTTGGAGATACACCTTTCCTCCCATATCCTTTAACTAACTCATGGCTCAATATGATGTTATCAGTTATAGCTCTTCCTGGCACAAATGCTGCTTGAGAAATGTCAACCAAAACGTCCATAACACACTAAAGTCTTCTAGTTAGAACCTTGGAAATTACCTTGTAGATCACTGTGCAACATGAGATGGGTCTGAATTCTTTTATACTTGTTGGGTTCTTGACTTTAGGTATCAAAGCTATAGCTGTGCAATTCACTGGTTTATACATTTGTGCAGTCTCAAAGAAATCCTCCACTGCCATTGTCACCTCTTCACCTATACAGCCCCATGCTTTCTTAAAGAACACTGCATTGAAACCATCATATCCTGGAGCCTTCAGATCATTAATCTCTTTCAATGCCTCTCCTATTTCTTCCTTAGTGACTTGCCTGATCAGGTGCAGTTGTTGTTCTCTACTCAATGTAGTTCCCATTTTGATTATGTTGGGATTTATAGCTGGAATGGAGTCATCTTTTGTACCTAGTAGGTTCCTGTAGTAGCCCAGGATTTCTGCTTCTATTTCATCATCTAGAACCAATTGCTTTCCCATATCATCTAATAGCATTTGAATTCCATTTGTACTGTTTCTATGCTTCATCTGTGCAAAGAAGTATCCTGAATTGGAGTCTCCCAGTTTCAGCCATTGCACCCTTGATTTTTGTTTGTAGACACTTTCCTCAATGTTCACCCATTTTTCTAATTCCTGCTTCAGTTTCTTCTCTTTCTCAATTAGCACAGTGTCTTGCCTTCTATTGCCCATGTCTTCCTGTATTGTTTGCAACTCTTTCCTTGCCTCTTTAATTTTCCCATCCAACCCTTTGTAATGCTGTGTATTTCCTTGACAAGCTCCTTAGTTCTTTTGAGCTTATGCCAAACTGTTTGTATTTTTCCAGTTTCCTTTCCCTCCTTCCAAGCTTTTTCAACTAGTTGGATAAATTGAGGATGGTCAGCAATGCAATTCAAGAATCTAAATGGTCTGCATTTCTTTGTATGCCCCTGTGTGATCATCAGCTTCAAAGGAGAATGGTCAGATATTAGCGGCTCTAATACCTGAATTTTCAAGTTAGGCATAGTCACCATCCACTCAGTGTTCACCAACCCCCTATCTATCCTACTATATATATGATTATTGGTCCATGTATAATCCCTTCCCACTGATTGTAATTCATTCATGCTTGTATCCATCATGTATTCCTTGAAATCTTTCACTTCCATGTCCTGAATTTCTGACCCATGTTGTCTATCTGTTACATGAAGTACTGCATTAAAATCTCCCATTGCCAACCAGGGACCCTGTTGGATGCTATTTATCTGCCTCAGTTTAGCCCACAAAGGCTTCCTGTCTTTGATGGTGTGAAGCCCATATACTGCTGTGAAACCAAAATTAACTGGCTTTGACTTCATACTAATCTGCCCATGTATAAATTGTTCATCAATTTCCTTAGGAACAAAGATGTATATTCTAGGATCCCATACTACCCATATTCTTCCTTTTTGTCCTGTTCTAGCATTAGATACCCATTCCCATCCTGGAGCTATCTTCCTGATTATATCAATGGTTTTCAAATCTTTAACTCTGTGCTCTACTATAGCTACTACAGCTTTATTATTTATTCTAACAAACTCCTTTACTTCTTTCTGCTTATATGTTTTATTCATCCCTCTAACATTCCAAGTTACTACACTCATACTGGAATGAAATAAGGATAGTGAAAGTACCCCTGCTCTCCTTGACTACTGGTCTGGCTAGTACCTGCTACTTCATTCCTATGATCATACATCAAGCTCTGGAATGTATTAACTTCATCAATACTGTGAACTTCTTGTTATTTTGCTGTGGCTGCTCTTGTTGCAGATTTGCCTGCTACTGTTATCCATCCTGCTTCCTTGCTTTGCATTCCATCTCTCCCTTGATCTGGCTCAGTCATTTGTTGTCCTGAGCTCTCTTTTGTTTGGTCTTTCTCCTTAGTTTCATTGCCCTCTTCTTTATCTGCTCTAACCCATACCATTCTCCCCTTATTAGTCTTCTTCTACTGAATATTTCTTTGTTGCTGTATTGGCTTCCTGTTTTCAGAACAATCATGACCTATTTTCAAACACTTACTGCAGTATTTGGGTTCCCAGTCATACTCCACCTCCTGCATCATCTCCTTCCCTTTAGGATCCTGCACTTTCACCTGTCTTGGAAGTGGCTTTGTGATATCCATTTCTACTAATAATCTTGCATATGAAATTCTTACTGCTCCAGTCGTACATTCATCGGCATAGATGGGGTTACCCAAAGCACTACCTATTTTGCTTAATGTTGTCATACTCCACCAATTAACAGGTAGGTTAGGCAATTTAACCCACAATGGGATTGTCTTTAGCACCTCATCATGTAGGTTGAACTCCTCCGACCATGCCTTCATAATTATTGGTCGATTATTAATCGTATGTGGCCCTGAGTACAATATTTGGTCCCTCTCCTCAATACTACTGAATCGTATGATGAAATAGTCTTCATTATGGTAGTAGATCTGAGGTTTTGTCGAGTACTTACCCATTGAATTCACAAATCTGTCCATGGCTCCAATTGAGGGAGATTCACCAATTACATATATGACAATGGCCTTCTTTCATTTTGCAGTCTCCTGTTCTACATCTTCTGCTTCGAGCTTTACCCTTTTCTCTCCGTTTTGCACAATTGGGGCAATAAATTGCAAATTCATGCCCTTCATAGCCAGCTTGTTCCCAACCACCACATTTGCCCATGTTTGGGTCCTAGATACGATCTGCTTCCCATCATCTTTGGTTTTCTCTACAGTACTTTGAGTGCATGGTACTGTTCCATTTGTGTTCAAATTGCTCCCTTGTTCTTTCTTCCTCGACTCATCTCCTTTAGCTATAGCTACCATTGGAGCTGGGGTACTCATCCCTTCCTTCATTTTCCCTTTGTTCCTAGCTAGATCTCCTTCATCACTGTTTTCTTCAGCTTGCATGTTCTTCAAATTTGATCTTCCATCTGGTTCTTCGATTCGTATCCCTTTCGGAGATACAAAGAGCTCTAACACAGCATTCCTAGTTGTTGAGGAACGCTGCTCATCCGTTGCATTCTTCTGCTGGTTTCGCTTAGGTCTTCCCCTCCCTCCCATGGCTTCCAGGCGCAGGTTAGCTAACCACGTTAACTTGGGCCGAGAGAATCGGTTAGAGAGAGAAAAATTCATTTTTCAAAAGATAAAAAGTTTTCACTTTTCTTAATACCTAATGTATTTCTTATACTTTAAATGATGGTAGGGTTACAGTTTTGGGAGAATAGGATTTTTGACTTGGAATGATTTATGTTTTGGACGGACAGTGAACAAAATAATTCTAGACCTGTTTTAATGGCATAACATGATTTTTCGTTAGCCTTAGTCATTAGAGTCAAATCATCTGCAAAAAATAAATGGGAGAAGCAAGGGCTTTTTCTTCCAATGGTGATTGGATCTCACTTGCAAATGACCTGATTTTCAGTATACCTAGATAGCAGCTCTAGGCAAATGATGAATATATAAGGTGATAGTGGATCCCCTTGCCTAATTCCTCTGCTAGGTTCAAAAAAAGTTGTGGTAGACCCATTCACTTGGATTGCAATAGAGCTTGATGAGATACAACTAAGAAGTAGTTTAGAGAATTTTGGTGGAAAGTTGAAAAACCTACGGGTACGATAAACAAAGGACCATTCTATACGGTCAAAGGCCTTTTCCAAGTCGATTTTTAGTATCATATGGCCATGCTTGCCCTTGACATTTTTTAGGTTAGAAATTATTTCTTGAATTATTACAGCATTATCTAGGCTCTTCTATTTTTCATGAAGCTAGCTTGAAAGGGACTTATGATATTGTCTAGGAAAGGTTTGAGACGATTTGCAAGAACTTTCAAAATAATCTTGTAGATAGTATTGCAAAGGCCAATAGGTCTAAAGCTTTTAATGTTGTTAGCATTAGGCACTTTAGGAATCTAACAAAGGTATGTTTTCTTTATTTCTTTACGAATTATCTGAGTACTGAAAATATCACGGCAAAATTTAGTAACTGACTGTCCTATGATATTCCAATACCTTTGATAGAAAAAAGGGTCTTCACCATCTGGCCCCGAGGCTTTGAAAGGTTTGAAGGAGAATATAGCCTTCTTGACCTCATTATCTAATAGATGATTATCTAGGGAGTTAAGGTCAATGGTGGTATAACTTGTATTTGTTAACCCTAAGTCCTTCCAATGAGTACAAGCATGAGAGGATGTAAAAAATTTTGTAAAGTAGGTTAAAACATGAGATGTAATTAATTGATGATCATTGATCCAATTTCCTGCTTCATCCTTAAAATAGGTTATTTTGTTTTTACGTCTTCCGTTTGAGGCAGATATGTGGAAGAACTTGGTATTCACATGTCCATCATTTAACCACATTATTCTAGACCTCAGTTTCCAATAATCCTCTTCAATCTTAAGAATATCATTATATTCTTTTTTAATAGTACTTTCTAGATTTTGGAGGAAGGTGCTACAAGTGTAGTTCCTAGAGTTTTGGATGCCTTGGAGTCTTGCTATTATTTTTTTTCCCATTACATATCCAAAGGTCCTATCTTTCCAGGATTTAACACTATTAATAAAAGTTTTGCTGGCCCTGAAATAGTCATTACTGAGCCAGTTTGCTTTAACAAGATTTTGAAACTCAGGGTGTTTGCACCAATAAATCTCTAAACGGAAAGGTTGTACATGATTTTCTCTACTTCTAGGGATAAGTTCTATTAAGATAGGATTATGGTATGAGTAGGTTTTAGGAAGATGAATGAGTAGTTTGGAAATAGATCACACCATTTTCCATTTCCTAGAGCTTTGTCCAATCTTTTCATAATTAGACCCTTATTTCTATGTCTATGATTTGACCAAGTGTATTTAAACCCTTCATAACCTAAGTCCATTTGGTTAAAATTAGAAATCTTGGATAGGAGGTATTCTGCCCTATTATTGTTAATAGGTCTCCCCCCATATTTCTCATTTCGACCTATGATATCATTGAAGTCACCCCCGATCAACCAAGGCATGTTATAATTGTTAGAGATATTTTCTATGTTATTCCACAAGATATTTCTATATTGATAATTAGTGCTAGCATAAATAGACGAAAATAACCAAGTTTTGCGAATGGGTAATACCTCTATTGTAGCATGAATTTCCTGGTTCCTACGAATAAAATTGTGGACTATGACCACCTCGTGGTTCCACATAACAACCATTCCACATGCTTGCCCCTGCGCTGGAACCTCGATTAGCTCAGTAAAACCAAAATCTTCAAGCCATTGTTCATAATTAATCATCCTAGTTTCCAGTAGGGCTACCATGCAGGGCCTATGAGTATCAATCATCTCCCTAAAGTTTCTTCTGAAGTTATCATTGTTCCCTCCCTGTATATTCTAAATAATAAAACTAGTTGGACGATTCATTGGTTGATTTAAATTCGCGTTCACTGCCTCCCCATTCTCCCTCACCCCTCCCGGAAAGATAGGATTCCTTTGTAGAGATGGCACTAGTATCATAGCTCTGTTGCCCATAATTGGATCCTGTGGTGGCCTGATGTCCATTGAGCACTTGTAAAGTGCTAGGGGACAGCTGAGTACATGCCTCTTCTCCTGCATCTCCCTGAATATAATCACCTTTACCCCGCTTAGATTTGAGAATTCTAGGACTTGCTCTAAGGCTAGGTTGAGGGGTTCTTCTACATCTTCCTCCGTTGCTGCTTCTGCCAGGCCTTCTTCTTGCATTGCATGTTGGTGGGGAGGTGTTTCATGAGGGTTCTCTTGGTTGAGTGGTTGTTCCTGTGGTTGATGGTTGATTTCCCAAGGCATGAAGATGGGATTCAGATGAGTTAGCATCTCTGATGGGAAGAAGGGAATGTCTGGGAGGATATTTTGTGGTTGAATTGGGTTGAAGTGAGGTGGCATGTCCCACTGGTGTATCATTGCATGAACTAGATTTGGGTTCAATGATGGTGCTAGAGGGTGAAGGATGTTGTTGAGCCAAATTTGGTTCAAGTAATTGGTCATTGCCAGACCCATCCCCTCCGTTATTAGTTGTGCTAGGTATTGAGTGTTGTGAAGGATTACTATTGCCTCCTGGCCATTGACTTGGATGCTGAATGAGACTGCATGTCCCATTAGCCCCATTTTCATTCCACGAAAGTGGTTGGTAGTCTTGGGCTTGAGGGGGTTGGACATAGATCACTTGAGGATTTGCTGGTTGTGGTGGGGCTTGGGGTAGGTTTTCCATCGTTTGGTTTCTTTGTTGCCTTAGTATTTGGATTAGTCTATTCCTCCTTCTCAGAGAAGATGGGATTCTTGGCATTTTGAGTGGATTTTTTAGTATTTAATGGGCTTTCAATAGGTGTGGAGTTTGGGTTAGAAATAGATGGGGTGGGATTGGTGGTAGAGGTAATGATTGGAGGGTCTTCTTGCATGGCCTCTGAATAGTCATCTTTTAGATTTATAGAGTGAATTTGAAAGGATTCGATATCCTTGCCGTGTTCCCTGGGAATGGCCATTTGTTTATCTTTTGGTTCCTTAGATGCCATGTGGACGTCATGCTTTGGGGGTTTAATATTCTCAAATCTTTGGGGAAGATTGTTGTTTGTATAATCAGTAGTAGAAGGATTTGTAGTATGTTGATTAGCTTGTTTAGTGGTTTGCCGTGTAGAGTTAGAAGTCCTATTAGGGTTAATGATTATATTGTTTTTTCTAATAGCCTATCATGTTTTTCATTACAAGTAGAGGTAGGCACGTGTGAGTCTGGTAAAGCCATGTCACTCATCATAGAGTCCAAATGTCTCATTGTACGGGAGTTTTTAGGAGAAATAGTATTTTCATTTATCTTAATTTTGTCCAAAGCCATGTGCTCTTCATCTAAAATGGTGAAGTGGTTTTGGACTGAAAGAGTGGTATTGCCCATATTCTTCTTCGTCGTAAAGTTCTTAGCAGAATCTTTTGATTTATATTGTAAAACTTGAGTGTCAATTTACTTACTCGTGTTTGCATTGAAAAGATTTACTGAGATACCTAGGCCTTGAAGCTTCTCCTTTGGGTGTGGTTTTTAGCAGGATTGTTTGTCACATGCTGCCTCATACCTTTGTTGAAGGTGATAGTTTTCCATTCCCCTTCTTGGTTCTCCTTGCTTGGCCTTTGTGTAGTAGTATCTGGGCAGGAGTTTGTTTTTGTATGTTGCTGGATAAATTTACAAATTGTAGAGGTCTGTCCCAATCATCCACACTTCATACATAGTAGGGTTTCCCCTTCATAGTGAATATTCAGCTTGTGTGTATCAATATAGATGAATGGTTGCACTGGAAGATCTAAAGGAATTTCCACACAGAGCCTAGCGTAGATCGACCAATGGAGTTGCCAATTTTTTCTAAGTTTTTCCCATCATAAAACTCCGTTGGTAATTGTGGCAATCTAATCCATATTGTTGAGGTGGTTAATTTCTCGTTGGTAGCCACAAAATATGGTTTCCATTTGATCACAGATAGGTAATGACCATTTACAAACCATGGACCTTGATGAAGAGCTTTGTCCATATTTTACTTTTTTTTTTGAATTTGATGAGAAAGTAGTCTTCTCCCACATCAATTAAGGAGAAGATTCCGTTGGTCTCCAAAGCTCTTGAATTTTCTTTATTAGGTATTGATGCATCATGCGTTTTCCAAACAGTTTGATAATGATGGAACATTGTAATAGTTCATAAATTCTTTGTTTATCCTCCTCCATAAGTGTGATCGATCTAATGCCTCGTGTGGGGGAGTGTACTTGATTTGTCAGTGTTTCTCCTTCTTGTGAAAAAGATTCTGACAGCTCTATGTTGGAGTGGTTCACGTTTGTGGCAAAATCCATATGGTCTGAAGATGTAACCATGTCCCTATATGAAGTTTTAGCTTCTCCACCATCCTGTCGTGTTGTATTTTGGGTGGTAATGTCAGGTGATTTTGGGGGTATTAAAGATGAAGATTCATAGGGTTGAGGGTTCATACTAGAGAGCATTTTTTTTTTATGTAATGGCATATTTACATGGCTACAGTCTATAATTTGCATTACATGTATGCAATATCGTCTTACCTTCTTCTCTTTTATTGGATTTATCTTTTTAATTTCATTTTTATGCCACAATTTTAGTAATTCAGATGGAGATTCAATCGAAAATAAAGTCGGTTGTAGACATACAACCGTATAGATCTGGTAATTTTAGACATATAGTGAGAAGATGATTCCGATGATGTCCTAGGTGAATACAGACACTCGGTGAGAAGATTATAGGATAAAGAAATCAACAGAAAAAAGAAAATGTGCCAGGAATTAATTTGGATACTTGGGATGGGAAGAAAAAAGGTTACCTAACGTATGAAAAATAGATAAAATATATAAACGGCACCTTTAAGTTGTTCACAACGATCAGACAAACATCTCAACTGACTCATTTACCATTTAAACACTTCAAGTGGCTATTAAGTGTATCAAGTAAATACCTCATATTGACATGGCAAGTTACGTGTATTTTAGTTACATTTAGGCGCGTAAGGCTTTTAACGGACTTGTTCTCTCTTATTTTTAGAATTAAATTAAATTTTATACCTGGGTCCCAAACTATATTGTCATCTTTCCTCACTCAAAAATCTCTAAGCGATAATACCAAGTCCTTTTCACCCAAAATTCCATATGAACCTTCCTTACCCAAACATCATTAGCTCCACTACCTAAAACCACCAACTTCCATCATAAATCCGCCACTTCTATTTCAACCTAGATGAAAGAAAGTATAAAAAACAAACAGAAGCTCAAATCTAGTTCAGCCATAGATAACCTCTAAAGGTTCAACCGTTGATTTTTAACTTTTTACTTTTACACGATGGACCATCAAGGTTCATCCATGGATGATAACCTTCAAGATCATTGGATTTGGCGCCACTCTTTTAGCCTTTGGGTTTTTGAGTTCATAAATAGAGGAGAAAAGAGAAGAAATGAGACAGAATAGAATAAAATAGATTACCGGAGCCTTTCTTGCCCATACCTTTCTTGCCCTACAGTGTCCCAAATCTAGGCTTTGATAATCTTGCCATCGACATGAATAGTTCGGGCGGCAAACTTGACACCAATGGTGGACTTAGATTGCTGGCTGAATTCTTTTTTAGTAAAGCGAAAAAGCAAGTTGATTTGCCAACTCATTTCCTTGTGGCTGTTGCTCTTTTACAAATATAAATTGTTAATTATTGAAATATTTTTTGTCCTACAATGGTATTGGCTCTGTTAAATTAGGGATGAGAGAGTGATAGAACGTGAGGGGGAAATGAGGCGAAAGGAAGAAAAATAATAGGTTTGGGGGCGGGGGGAAAGGTGCAGGGCGTTGGTCTGCTTAAAATTTAAAACAAAAAAAAGTGGTTTTTTTCTTCTTCTTTAAATGTATTTGTTTGTTAGTTACAAATTTCAATTTTTTTTAATAACAAATTACACGTGTCATTCTTTAATTGTTCATTTTATACGTCATTGGCACATGTAACCTACGCATGTGGTCTACTGCACTAGGGTGTCTATTTGATATACTTAGTAGTTACTTGAAGTATTTAAATGATAAATGGACAAATTGAGCCGTCTGTCTGATCCTTGAGGACAACTTATAAAAGGAACCGTTTATACATTTTGCCTTTTCTTTAATTAGAAGCGAAGGAAATATAGTTCTCTAGAAGAGCAACGTGAGAACTTTTCTACAACTCCATTTTCAACTTTATGTAGCAGAACAATAATTGTGGACTAATTACTTCAAGCAACATATTTGAAATACAGCATTTCATTAGTGGCAATGGAAAAGTGTGCACTAATTTAACGCAATATTACAAACCTTTTCACTATGAGTTTATTCCAATTGACAAAGTAACGTGTAAAATTTATTGGTTTGTCCATTTCGGCGCATTCACATAAACAGGAATTTGATTTCATGGCCCCCGAAAGAGAAATTATGTCATATCATTGTTTAACCAAAAAATGGAATTTCAGTCAAAGCTAGAATTTAGAAGAACTCGGGTTACTGATAATCAAGAAAATTTAGAGAAAAGAAGTAATTAAGGAGAGTAAAATGATAATCAAGAGAAAATAAATCAATATGTTATTCCCCAATGTTTCGTATCCACAACTGATCGTATATCTCCCTTTTTATAGCTACTTTTGAAGATATCCGTTTTATTCTAATTATAATGAGGCTATTATGAGATATTAAATGTATTAAATGCTCTGTTACACAATCATTACATAAGAAATATATTCTCTAACGTATTCAGTATTTAATGCTCATCAAATGTCGCATCTGCACTCCTTTATATGGCCAGATTCATTCCTTTTGATTCTCGGATATAAATGGCTTAAATAGGTACGGGCGTTGTGCTTCTTAACTGATGTCCCGTGCCTCTTCATCTCTCTTTGCTCGTATTTGTTGTAACCCCTGTCTCGTGACTAATCATGATTCTTTGACCATTTGACCAATCCATGTGTCTTGACACGTCACCTTTATAAATATGAATAAAATTTTCCCAATACAGATAGTCCCCCCACTTTCCATTTATTCATCAGTTTGAATATTTTGGAAGTGGATTTCATTAAAGGAGAATTTTTGTCACCATTAATGCTCTGATAGAGTTGACGCCTCACTTATTACTTCCATTTAATGCGCCGGACACGTGTCATCTTCTTATTGGTCCTACAATTGTGTAGCACTTTCTTAGGCTTTCTTTTCGGCTTCCCTGTTCACGAAGTGTCAGTTATCATTATTATGGACTTTCCATCACTGTATTCTTTCCTTCTGACGGTTGTTCACTAGTATAAATATAACTTCCATCCTTGTCTTTTACCACTTAAAGCGTATTGAACACTTTAATACTTCAAATCTTTTATTCACTTCTTCTTCACTTCAATCTTCTTCGTCATGGCTTCTCCAAACCCTAACCCTAGGAGAACTCCTATTTTAGATAGCTTTCCCAATGCTCCCGTTAGACATAGAAGAGGAGGTGGTGGTAGACTCCGCAGTTTAGGATCTGTTCGTGGTGGTAGTTCACTCACACCTTCTTCTAGTTCTGGCCCTTCTTCTAGAACTGGAGGTTCCCATTCTCAAAGGTTTTCTTCCAGAAATAAAGAATCCTCTGAGCCCTTACGCGAACCTTTAGTAGAAGAAATAGTTCCAACGGACCTATCTTTTTATCATGATAGGGAATCTCTCAGGACTCAAGTTGCCTCTTTAGATCGAGCTAATACTTATCCTTCTCAAATTACTGAACCTTTAATCCCCATAATTCGTAGAGATTGTCATTGGAGTGACGATTTCCCCATTATCATTCCTAATCCAAATCATAGGATCACCTCTTACATCACTGGATTTTCTTTTGTTTATACGTACAATTCACTCTAGGGTTTAAACCTGCCATTGATCCGGTTATCCTAGATTTTTGTCGCTTTTTTAATGTTAGCTTGGGTCAAATTGGCCCAATCGTTTGGAGGGCTGCTTGAGGCACCTCACTAACCTGGCGGATATTGAATTTACTTTTTCCCACCTAATTCATCTTTATTCCCCTAGGCTTTTTCGCAACGGCGTGTTTACCCTAGTAGCCAGGAGCAAGAGGGTTTTAGTGAGCCCCGAGGACGATAAAGACCGTGGCTGGTATGCTCGGTTTGTTGCTCCCCCCACTGCTGGTTTGGTGGGTGAAAATAACGTTCCCTTCCCTAAGAAGTGGAACTTTGCACGTAAGTGTTAAATCTTCCTCGTGCCTTTTTCTTTCAGGCTTTATCAACTTTTCTAATGTCGCTTCTTTTTCTTTTCTCAGCAACCATGGGTGTTGTGGAGACCGTGCCCAACTTCCGTGGTTGGGTAGGAAAATTGTTGAAGGCCGCTCCAATGGAAGGTAGGTCGTGGAAAAACCTTTCCAACCGTTACGGTTGGAAAGTAAAAACTCATGGTAAGAGTTTCTTTTTTACCTTGTCTGTATATAAATATTTTCTTTGTTCTAACTTTTATCCTTCTTTTTATCAGGATTTGCTATTCGTGGAGTCACCGCAGAGGCGATCATAGCTTCTCGTGACTCTTTGAGTACTCGTACCTCTTCAGCCCAAGATATATTCTTGGGTTCTTCAAAAAGAAAAACTATTGAGGAAGAGGATTCAGAGGAAGAAGATGAGGGCTCCCTGGTGATGAGACCACGAGCCCGGAGACGTATCGTCTCTGATGATGAGGCTGAAGTTTCCCCTCATCTGTCTCTTTCCGAGTCTGTTGTTACTCCAGTTATCATTCCTGATGATGATGTCTCTACTCACGACACTAGTGATTCTATCTATCAACTTTTTGATAGTGGTTTTGGTAGTGGAAACTTAGGACCTGTTCTAGACGAGCTTCCCTTATCTTCCTTTTCATCTCCCGTACCTGTGACTGCTTCTTTACCTTCATCAATTGTTGCTTCTATTCCTTCTTCCACCGCTCCTCCTTTGGCAGTTCCTCCGCCTATCGTTCACCATACGGAGGTAGGCTCTTCAAGTAGGAGTACTGCTATGAGGAGCGTAACCATTGAGGTTCCTGCTAACAACAGCCTCTTGAGAAAATCCGGTCAAGCTGATATTTGGCTCGAGCCTTTGATTGGCCCCATCGAAAAAGCAAAGCTTGAAAGCCATAGCAACCTAACCCTCATGGATGACATAGTGCATGCCACTTTAAAGGTATTTTTCTTTCCTACTAGTGCATGCCACTTTAAAGGTATTTTTCTTTCCTACCTTTCTCCATTCTGTAAAAATTTTCGACTTTGGGATTCTTACTTCTCTTTTTTTTTGTAGGCCAATCTTATTGGCACAGAGCTGATGAACAGAATCCCTCTTTTGGAGAAGGTAGCACGTGACTCTCAGTTGGAGGCAGCCAATTGGAAGGAGCAATTTGATGGTGCACAGATTACTATAGAAGATTTACAAGAAAGCAAGAGTATCTTAGAACAACAGGTTCGAGCACTCACTTCTAAGTTGGGCCACCAAGGCTTCATTGAATCAGGGAGAGAAGGAAAGAGAGCACCTTGAGTCTTTATTTTCTGAACAGTTATCCAAGGCCAGTGAAGAGATCATGGCGTTGAAGGATCTTTTGAACCAAAAAGAAATTTATGCCGGGGAGCTAGTTTAGAATTTAACTAAGGCACAGGAGGATCTTCATGCCTCTGTGGATAATGTGCATGCTTTGGAGAATTCTCATGCCACCCTTCAATCTTCTTATAGTTCTGTCTTGGCTGAGAATGAAGAACTCAAGAATAAGGTCGCTGCTTGGGAGAGGGATTATGAAATCCTTGAGGAGAAAACTGATGTTGAGGTAAGTTGGGCTTTCTTAAATTCTCGTCGTGACACCTTACTGGAAATGGGCCAAAAAAGCTTAAACCTGGAATCAGAATTAGCCAAGGTGAATGAAACCATTGAACGAGCTCAACAAACACAAGATTTTTCATCTCCCGAGGTTGAAGCTCCCGTGGTTGAAACTTCCGTGGCTAAAACTCCCGTTGTTGAAGCCCCTGTGAACGTTGAAATTGCCACGGGTGTCTTACCTTCTTTAAGCCCAATTGTGCCTCTTGTTGCAAGCCAAGCTGAGACCTCGTCTGTTGTTGCTGTGAATGAAGATCAACCCGCAACCGTTGATGATCCTGCCCTAGTTGAGCCCGTTGATAATCCTTCTTCAGTTCTCTCTTCTTAGTGAAAAAATTTACATTGCTTTAAATTCCCTTTTTGCAGGTACCTTTTTGGAAAACTATGTTTAAGGCCCTTGGATTCTTTTGAAAATTTATTTTTGACATTTGTAATCAAACCCTTGGTTATCATTTGAGGGTTGATTTTTGGAACGAAAGTCCCCAAGTCTTTTCATGGGGCAATTTGTATAAACAATTTCATAGTTCTGTGACTAAGTTCTTACTTAGTCTTAAGTACTCAAGAAGTTTTTTATGTTATTGTTTTAACTTCTGTTTGCTTTTATTCTTGCCTTCATTCTTAAGGACTTATAGAATAATTTTGCATTTTTATTATTTGAAAATGCTTCTGTTAATCTCATGATTTAGACATGAGTTTTATAAAAGAGGGCCCTTTTATATTTCGACACTTAATGAAGAAGACGTCTCAACTTCATAATGGTGTTAGCATACGATAAAAGAAATAGGAACACACATGTTTCTTTGAATTAACTTGACAAGTTTTTATTTTTAAACTTTGACAAGTTTTAAATAATACTTTACATGTATTTGAATTACATCTATAACTTTCTCGTAACTGTTTTTCTTGTAACAGATTTTTAAGAAAATAATAAACACGAGGTTTTGTCTTTACAACCCGTTTCATTTTAAAATAACAGATGCAAGGTTTTTCCTCATAACCGCTTTCATGCTTTAAGTACATAGCTTTACCCTAACCCTAACTATAGTAAGGTTTTCTTTAGCCTTGGCTCATGACTTCGTGACTTTTACTCTGCACTTGACCACTTGACTTTTTTCAGGCATGATTTTTCTTCAATCTTCTTTGCCTTCCTTATACAAACTTGTGTATACTATGTAGTCCCCCAAGTGTTTGAGTGTTGAAGTATGAAGCCTCGAGCACTTGATTGTTTCTCTCTTTTGGTCCTTTTCCTGAAAAGGAAAAACACACGGGACTCGGAGGTACGATTTTAGATGAAGACTGGCTAACCCGTTTGTATTTCTATCAGAATAATTGTAACCCTAGGCCAGGAATTTTAGTTTATTCCGTGTACCTTACAGGTCGTGACTCATCATTTAGTACGGGTTAGGTTTTTGCCTAGCATCTAAAATCGTTAGTAAAATTTTAATAAATCAAAAAATAAACTTTATAAGATGGATACCTGATCGTGGATATTCTTAGAAATAATATCTTTTCAAGTGAACAACATTCCAATGTGAAGGTAGCGCTTTACCATCCATTGTTTCCAGTTCATATGCTCCTTTGCCAGCAATACCACAAATTTTGTAGGGTCCTTCCCATGTTGGACTTAATTTTCCCGTATTAGCTGCCTTTGTGGATTGAAAAACTTTTTTGAGCACAAAGTCCCCTATTTTAAA
>NC_031997.1:29666224-29678009 GCF_001879085.1 Nicotiana attenuata
ATTTAAAACCAAAATAAAAGAAAACCTGAAAACTCAAAAAATGAAAAGGAGCCAAAAAACTATTCTTCCAAACCCTAGCCTCTTTTTTATCCCATTTTTGCCCGAATTTTTTTCCCCAAATTTTTCTGTTCAAGGACCTTAATATATATCACTCCAGAAGGTTCTCCCTTGCTCTCCAAGAAAACGTGTGGTCCCCAATAAGATCAAAAATTTCCCTCTTACAAACGAAAATCAGAGAAATGGATGGCTTGAATCAAAAAATCATAATCCAATGTCTCCCATTGGTCACGCCCCGAACCTGGGGGGCGAGACCGGCGCCCGGTGCCTCACCTATCCTTGCGTACCAACTTGCAACTAAAAGACTCTGAACGTATAATGTCATACTTTGGCCTTGGGCCACATTGCAAGACAATTGCGAATGCTGACTGAACATCAATATAAAGCTGGGCCGACAAGGCCGTCATAACTACTACGGCTGGCAAACCAACAAAATATACATAAAAGGCCTACAAGCCCAACATACTGCACTAACTGACAAGATATGTCTACAAGCCTCTACTGATGGATATACTGTGATCGGAACAGGGCCCCGACTACTCATAATATATATACATATATACAGAAGATGTACATAAAGCTCTAGACCCGGCAACTCAGAAGGGCATGGAGCTTACCGATCAAGCTGAACTCGGGCAACACCTAATGAGGAGGTCTACCCGTCTGTCTGTCTGAACCTGCACGCATGAAATGCAGCGCCCCCAAAAAAGGGATGTCAGTACGAAATAATGTACTGAGTATGTAAGACAATATACTGAAAGCTGAAACTGAACTGATAATATAATAACTGAAAGCAACAAGGAGTCAAAGATAATCTGATGATATGCTTACCTGCTGATACTAACTGAACACTCTCAATATAGTAAGTAAAATAGTTGTCTGGCCTTATAAGGCTCGATATATATATAACTGCTCTGCCGTAGTAGGCTCGCTCATAGGCGCTCAGCCATACTAGGCTCTGTATCTCGACCATGCTGGGCTCGCTCATAGGCGCTCGGCCATAGTAGGCTCGGTATATAACTTACCATCTGATCAGAGGTTGCCCAATAGGGTCCTGCCCACAAATTACAGCTCGATGGTGGTGAAAATAATGTAATACTGTATATATATATAGGCCTTCTGCTCTCTTGACTGGAAGAAGACAATACTCAATTGAGTATAAAGTCCCGACAATAGAGAATACTGTAACTTATGAGACTAGAATAACATATATAAATTCGGGAGTATGAATTTCTCTTTATGCCTCGTTATCAAACACATGTAATTACGAGATCATGCCAAAATGAAGGAAGGGATTAGCCTTAACATACATGAGCTGATTCTCTTGACAATCCCTCTAACATACGTCAATTGCAACAACACGTGACGGCGGATCGAAGTAAGGAAAAATACATATGATATTCTTGAGAAAGATTGCACCGTACTCACTAAGAATCGCAAAATCCCGTTCCTATTACGAAGTGTAATTTCGTATGAAATTTATGCTGAATCAAAATCCCGCCAACCTATCTTACTTTGTAAAAGAGTTATATGAAGTCCGTAACTCACTTACAAGATATATGAAAGTCCCTAATCGTTTAAGATTTATGGACCCCACTTATAAGGCTTACTTTAGCCACCTATAATCTCTCAAAATGCCACCTTACACATACATATAAGAGTCATCAAATTGACTTTAATTTGCTGCCAAGTTCATAAACTCATGTGAAGGCTGTCCCCTTAGTAATTATCCAAAAAGATCCAATTTACAAGTTAATATTCCACTTAAAAATTCATAAATACCCAATTATCCACATAATTAAGAATTATCTCTAGTTACTTAAGATACTATTCACTTTCAACGCACCTTATACATCTTACTATCATGGTCATGTGGTACCTTATATGGCATTAGTCCATAAATACGGGGTATTATAGCTTGGACCGTATTTTATTCCAAATTGCCAAATTTCGACGAAACTCATTTTCTTCAATTTGCTTACCCTTTCACCTTCACGAATTTACTCATCACTTGGTTGAAATAGCATAATGCTTATAATCTCACAATAATCACATTCCCAAACTTACGTCGATATACGATGAAACTTTAACATATGAAAATATGGGATGCAACATCTTATTTCCGAGCTTCCATCATTTTACTTATGGCATACTTTTACGTACAAAAACATGGGGTGTAACATCTTGCAAATATTTTAATACTCTCCTAGCCATCTAGGAAATTGTTCTGTGAATAAATCCAAAGTCCAGGGTATTCCCACCTGTAGCCTCTTTCTCACACCACGGCTTGTAGTAAGAATCCTTCCAATTTCGTAACTGTTGCTACCTTTTATCATGCAGCATGTTCGACTCTGACCTTGTAAGTGCCCCTATGCGACTCTTCTTTCCTTTTTTCCTCTGATTTTTATCCAGTACTGAAGTTCTTCACTCGGTACTTTGTCGAACTTACGAATATTGCTATATCTTATTTCATAGGCTCGGTTATCTATCCACCTGGCTTTACTGTATCTAAGTAGGTCATAATATACCATAACTCTTACCTTGATTAATCATTACTGAGGTCTTCTACCAAACTCCAAGTTATTCTCGTTGCTTATCCTATATGTATAAATTTAAGTCCTTTAATGCTTCCTCATTACTGTTCATCTTAAGAATGGCGGCCTAATCTTATCTCATACTTTGTGACTTTTTTCCATCCATTGTTGATTCACCTCAATATTTATCTACAATTTAACACTGATAACTTGAAACTTCTTACGTAATCACTAGGTTTCACGTCTCATCAGGAAACATCTGGAATGATTAAACTGATGACACCACTTTTGTCACGCCCCAAACCTGGGGGGGAGATACCATGCTTTCATAACCATATTTCACATGTAATTCATCTTACATGGGTATTTTAATCCTGTACAATTCATGAAATCCCTTTCTTTTCTTCTTCAAGACATTACTCAAACGAAGGCCCAAACGTCATCCTTTATCTATCACAATTACACCCTTATTATACTACCAGGGCAGCATTCCATCTCTTCTAAATGCTACTAGTCTTAGACTCCTTTGAGTTCATTCATGCTATACAGAACCTTCTATAACTTAGACAAACCATCAACTCTCTTGTTTTCATGGGCTTAATCCCGAGGACTTATCCATTTTCATCACCTTCTAACTTGCCTTTTCTTATCCTTACTCCTGTCTTTCTAAAACCTTGTTGCTCCACCATACTTTAGCTCGCGACCCATTCATATCCATTTATACTACTCGCAACCTACCTTTAACTTACTTGCACCATAGATTTCCTTATGTTATCTGGAACGTCAAGCGGGACATCACATCGTTTCTAACTCTTCTTTACTCTCTTAACTAGGCCTCTCAATACGTAGAAACCATAGGTTGGAAGATATGCTACTGACGATGCCGCTATCATTCCTGGATAGCGAATCCCCGCGCTTGTAGCCTTCTATCCGAAGTATGGACTATTCACGACCTTCTGCATTTGAGTATTTCGTACATTGTTCACCTTTACCTTACTACCTTAAAATCTTGCATCATACCTTCTATTTCTATCATGACCTCCCTTCCACATGGGTATAATTCACGTCCATAACTTGAAGCTCTATTATAATACTTGCACCTCTGGTGCATACACAATATGATGGGAGATTCGTACTGATTTCTAATGAGGCTGGTACTTTCCTAACTAACTTTATCGTAGGGCCGTTATAGAATATGGTTGTTGTACTTTCTCTCATGTACCTCTGATATTAAGAGTTATCTTGCAATATTCTCAATCACGATTTCCATAATTTTCTGGGTCCAATAATCAGAATCCTGATTTACTTGGTTGATGTAATTCTTTAGTTTCCTCTTCCTTCTGATCAACCTTTATGTAGGCTTAAGCTATCTTCCGATCTGCGGCTCCTGGTATTAGTTATTACTTTAGCCTTTCATGGGCATTATGGAATATTCATGCTACAATCTTCTAACAACTCAATCCTGTGTCTATGCCTCGGGCTCAATTCTTTCTTTTAACTTATACCGGAGTCTTCTATGTCTGCATAATTGTTAACATATATGTTGCATGTATAAAACTCCGAACACTTAAGTGCGTTCATAACGTACTCTAGGTCATTAATCGAATAATTCTTTTCGTTCCTTCTCAATTTTTTTTAAACGCAAGCAATTGCTTTTCCTGGTCATTCTGCCACTTGTTGCGTGCATACTTATCTTATCATAGTGACCATACATATTGGAATTNTAAAGGAACGACCTCTCGCCTCAAAACTAATAAAACGTCCTAATATTGCCTACCCAAGTGTTGACGACCTAAAGCATGCTCCTAGCAATTATGGAAGAAAAGCAAAAAAAAAAAACTAAAATAAATAAAGACATTTCATGCTCATGCTCAACTTCATTTCGTTTGTGATTTAACCGCCACGGCCCAACATCGTCATCCAAATAATTTAACGTAGAGCATTTAACATATAACCATCCAAACATTAAAGGAAGACAAGGACTAAAGAAAATCAAGATAATAACAATACTAAAGTAAGAAAAGTGAACCGAAGCCATTAGAAAGAGCCATTTAAAGATTTTCTATCACTCGATTCTCACATCTCGATCAATAGGCAATTATGCACCAGACACAACTCTAATGAAGCAATGATATATTCTAGTGATAAAAAAAACAGATGAAGCATAGCTAACAGTGTAAACAAGAAGCACATAACTCACATGACACAAGAGCTGCAAAGTTTCACATAACAAAATACTATCAACACGAGCTTTTATTATAATTATGTGTACCTCAATCAGAAAGTAAAGCGAACTTAAAGTGCAAAACATTATATTTCAAGACACTGGACCCATTTTTCACAAGCAATATCCCATGCGACGAAATAGTTTTTATCTTGGATATACTACTGCCAAAGAAATACCAGCAAACATCTTGGGGCATCAAAATCCAAAGAAAGATAGACAAATCAATAATGACCAAGCAACGTAAAAATGAACTTATAGCCTCAAATTCATGAAGGAGTAACAAGTCAGTGAGGCCAAACATTCGATATTCGGAAAATTGTCACAAAATCACCAATAACTAATAACATGACCAAGGACAAGAAGACACAAACAAAATTCTCACAAAGGCACATGTGAAGCGTCGGTCATTAAACTTAAATCATCAAGTGCAAAATCAAATAAACTCCAATCCATCATCTTTTAAACCAAACGTATATGAGCCTTCAAACATTTAGAGCAAATTAAACACACACAGAGAAGATCACTCTAATTAGTTTTGAATTAACCCTAGTTAAACCAATTCTCAAACACTTGTCATACTAATTAAACCTTGGCTCTTTTCATATAAAATCAACACCCAACAAACGAAATATAGAAAAGGAAAGAGATGGTCATAAAAATCGAACCTGCTTTAATGTCATGGAAATTTCAAGCAATTACAGCGGCAGAAGAATATCGCCGCTACAATCAGAACTCATAGCAATCAATCTCAAGTGGAAAGCAACGAACCGAAACTCAAACCGACAACTGGAACGGCGACGAACTTCAATAAACCTTGGGTTAGCTCCTTTATATTTCAACAAAAATCTGAAAGAAGAAACAAAACCTCTTTTCTGTTGTATTTTTCTTAAATTTAAAACCAAAATAAAAGAAAACCTGAAAACTCAAAAAATGAAAAGGAGCCAAAAAACTATTCTTCCAAACCCTAGCCTCTTTTTTATCCCATTTTTGCCCGAATTTTTTTCCCCAAATTTTTCTGTTCAAGGACCTTAATATATATCACTCCAGAAGGTTCTCCCTTGCTCTCCAAGAAAACGTGTGGTCCCCAATAAGATCAAAAATTTCCCTCTTACAAACGAAAATCAGAGAAATGGATGGCTTGAATCAAAAAATCATAATCCAATGTCTCCCATTGGTCACGCCCCGAACCTGGGGGGCGAGACCGGCGCCCGGTGCCTCACCTATCCTTGCGTACCAACTTGCAACTAAAAGACTCTGAACGTATAATGTCATACTTTGGCCTTGGGCCACATTGCAAGACAATTGCGAATGCTGACTGAACATCAATATAAAGCTGGGCCGACAAGGCCGTCATAACTACTACGGCTGGCAAACCAACAAAATATACATAAAAGGCCTACAAGCCCAACATACTGCACTAACTGACAAGATATGTCTACAAGCCTCTACTGATGGATATACTGTGATCGGAACAGGGCCCCGACCTACTCATAATATATATACATATATACAGAAGATGTACATAAAGCTCTAGACCCGGCAACTCAGAAGGGCATGGAGCTTACCGATCAAGCTGAACTCGGGCAACACCTAATGAGGAGGTCTACCCGTCTGTCTGTCTGAACCTGCACGCATGAAATGCAGCGCCCCCAAAAAAGGGATGTCAGTACGAAATAATGTACTGAGTATGTAAGACAATATACTGAAAGCTGAAACTGAACTGATAATATAATAACTGAAAGCAACAAGGAGTCAAAGATAATCTGATGATATGCTTACCTGCTGATACTAACTGAACACTCTCAATATAGTAAGTAAAATAGTTGTCTGGCCTTATAAGGCTCGATATATATATAACTGCTCTGCCGTAGTAGGCTCGCTCATAGGCGCTCAGCCATACTAGGCTCTGTATCTCGACCATGCTGGGCTCGCTCATAGGCGCTCGGCCATAGTAGGCTCGGTATATAACTTACCATCTGATCAGAGGTTGCCCAATAGGGTCCTGCCCACAAATTACAGCTCGATGGTGGTGAAAATAATGTAATACTGTATATATATAGGCCTTCTGCTCTCTTGACCGGAAGAAGACAATACTCAATTGAGTATAAAGTCCCGACAATAGAGAATACTGTAACTTATGAGACTAGAATAACATATATAAATTCGGGAGTATGAATTTCTCTTTATGCCTCGTTATCAAACACATGTAATTACGAGATCATGCCAAAATGAAGGAAGGGCTTAGCCTTAACATACCTGAGCTGATTCTCTTGACAGTCCCTCTAACATACGTCAATTGCGACAACACGTGACGGCGGATCGAAGTAAGGAAAAATACATTATTCTTGAGAAAGATTGCACCGTACTCACTTAGAATCGCAAAATCCCGTTACTATTACGAAGTGTAATTTCGTTTGAAATTTATGCTGAATCAAAATCCCGCCAACCTATCTTACTTTGTAAAAGAGTTATATGAATTCTTGTTTTGAGACATTCATCCGTAACTCACTTACAAGATATATGAAAGTCCCTAATCGTTTAAGATTTATGGACCCCACTTATAGGGCTTAGGCTTACTTTAGCCACCTATAATCTCTCAAAATGCCACCTTACACATACATATAAGAGTCATCAAATTGACTTTAATTTGCTGCCAAGTTCATAAACTCATGTGAAGGCTGTCCCCTTAGTAATTATCCAAAAAGATCCAATTTACAAGTTAATATTCCACTTAAAAATTCATAAATACCCAATTATCCACATAATTAAGAATTATCTCTAGTTACTTAAGATACTATTCACTTTCAACGCACCTTATACATCTTACTATCATGGTCATGTGGTACCTTGTATGGCATTAGTCCATAAATACGGGGTATTATAGCTTGGACCGTATTTTATTCCAAATTGCCAAATTTTGACGAAACTCATTTTCTTCTATTTGCTTACCCTTTCACCTTCACGAATTTACTCATCACTTGGTTGAAATAGCATAATGCTTATAATCTCACAATAATCACATTCCCAAACTTACGTCGATATACGATGAAACTTTAACATATTAAAATACGGGATGCAACATCTTATTTCCGAGCTTCCATCATTTTACTTATGGCATACTTTTACGTACAAAAACATGGGGTGTAACATCTTGCAAATATTTTAATACTCTCCTAGCCATCTAGGAAATTGTTCTGTGAATAAATCCAAAGTCCAGGGTATTCCCACCTGTAGGCCTCTTTCTCACACCACGGCTTGTAGTAAGAATCCTTCCAATTTCGTAACTGTTGCTACCTTTTATCATGCAGCATGTTCGACTCTGACCTTGTAAGTACCCCTATGCGACTCTTCTTTCCTTTTTTCCTCTGATTTTTATCCAGTACTGAAGTTCTTTGCTCGGTACTTTGTCGAACTTACGAATATTGCTATATCTTATTTCATAGGCTCGGTTATCTATCCACATGGCTTTACTGTATCTAAGTAGGTCTTAACATACCATAACTCTTACCTTGAATAATCATTACTGAGGTCTTCTACCAAACTCCAAGTTATTCTCGTTGCTTATCCTATATGTATAAATTTAAGTCATTTAATGCTTGCTCATTACTGTTCATCTTAAGAATGGCGGCCTAATCTTATCTCATACTTTGTGACTTTTTTCCATCCATTGTTGATTCACCTCAATATTTATCTACAATTTAACACTGATAACTTGAAACTTCTTACGTAATCACTAGGTTTCACGTCTCATCAGGAAACATCTGAAATGATTAAACTGATGACACCACTTTTGTCACGCCCCAAACCTGGGGGGAGATACTATGCTTTCATAACCATATTTCACATGTAATTCATCTTACATGGGTATTTTAATCCTGTACAATTCATGAAATCCCTTTCTTTTCTTCTTCAAGACATTACTCAAACGAAGGCCCAAACGTCATCCTTTATCTATCACAATTACACCCTTATTATACTACCAGGACAACATTCCATCTCTTCTAAATGCTACTAGTCTTAGACTCCTTTGAGTTCATTCATGCTATACAGAACCTTCTATAACTTAGACAAACCATCAACTCTCTTGTTTTCATGGGCTTAATCCCGAGGACTTATCCATTTTCATCACCTTCTAACTTGCCTTTTCTTATCCTTACTCCTGTCTTTCTAAAACCTTGTTGCTCCACCATACTTTAGCTCGCGACCCATACATATCCATTTATACTACTCGCAACCTACCTTCAACTTACTTGCACCATAGATTTCCTTATGTTATCTGGAACGTCAAGCGGGACATCACATCGTTTCTAACTCTTCTTTACTCTCTTAACTAGGCCTCTCAATACGTAGAAACCATAGGTTGGAAGATATGCTACTGACGATGCCGCTATCACTCCTGGATAGCGAATCCCCGCGCTTGTAGCCTTCTATCCGAAGTATGGACTATTCACGACCTTCTGCATTTGAGTATTTCGTACATTGTTCACCTTTACCTTACTACCTTAAAATCTTGCATCATATCTTCTATTTCTATCATGACCTCCCTTCCACATGGGTATAATTCACGTCCATAACTTGAAGCTCTATTATAATACTTGCACCTCTGGTGCATACACAATCTGATGGGAGGTTCGTACTGATTTCTAATGAGGCTGGTACTTTTCTAACTGACTTTATCGTAGGGCCGTTATAGAATATGGTTGTTGTACTTTCTCTCATGTACCTCTGATATTAAGAGTTATCTTGCAATATTCTCAATCACGATTTCCATAATTTTCTGGGTCCAATAATCAGAATCCTGATTTACTTGGTTGATGTAATTCTTTAGTTTCCTCTTCCTTCTGATCAACCTTTATGTAGGCTTAAGCTATCTTCCGATCTGCGGCTCCTGGTATTAGTTATTACTTTAGCCTTTCATGGGCGTTATGGAATATTCATGCTATAATCTTCTAACAACTCAATCCTTTGTCTATGCCTCAGGCTCAATTCTTTCTTTTAACTTATACCGGAGTCTTCTATGTCTGCATAATTGTTAACATATATGTTGCATGTATAAAACTCCGAACACTTAAGTGCGTTCATAACGTACTCTAGGTCATTAATCGTATAATTCTTTTCGTTCCTTCTCAATTTTTTTTAAACGCAAGCAATTGCTTTTCCTGGTCATTCTGCCACTTGTTGCGTGCATACTTATCTTATCATAGTGACCATACATATTGGAATTCCATACAACTCATATGATCTTGAATATCACTTCTGAATTTTTACTTCCCATCCATTAGCCATGGTAGGTGCCACTTTTTTAGGGAGTGCATACAACGTTGTTGTGAGACTTGTTATTATAAGACCATTCCCTCTTTGGGTCACTGAGCTTAGGTTGAATCCTTCTTCCTTACTTCCTCAGCTAGTCTTCATTGTAGTACTTAGGGAGGACCCTCCGACTCTTGTAAAGCTGTGAGCTAATTACGGACCTTTTGATGTCCTTCCTTGCCTATAATTATCCGTAGTTACTTACTTCCACGCCCTTGTGCTTGTAGGGTTGCTTCTGAACTGATATTTTGACTGTCTTCCTAGTGTCTTTCTCTTTTATTCCCGTAACATTCATATGGTACCTTTAACTATCCCGACTCCTATCTGAATATATCTCAAGTAGTACAATGACATTACTGCGAGGCTGAATTCACTATATTGGGTTTTACTAGGTTTATCTTGCATGATCTACTGATACATCTACAACCTCCTGTCTAGCCATAACTAGGTTCTTCTTGAATCAACTGCCAACTACTCATTGGCCCATTCTCATATCAATATTCTCCGTAATCTTTCTTGGGTTATTTCCTTTGTCTAACTTACCTCTCGCACTGGCTCCTTATTTATCAATAACATTCCGGGCGGGAACCCTTACTTTCTTCTTGATGTCGTGCTTGCATAATATTCTGGAATCGTGGCCTATCTATGGGATTTGGATAAGTGCGATCTCATTCCTTTTTCATTTTTATCGCATTCTTCCTTTACCATTCCATAGTCACTAGAACCACTTAATTCCGACTTAATGCAACATCACTCCATATCCCCCCTTTAGGGGAGTACTAACATTTAGTGTTACGATGATCTACGTATAGATGTTTTACCATTTCTATATTGGCATCTTTCCACATCATCGATGGCCCTTACTCGCCTTGCGATAATCTTTCTGTACTAAGGATAACGAAATTCATTACTCGCAAGGATGACGATTACTATAACTGGCACATATAGTCTCTTACGCTTAACTTTTCTCACATTGCTTGCTTTAGGTTAGAGTCTTCCTGAGTGACCATTCTCTGAATTTCTCATGAACCTTTTTCTATTGTCCATTCTGTTATCGCCGAAACGAAAATATGAAATTCTCATGATGTTGACCACTATCAAATCACTCAGCCCCTAATTTATGTTTAGTTTATCTTGTTCACCAGTCCATACTGATTTCTATTATTCTGACATCTAGCTTTTCCTTCTGGTAATCACGTTAGAGTCACGAACTTATTTTTCGAGTTGAGGATGTGACTTTATGGCCTATACCATTTTGTTGTCTCAAGGCCTTTCACCTCTTGTATTTTCCTTCACTTGACTATAGACTGTGTAACACTGTCATCTTTTTGATCTTCCGTTGTCATCCATATATCACATCTTACTCATAATGCTCCATTATGTCTCTTCTCATTTCCTGCTAACATCTATGTCTATCACTTTATTTTGAAAACTTGAACAAGACATTCTTTTGCTTTTAGCTCCCCTTGCTCCATCCAATGGCTCTTCGAATTTCCTAATATTCTTTCTATACTAGGGACGGGAGCCACACTAAGGAAATATTTATCCCTTGTAGGCTTCTAGTGCCTATCTTTGTAGTACTCATATCTAGCTGTACTATTTTAGAGTGCACCATCTAGGTGTCTCACAAGGAGATCTATTAGCAAATTTGCAATAT
>NC_031997.1:29678619-29684975 GCF_001879085.1 Nicotiana attenuata
TAAATGTCATATAGCCTCCTGCTTATAAGTGTGGTAGCACAACACACTCACAAACAAGACTCTACTAGACACGGCTTAGACTCCCTAGGATAGAACTGCTCTGATACCTCTTTTGTCACGCCCCGAACCTGGGGGCGAGACCGGCACCCGGTGCCTCACCTATCCTTGCATACCAACTTGCGGCTAAGGGACTCTGAACATATAATGTCATACTTTGGCCATGGGTCACATTGCAAGACAGCCATTCATCCTCAAGCCCGATTATATAATTGTTTTCAAGATCTGACCCCAAAATGAAGTCTAAATCCCGAATTTGTAAAAACCCTCAATTCTTCCTAAATCTCTAATTTTCTACCATGGAAGAATAAAGATTAAGGCTAGAAATTAATGGGTGATGTTAGAAATGGAAGAAAATGAGTTATAGTATACTCACCTATGAATTGGTGATAAATTTTCTCTTCAAAATCACCTCTAGGCCCAAATGGAAAGGTGAAAAATGGGTGAAATCCCATAATTGAAAAATTTTAAATCACCGGCGTCAGGCCTTCTTCGTGTTCGCGATGCACAGCGGCCCAAATGGCCTACGTGTTCGCAAGTTACCCTTCGCGTTCGCGAAGGCTTACACCCACCTGCCCTTGCGTTCGCGATCCTTGTCTCGCGTTTGGGAAGAGTAACGGCCAGTTCCCCCTTCCAGGTCCATACCCCTACGCGTTCGCGAGAAGCTGGTCGCATTCGCGAAGGGCAAATCCGCTAACACTCCGCGTTCGCAATGAAGAAACCCACCCCAGCCCCAGTTTTTCCCTTCGCGATCGCAAAGCACAACCACCATATGACAACAGAAGCTCCAAAAATCATAAATTTTCTAAGTTCAAACCATCCGTAGCCTACCCGAAACTCAATCGAGCCCTCAGGGCTCCAAACCAAATATGTACACAAGTACGATAATAGTATACGAACTCGCTCGCGCGATCAAAATACCAAAATAACACCTAGAACTATGAATCAGACACCAAAACGAATGAAATTTTTCAATAAAACTTAAGAACTTTAATTTTAACAACCGAACGTCCGAATCATGTCAATTCAACTCTGTTTTGCACCAAATTTTGCAGACAAGTTATAAACACAGTAATGAACCTATACCAAGCTCCGGACCCAGTAGCAACAAAATAAACATCGGTCAAATTTAAAATTTCTTTAAACCTTTCAACTTCTAATTTTTAACAGATTGTAATATGTCAAGCTAGGGACCTTCAAATTCGATTTCAGGAATACGCCAAGTTCCAAATCCGATACGGATCCATCGGGACGGTCAAAATACGAATCTGAGTCCGTTTACTCATAACGTTGACCGAAGTCACATCAAATGAGTTTTAAGGCACGAATTCATATTTTAATCAATTTTTCACATAAAAACCTTCCGGAACAAGATCCGGACTATGCACGCAAATCGAAAAAGGCTAAAAGGAGCTATTTGAGGTATCAAAACACAGAATTAAGGGTTAAAGCTCTAGATGACCTATCGGATCATCACAATGTGTAAATCATATTTCCCAACCTAATAGCTCGTCATATTTTAGAATTTACAACTAATACATTTAAAATCTCCAAAGTTAAATTTGGACATTATATTTTTTCTTTCTTTCATTCTACTGCATCATGAGAGGGTAGGCCGAATACCTGCCGCTTCACGGAGTAGTGTATTTTGCATTAAATGGGAAGTAGCTTTGGTAGTATTCGTTAATAAGAGCAAACCACATGGCTAAGTTAATAACTTCAGCTACACATCAAAGTAGTAACAAAAAACATGTCATATCACACGTCTATGTTTTTCTTCAGTGTCCACACAGACCAGAAATAGTCAGCACTCTGCGGGTTGTCACTCACGTGCATTAATCTTGCGTAAGTCCAATAACCAACAGGAACCCCTCTATTCAGTATTCAGTATTCTCCCCCCACATGCACAGGATTTGCCCTTTTTTCAATTATGGAGGAAAAAGACAGATGAGTATATCAAAAGCAATCGTGACAGCATATAGAATCCAATTTATGATTTTAATGAGCAATCTTCATGGGTTAAATCTTAAAGTTTTTAATATTGAAAATTCATTGTGCTTTAAAATTTTATGAATTCAAAATTTATTAAACTTTGGTGACCTGTTGCATATTTATACTTATGTTGTATTGAAAATACTGGATTCAATTGAACGCATAAAATAATAGATTCCGTCCGCCTCTAAATAAGGGGTCATTTGGTTTCATATAAGAAAGTCTAATCCTTATATAAAATTTCATGTTACTTATACACACAAGCGGACCTATATATAGCCTTGAGGATCACTGGACCCCGTAAACTTTAGTAAAAATCTTATATATGCATACATGCATAACTTGAAAATGGTTAATTTAAATTACTTGGCACCATTAACACTAAAAGTCTTTAGGGAGCATTGATTAAGCAGAATACCGATGCCCTCATTGCCTCAAATTCCTGGGTCCGCCCCTACGTTGTTCATCATTTTGTTTTTGGTATGAAGTCATGCATAAATAAATAATATAAACACTGTCTAATTAATATAACATTTGATTTTTGGTATTAAATTTGCATAAGCCAGACAATGTTTAACACTGAAAATATAATGATATATTACTAACCTGTGTAACTTATACGTAAATCTAAATATTATTTTATACGGAATAGAATATTTTTTTAAAAAAAAAGTACATGCATTTATGCGGATAAAAGTATCTATAGCAAAAAAACAATACCCTTAAACTAGTCAATCTTACATAACACAATATGTTACTATACGGAGTACTATTATTTATCGCATAATTATCTCTGGATTATTTTATCACCTAAGAATTTTGCATATCATATAAGCATCACATTTCCACATCATAATCCACACCTAATTAGATTGTAAACGATTACGAATCGTCCTCTAAGTGCACAATACAACTGTAGCCTAACTCTGCGTTGAAAATAGCAAGCATGTACACACCCCGATACATAGAGCTGTCACCATTCCCCTATATGAACTTAGGAAGATATAATAGCTCAACTCACCATCTCTTCCAAGTTGACCTCTGAATAAAAGAAAGAAAACAAAACAGAGTTGAAAGTTAGAGACAAAATGGCCAACTTTTTCTTCCTCCTATTAACCACTTGTTTATTCTTGACTCACATCTCAGGACAGACAATTGCACCACCACCTCCACCGACAGCGGCCACAACTCCAGCTGCACTACCGGCCGCGGCCCAAGAATTCTTGGATGCACATAACAAGGCAAGAGCTGAAGTGGGTGTTGGCCCTCTAAAATGGAGTCCCATGCTAGCCAAAGAAACTAGCCTTCTTGTTCGTTATCAAAGGAACAAACAAAATTGCAACTTTGCAAATTTAACCAGTGGGAAATATGGTGGGAATCAATTATGGGCTAGTGGTATGGCCGTGACCCCACGTATGGCTGTAGATAATTGGGTTGCTGAGAAGAAATTTTACAACTATGCTAATAATTCATGTGTAGGAGATCATAAGTGTGGTGTTTATACTCAGGTTGTTTGGAAGGAATCATTGGAATTGGGTTGTGCTCAAGCTACTTGTTCTAACGGACCTTCTACTCTTACCATATGTTTTTATAATCCCCCTGGAAATGTAATAGGAGAGAAACCTTATTAGTCTGCAATTACATGATCTTTAATAATGTAACTTTTGTGTGGAATTCAAGTTTTGTTGCTTTCATTTATAATAAGTTGTCATTGTGTTGGTTTGCTGGTATTTTCCTTTCTCCTTTTCTTTTTCTATACTGCTAGTAAATATATAGCCGATCTAACTAGTTTGAAATTAAGGTGCAGGAGAGTGATCAATAGAGATGAATCCAAATTTTAAATTTGATGGACTTAAACCAACTTTCGAAATTATAGGTTCGCGACCTAGTCTTAATTCGTTGAAATTGAAACTTGATGGATTTATGCTCAGTGTAATAAATAATGGAAATAGGATGAGTTGAACTTATTGATTATATACTCCATTCGCTTCTGGTGACCGATATGGAGGATTAGGGGTACGGCAGATAAGAAGAGCGACTCAAACACGGAAAGAAGAGTATGAGGGGCAGGGGCAGCATAATAAGAACTCAAACTCTCGTTCTGACAGATGACCAACCTATTAAGGCATCATTCTCAATGACCATCCTCTCCCATTCCAGTTCTTTTCTCTTTTTTAGGGAAAAGGTGACTGGCCTATAGGACTGGAGACAATAGATAATCTCATGATCTTATGTAAACACGACCTCGAGATCAAGATGCAGCTGATTGATCCAACATAGCCAGCAACAAATGTTAAATGGAGGTAATATGTAAAACAGAGAGCGCATGTTTTCTCCAGTCTCAACTCCTAAATTTGTGTGCATTTATACAGAAGAGAGAAAAAGGAAATGAGTCCCCTCTCAAAGAACTCCTATTAATAAAGGAAAAAAGAAATAAAAAGAGAGCCCTTATAGAACAAACTTTTCCCCCCTCTTCCAACACTGATTCCATATGGGATAAAGAGTGATTTTCACTTACCCGTAGTGAGAGTCGAATCTACTGCTTGGATGTCAAAGAGGCTTACTACTAATCAAATCTCTATAATCACAGAGTTATCAAGCTTAAACACACAATAAAAGTAGTCACTTCACCAGCTCCTTCATAATCAGATATCGGAAAGCAAAATTATGAGGAATCCACTCAATGTTCTTGCGAGACTTTTCCTGCTGAATCTTCTTAATGCTTCTTCTAAGAGATTCAGGTAAACATTGCTGGATCATCTCCATCACACCAGCAGTACATAGACCAGAATCCTTAGCAAAGGACTCCACAACTTTTGGCAAAACAANGATCTGAATGATTGCCTGAGCAGAGTGCAAAGTGCAGAAGGGGTTCTGGATGTTCGATCGCATAGGCTTGCCTTTCATCGCCTACCTTAAGCTTTCCTCTAGAAGAAAGTAACAAGCGAAGCCACTGCATCCAGAGTAAGCTTTATCAGCAATACAAGTACCAACTTGGAGAAATCCACTTTGGAGACATACTCGAGGATCAGAAAATACTATGCATGAGTATCAGTCACTTAATATCAATAGAGTAGGGACACGATTTTGACAATAAAAAACAAAAAGATCCTTAGATGCTTTTAGGAGAGTCTTGAAAAAAGTTGGTTTGTGAACCAACACGATTACTTCTAGAGGTTTTGTGTAGTAGAGAGCATAGTTGCTGAATATGCAAGTTAAGCTAAAATGCATAATGTAACAAGAAACCAGCTTATGAGGTATACCTGTCCTGGTCTAGACATTCGACATCCTAGGATAGAGTTCTGTATCACATTGGCGCTGACTACATGACCGCCAACATTATAGGCAGCCTGGATTAAGCAAAAAGGTAAGACAAAATCTTACCAAACAACTCTTGACCAAAAAAATAAGTTTTTCGCATTAACCTTCAAGAGTAGAAAAACTCTCTTTCCGTGTTTTTTTGGAACCCCGTAGGACAAAAATGCCTATATAAGAAAGGTTAAAGAATATTGTCAGCTCAAAGTGGATGTGGAATTTGACAGATTTCTGAAACTATAGTGCTGACGTTTTAATCAAGAAGGATCATTACATGCATCACTAATGCGTTATGTATGTTAATCCAGAACGCTAGCTTCTCCGCATGACTCAACCTTCGCGGATCTATTACTTCTAGGCGAGTAACAATAGACCTGCAATGTAATTCCTCAATGAGCATTTTAAAACACGAAATTGTTAAAGTACGTCACGACAGATGTCCTCACCTGAAATTTTGCAACAACGGTTCAATATCACCTAGTTTGTGTTTATCTTTATATATACATTGGAAAATGATAATTTGAGGAATAATTATTGGTTTTTGTATTGCTAAAATAGGGCAATAAATTAATTTTAAAATCTTTTAAAAATTAGGAAAAATACAAAAACATTTGGAAACACTTATATATGCATACATATGCTATTTTGAAAGTATTTTGCACATATAAAAATATTACAGGGAAAAATTAGATATCAACAGCTGCCCCTCTTTACCCGGGAAGGATGAAAGAGTTGTCGGGTAAAGACATGATGACCAATTTTTACCGAACGAAATGGTTTGAAGAATTTCACCGTGCTCTGGTTCTTGAGCTGCCTACATATACCTGGTTTTACAGGAATCAGGCCATATGTAGTTCAGGATCCGTCGGCGGAATATGCCGATGGAGGTTTTCCAAGAACGGACGCGATATTCAGGTTTGGGATGGATGGTTAAAGCCTAATAGAGCTGGGGGGACTGGAGCGGAATGCTCCTGCCGAGATGGACATTGCTC
>NC_031997.1:29685893-29685993 GCF_001879085.1 Nicotiana attenuata
GAATCCTTCCAATTTCGTAACTGTTGCTACCTTTTATCATGCAGCATGTTCGACTCTGACCTTGTAAGTACCCCTATGCGACTCTTCTTTCCTTCAACTC
>NC_031997.1:29688799-29722596 GCF_001879085.1 Nicotiana attenuata
GACTTAATGCAACATCACTCCATATCCCCCCTTTAGGGGAGTACTAACATTTAGTGTTACGATGATCTACGTATAGATGTTTTACCATTTCAATATTGGCATCTTTCCACATCAGCGATGGCCCGTACTCGCCTTGCGGTAATATTTTTGTGCTAAGGATAACGAAATTCATTACTCGCAAGGATGACGATTACTAAAACTGGCACATATAGTCTCTTACGCTTAACTTTGCTCACATTACTTGCTTTAGGTAAGAGTCTTCCTAAGTGACCATTCTCTGAATTTCTCATGAACCTTTTTCTATTGTCCTTTTTGTTATCGCCAGAACGAAAATATGAAATTCTCATGATGTTGACCACTATCAAATCACTCAGCCCCTAATTTATGTTTAGTTTATCATGTTCACCAGTCCATACTGATTTCTATTATTCTGACATCTAGCTTTTCCTTCTGGTAATCACGTTAGAGTCACGAACTTATTTTTCGAGTTGAGGATGTGACTTTATGGCCTATACCCTTTTGTTGTCACAAGGCCTTTAACCTCTTGTATTTTCCTTCACTTGACTATAGACTGTGTAATACTGTCATCTTTTTGATCTACCGTTGTCATCCATATATCACATCTTACTCATAATGCTCCATTATGCCTCTTCTCATTTCCTGCTAACATCTATGTCTATCACTTTATTTTGAAAACTTGAACAAGACATTCTTTTGCTTTTAGCTCCCCTTGCTCCATCCATTGGCTCTTCGAATTTCCTAATATTCTTTCTATACTAAGGACGGGAGCCACACTAAGGTAATATTTATCCCTTGTAGGCTTCTAGTGCCTATCTTTGTAGTACTCATATCTAGCTGTACTATTTTAGAGTGCACCATCTAGGTATCTCACAAGGAGATCTATTAGCAAATTTGCAATATCCTTTGAAAATATCGACTAACGCAAACTGTCCATCCACCATTTTAGGTCACTCTAACTCCAGTTGGATCCTGATATCCGTCCTTCTCTTATACTACTTCTATTAGCTTCCATAGGGCATAAATGAGATGGGTGCATCCAATTATTCATACCTCTGTTTCATTTGAAGGTAACTCAAAATGCTTATATTTCTCTGCTGGAATTGTAGATAATGTTCATCTCTACTAACTAGGTACCTCGTACGCTTCTTCACCTTGCTTCTTTTACTTGCTAAATCTTGTGTTTACCTCCCGATTCTCTTATTCCTTTTTACCGTAAGAGTGGAGGCATTCTTGCCTTAGGGATCCTTATCAAGAAGCTTACACATCTTAGTATACACATGATCTGCTGAATACCTCATATTTATCCATCATAAGCAAGATGCAAATATTGAGTTCCTCTAACTCAACTCTTCCACAGCTATATCTCTTACCAACCGTCTTTCAGGATGTGGGCATCGTCGTATTATGAATAAGATAGAGTTTAGGAAATTGAGTTCTTATTACTGAGCTCTACCACACGATCTAGAGTAAGAAGAAAGAGTGGCAGTCCTAAATGTCATATAGCCTCCTGCTTATAAGTGTGGTGCACAACACACTCACAAACAAGACTCTACTAGACACGGCTTATAGACTCCCTAGGATAGAACTGCTCTGATACCTCTTTTGTCACGCCCCGAACCTGGGGGCGAGACCGGCACCCGGTGCCTCACCTATCCTTGCATACCAACTTGCGACTAAGGGACTCTGAACANACGTTTACGTTTTAACCCTTTAAAGGTAAAGAACCGGTTTAGGCCTTATACGTTAACACCGTTAAGTTTGGTTTAGGTTTATTAGAGTACGTACCAACCAACAGTTATAAGTCGCGTTCGGCCTTACACGTAGTATGCTGAAGATAGTACTAAACAACAAGTAAGTTAAGACGAGACGACGGTTTACGTTTTACGAAGTAACCTACCTACAACGAAGAACCAAACCACGTACTACACTAGTAGTCTTACTACTTACTATTGAACACATATTACAAGCCACTCTGTAATGACTCCATTACAAAGAATTCAACACAACTAACTAGTGGTACTCTCACCATAAGCCACTTTGTTACTCTCTAGTTACAAAGGATTTGACTAACTTGTGATACTCTCACCACAAGCCACTTTGTCACTCTTCTAGTAACAAAGACTTCAACTAACTTGTGATACTCTCACGACAAGCCAATTTGTCACTCTTCTAGTAACAAAGACTTTAAACTTATGACTAAACCTAGTCACAACATAAACTCAGAAGGTTTACGAATTTTGGGTTTCCTAAAACATAGCTTCTAAGAAAGCAAGATAGGAGTTACAATGAAGAACAAATAACAAGATTACAACTCAACTACGGATACACATAGACTCTTTGTGGAATAGATCCTTTAGTGGAGTTGTCTTCTTGTTCTTAACACACCAGTGACTTCAATGCCGGATGAACACTTTAATGCTTGAGAGAATATCACTGAATGTACAAGTTGTCTTGTGCCTTGCACCAGGTTGTTATGCTACAAAAGACATCACAATGGTGATTTCAATTCACAATGGTGGTGTCAATTCTTGGTTATTACATGCCTCTTCCCAATGGGATGTGACTGCTGCACTGTCTCCTGCACTATCCCGTGTACAGTTGCAGGTAGTCACTTTCTGCAGTTGCTTTCCAGCTGTATAGTTGACTTATACTTCTGTCAGAGAACCCTAAGGAACCAGGTCCCTGTTGTGTTCCTCTTTGTACAATTGCGGACAGTCACTTTGTGCAGTTGCGTTCCAGCTGTATAGTTGACTTATACTTCTATCAGGGGAACACCAAGGGATCAGGTCCCTAATCTGGTTCGTGTGAATCTAAAGGCATACTGCCCAGATTATCTTGAGTTGATTAACTTGAATGATTGTGCCAGGAATGCTTCAGGTCCTTAATCTGGTTTCATACAGAAAGTTTGTTAGATCATCAAAACATAGATTAAAAGACCTTAAGCCCATCAGCGGTCGGCATACTAAATGTGCGGCCGCTAAACATGGCCGCACTGACAAGAATTCAAAAGTTCAGAGAATGTGCAAAATGACCAAATGTGAAAGAATTCAAAAAGTTCAGAGAATGTGCAACATGACCAAGTGTGAAAGAATTCAAAAAGTTCAGAGAATGTGCAAAATGACCAAGTGTGAAGCCTTGCCAAAAGTGCAGCCTCCGAAGGAAAAGTGCGGCCGCAGAAGCTGAAGTGCAGCCGCAGATGGAGTTGTGCGGCTGCAAAATTTCTACACTTACTGGAGCTAAGAAAAGTGTGGACCACACATAGATTGCGCGGGCGCAAAACCTCTCGAAAGGCATTTTTGTTAGCGCATTTTGGGTCACTATAAATAGATGGAAAATACTTTTTAGGGCAATTTTTGTAATAGTTTGAGCTGTAACCGTTATACTTTATTACTTTGGGTACTTAGTGACTATTTTGGGTTACGAATTATTAGTTTTATCAATTTAATATTAGTTATGGCTTTAATTAGTTCTTCTTATTAGTTTTCTTCTATTTCTAGTATGAGTAGCTAGATTTTCTCTAGAATGTAAACCTTATGGGCGATTAGTTTAATGCTTGTTTATGGTTGGGTGTTTGTTATTTAGCCTTGTTCATGCATTATTTTTAGAATTAATGGTTGCAAACATTGATTCATGCTTATTTGACTTGGTTCTTACCTGAGAAGAGGGTCTTAGTCTGGGAAAATTTGGCTAACAAGAAATTGGGCTAGTTAAGGTTTTGTCTGGTCTAATTAAAGGGTTGAACTAGTGATAGGGAAAACCCAATTTGAGCTTATATCAAATATTCAAATCTATACCCAATTGGGCTTGAGAAAGCCAATTTGGGCAAAATAACTCTATAATCGAGAGTTATTGAGTGGGTAATTTATAATTGAGAGAATAATACACCGTGGTCACTAAAACAAGCATTAATGTGATTTACTCATTAGGTTAGCACCTAGGCGAAGGTCACATTCCTAGGCCTTTTATCAATTTGACAAAAACAACAAAAAAAATTACTCGCTTTCTAGTTTCTTCTCCTTAGTTTAATGTTGTTAGTGTTAATTTTAGTAGTACAAAACAAAATCCCTTGTTTGGAAGCACAATTGAGCTATTTCATTAACTCTCATCAAGTGTACACCCTAGCACCCATATTAAACTCCCTGAGGAAATCGACCCTAACTCTTGTTGGGTACTATTCTTCCAATGACAGCTTTCAATCACTATTGAGTGGGAATTGGACGTGGTTCATTTTTTGGCACCGTTGGCGGGGAGTTTTAACAGTGTTAGCTATATATTTGAGTGTGTTCTTGAAATATCTTCTTTCCCTTTCGTGTTACATACTTGATGAATAAATTGTAGGTACAAAATGGCGAACAATGGGCTCAGAAATATCCCATTGGGGTACTTGGACGGCAAGGAGGAATAGCTCGTTGAGATACCTCAAGTTCCACAACCGAATTGTAGAGGCCGGGGTCAACAAGACGACGTGCTTGTACCAGCCCCACCTCTACCACCATAACCGCAAGGAGCATAACAACGCCCAACGTGGGTTATGCTAGTGCAATAGTACCCCATCGTATTAGGGTGAGAAACTTTCAAATTACCAATGTGATGCTCACTTTGATAGAGCAATGAGGCTTTTTCACCAGTGCGCCAAGTCAAAATGCCAATAAACATTTGAAGGGATTTGTGGATACGTGTTGGGGGAGCAAGCAAACTAATGTTTCCGAGGATGCTTTGAGGCTAAGGATTTTTCCCTTCTCTCTACGTGGTAAAGCTTTAGATTTATTGGAACGTTTTCCGAATCATTCAATACATACTTGGGATGAATTGGTGGCGAAGTTTATTGCTAATTTTTTCTCTCCCATGCATACATCTACTCTTCGGGATTAAATATTAGCTTTCAAGCAAGAGCCCAATGAACCTTTCCATGAGATTTGGGAGAGGTATCAGACATGGTGAAGGAGTGCCCAAAAAATGATATGAACGACAACATGATCCAACAAACTTTCTACCGTAGTACTACGAACCAATGTGAGGTCAATCAACTGGCCGGTTATGACAACAGCTTATGCGGAGACATGCGAGTCTTGATGAGATGGCGGAAATGTCGTCGGCTTGGCAATCCCGAGCTAATATTCCACAAGGTGATCCCAACATGATACACCTCCACAAAGATTTGCAAGACCATATGTCACACCCCCTTTTCACCTCACTAACCCTATTTAAAAAAAAAAGATTTTTGAAGCTCAAAAGGGTTTGTCAGAATTGAAAGGTGACAACTATAATGTTTTAAAAGATATTTCAGAGTCGCCACCTGACATGTGGTATCGGTGTGCCAGGTCACAATTTTAAAAATAATTTTCTTTCAAAACACTTTTGACTCTAACCTGACTGCACCAGAGTTCTAGGTAAGGGGGCTCATTTGACTCGGGGAGAAGGTGTTAGGTATTCCCCGAGTCCCGTAACTTGTACGGTTGCGTACTGGATCTAGTTGGCTTTTAAAATATTCCAATTGCGGTAAAAACACAGAAAAGGGAAAATAAACACGAAAGATGCTCGAGGTCGTACTCACCTAATAAAAGAAAATAAAAACAAAATAAAAATAAGATAAAAAATACTACAAATTTTACTTTTGGCCTCCAATTACAGAATACCACGGGGCATTCCCCGGATAAATTTAATTAAAGGAACGACCTCTCGCCTCAAAACTAATAAAACGTCCTAATATTGCCTAACCAAGTGTTGACGACCTAAAGCATGCTCCTAGCAATTATGGAAGAAAAGCAAAAAAAAAATACTAAAATAAATAAAGACATTTCATGCTCATGCTCAACTTCATTTCGTTTGTGATTTAACCCCCACGGCCCAACATCGTCATCCAAATAATTTAACGTAGAGCATTTAACATATAACCATCCAAACATTAAAGGAAGACAAGGACTAAAGAAAATCAAGATAATAACAATACTAAAGTAAGAAAAGTTAACCAAAGCCATTAGAAAGAGCCATTTAAAGATTTTCTATCACTCGATTCTCACATCTCGATCAATAGGCAATTATGCACCAGACACAACTCTAATGAAGCAATGATATATTCTAGTGATAAAAAAAAATTAAATGAAGCATAGCTGACAGTGTAAACAAGAAGCACATAACTCACACGACACAAGAGCTGCAAAGTTTCACATAACAAAATACTATCAATACGAGTTTTTATTATAATTATGTGTACCTCAATCAGAAAGTAAAGCGAACTTAAAGTGCAAAACATTATATTTCAAGACACTGGACCCATTTTTCACAAGCAATATCCCATGCGACGAAATAGCTTTTATCTTGGATATACTACTGCCAAAGAAATACCAGCAAACATCTTGGGGCATCAAAATCCAAAGAAAGATGGACAAATCAATAATGACCAAGCAACGTAAAAATGAACTTATAGCCTCAAATTCATGAAGGAGTAACAAGTCAGTGAGGCCAAGCATTCGATATTCGGACAATTGTCACAAAATCACCAATAACTAATAACATGACCAAGGACAAAAAGACACAAACAAAATTCTCACAAAGGCACATGTGAAGCGTCGGTCATTAAACTTAAATCATCAAGCGCAAAATCAAATAAACTCCAATCCATCATCTTTTAAACCAAACGTATCTGAGCCTTCAAACATTTAGAGCAAATTAAACACACACAGAGAAGATCACTCTAATTAGTTTTGAATTAACCCTAGTTAAACGAATTCTCAAACACTTGTCATACTAATTAAACCTTGGCTCTTTTCATATAAAATCAACACCCAACAAACGAAATATATAAAAGGAAAGAGATGGTCATAAAAACCGAACATGCTTTAATGTCATGGAAATTTCAAGGAATTACAGTGGCAGAAGAATATCGCCGCTACATTCAGAACTCATAGCAATCAATCTCAGGCGGAAAGCAACGAACCGAAACTCAAACCGACAACTGGAACGGCGACGAACTTCAATAAACCTTGGGTTAGCTCCATTTTATTTCAACAAAAATATGGAAGAAGAAACAATACCTCTTTTCTGTTGTATTTTTCTTAAATTTAAAACCAAACTAAAAGAAAACCTGGAAACTCAAAAAATGAAAAGGAGCTAAAAAACTCTTCTTCCAAACCCTAGCCCCTTTTTTATCCCATTTTTGCCCAAATTTTTTTCCCCAAATTTTTCTGTTCAAGGACCTTAATATATATCACTCCAGAAGGTTCTCCCTTGCTCTCCAAGAAAACGTGTGGTCCCCAATAAGATCAAAAATTTCCCTCTTACAAACGAAAATCAGAGAAATGGATGGGTTGGATCAAAAAATCATAATCCAATGGCTCCCATTTGTCACGCCCCGAACCTGGGGGGCGAGACCGGCACCCGGTGCCTCACCTATCCTTGCGTACCAACTTGCAACTAAGGGACTCTGAACATATAATGTCATACTTTGGCCTTGGGCCACATTGCAAGACAATTGCGAATGCTGACTGAACATCAATATAAAGCTGGGCCGACAAGGCCGTCATAACTACTATGGCTGGCAAACCAACAAAATATACATAAAAGGCCTACAAGCCCAACATACTGCACTAACTGACAAGATATGTCTACAAGCCTCTACTGATGGATATACTGTGATCGGAACAGGGCCCCGACCTACTCATAATATATATACATATATATAGAAGATGTACATAAAGCTCTAGACCCGGCAACTCAGAAGGGCATGGAGCTTACCGATCAAGCTGAACTCGGGCAACACCTAATGAGGAGGTCTACCCGTCTGTCTGTCTGAACCTGCACGCATGAAATGCAGCGCCCCCAAAAAAGGGATGTCAGTACGAAATAATGTACTGAGTATGTAAGACAATATACTGAAAGCTGAAACTGAACTGATAATATAATAACTGAAAGCAACAAGGAGTCAAAGATAATCTGATGATATGCTTACCTGCTGATACTAACTGAACACTCTCAATATAGTAAGTAAAATAGTTGTCTGGCCTTATAAGGCTCGATATATATATAACTGCTCTGCCGTAGTAGGCTCGCTCATAGGCGCTCAGCCATACTAGGCTCTGTATCTCGACCATGCTGGGCTCGCTCATAGGCGCTCGGCCATAGTAGGCTCGGTATATAACTTACCATCTGATCAGAGGTTGCCCAATAGGGTCCTGCCCACAAATTACAGCTCGATGGTGGTGAAAATAATGTAATACTGTATATATATATAGGCCTTCTGCTCTCTTGACTGGAAGAAGACAATACTCAATTGAGTATAAAGTCCCGACAATAGAGAATACTGTAACTTATGAGACTAGAATAACATATATAAATTCGGGAGTATGAATTTCTCTTTATGCCTCGTTATCAAACACATGTAATTACGAGATCACGCCAAAATGAAGGAAGGGATTAGCCTTAACATACATGAGCTGATTCTCTTGACAGTCCCTCTAACATACGTCAATTGCGACAACACGTGACGGCGGATCGAAGTAAGGAAAAATACATTATTCTTGAGAAAGATTGCACCGTACTCACTTAGAATCGCAAAATCCCGTTACTATTACGAAGTGTAATTTCGTTTGAAATTTATGCTGAATCAAAATCCCGCCAACCTATCTTACTTTGTAAAAGAGTTATATGAATTCTTGTTTTGAGACATTCATCCGTAACTCACTTACAAGATATATGAAAGTCCCTAATCGTTTAAGATTTATGGACCCCACTTATAGGGCTTAGGCTTACTTTAGCCACCTATAATCTCTCAAAATGCCACCTTACACATACATATAAGAGTCATCAAATTGACTTTAATTTGCTGCCAAGTTCATAAACTCATGTGAAGGCTGTCCCCTTAGTAATTATCCAAAAAGATCCAATTTACAAGTTAATATTCCACTTAAAAATTCATAAATACCCAATTATCCACATAATTAAGAATTATCTCTAGTTACTTAAGATACTATTCACTTTCAACGCACCTTATACATCTTACTATCATGGTCATGTGGTACCTTGTATGGCATTAGTCCATAAATACGGGGTATTATAGCTTGGACCGTATTTTATTCCAAATTGCCAAATTTTGACGAAACTCATTTTCTTCTATTTGCTTACCCTTTCACCTTCACGAATTTACTCATCACTTGGTTGAAATAGCATAATGCTTATAATCTCACAATAATCACATTCCCAAACTTACGTCGATATACGATGAAACTTTAACATATTAAAATACGGGATGCAACATCTTATTTCCGAGCNAGATAGAGTTTAGGAAATTGAGTTCTTATTACTGAGCTCTACCACACGATCTAGAGTAAGAAGAAAGAGTGGCAGTCCTAAATGTCATATAGCCTCCTGCTTATAAGTGTGGTGCACAACACACTCACAAACAAGACTCTACTAGACACGGCTTAGACTCCCTAGGATAGAACTGCTCTGATACCTCTTTTGTCACGCCCCGAACCTGGGGGCGAGACCGGCACCCGGTGCCTCACCTATCCTTGCATACCAACTTGCGGCTAAGGGACTCTGAACATATAATGTCATACTTTGGCCATGGGTCACATTGCAAGACAATTGCAAATGCTGACTAAACATCAATATAAAGCTGGGCCGACAAGGCCGTCATAGGCGCTCGGCCATACTAGGCTTTGTATCTCGGCCATGCTTGGCTCGCTCATAGGCGCTCGGCCACAGTAGGCTCGGTCTATAACTTACCATCTGATCTGAGGTTGCCTAATAGGGGCCTGCCCACCGATTATAGCTCGATGGTGGTGAAAATACTATAATACTGTATATATATATATATACCTTCTGGTCTCTTGACTGGAAGTTTACAATACTCAATTGAATATAAAGTCCCGACAAGGGAGAATACTGTAACTTATGAGACTAGAATAACGTATATAAATTCAGGAGTATGAACTTCTCTTTATGCCTCGTTATCAAACACATGTAATTACGAGATCATGCCAAAATGAAGGAAGGGCTTAGCCTTAACATACCTGAGCTGATTCTCTTGACAATCCCTGTAACACACGTCAATTGCAACCACACGTGACGGCGGATCGAAGTAGGAGAAAATACGTATGATGTTTTTTAGAAAGATTGCACCGTACACACTTAGAATCGCAATATCCCGTTGCTATTACGCAGTGTAATTTCGTATGAAATTTATGCTGAAGCAAAATAACGTCAACCTATCTTACATTGTAAAAGAGTCTTATGAATTCTTGTTTTGAGACTTCCATCCGTAACTCACTTACAAGATATATGAAAGTCCCTAATCCTTTAAGATTTGTGGGCCCCACTTATAAGGCTTACTTTAGCCACCTTTCACATACATATAAGAGTCATTAAATTGACTTTAATTTGCTGCCAAGTCTTCATAAACCCATGTGAATGTTGTCCCCTTAGTAATTATCCAAAAAGATCCAATTTACAAGTTAATATCTCATTTGAAAATCCATAATTATCCAATTATTTACATTACTAAGAATTATCTCAGGTTACTTAAAATACTACTCACTTTCAACACACCTTATACATCTTACTATCATGGTCATGTGGTACCTTGTATGGAACTAGTCGATAGATAAAGGGTATTATAGCTTGGACCTTTTTTTATTCCAAATTGCCGAATTTCGACGAAACTCATTTTTTTCAATTTACTTACCCTCTCACCTTCACGAATTTACTCATCACTAGTTTGAAATAGCATAATGCTTATAATCTCACAATAATTCCATTCCAGAACTTACGTCGATTTACGACGAAACTTTTGCATACGAAAATGCGGGATGTAGCATCTTATTTCCGATCTTCCATCAATTTACTTATGGCGTACATTCACGTACGAAAACATGGGGTGTAACACCATTTTTCTAATTCGTCCAAGGGTTTCGAATTTCTTTAAAGAAAAAGGAAACGAAAAGGATAAATGAGAAAACGCGTTAAAAATCGGATAATAATGATGAGGGGGGACCATTGGGTTAATTCATCAAAACTCGGCGAGTTTTCGGTGAGTTTGAGTGGTCAGCGGCGAGCAGAGGTGGGAGTAGGGGTGGGGCGCCGTTTTGAAAGGGATTGCGGTTAGGGTTCTCATTATAAGAGGGGTATATATGGGAGTGTGAGAGAGTGGTGGCCATTGGATTCAATGGCAAAGGAGGGTTGAGATTAAAAGGGAAATTGGGGTGGGTCAGTTGGGTTGAAGGCGGGTCAGTGGGTTCTGGGTTAAGGGTTGGGAAGATTGGGATTGCCAATATTTGGGTTTCTGATGGTTCAAATATGGGCTTTTCTCTTAGATCCATTATTTAAGCAAATAGTTTAAGAAAACTTGGCCTAAACCAAATATTCTTTTCTTTCTTTTAATTAAAGTAAAGATACCGCAAATCAAAATAGTAACTAATTCCTAATAAATATCAAGCCAAAATATTTAAATAAAGGAACGACCTCTCGCCTCAAAACTAATAAAACGTCCTAATATTGCCTACCCAAGTGTTGACGACCTAAAGCATGCTCCTAGCAATTATGGAAGAAAAGCAAAAAAAAAAACTAAAATAAATAAAGACATTTCATGCTCATGCTCAACTTCATTTCGTTTGTGATTTAACCGCCACGGCCCAACATCGTCATCCAAATAATTTAACGTAGAGCATTTAACATATAACCATCCAAACATTAAAGGAAGACAAGGACTAAAGAAAATCAAGATAATAACAATACTAAAGTAAGAAAAGTGAACCGAAGCCAATTAGAAAGAGCCATTTAAAGATTTTCTATCACTCGATTCTCACATCTCGATCAATAGGCAATTATGCACCAGACACAACTCTAATGAAGCAATGATATATTCTAGTGATAAAAAAAACAGATGAAGCATAGCTAACAGTGTAAACAAGAAGCACATAACTCACATGACACAAGAGCTGCAAAGTTTCACATAACAAATACTATCAACACGAGCTTTTATTATAATTATGTGTACCTCAATCAGAAAGTAAAGCGAACTTAAAGNAAGGGAAATTGGGGTGGGTCAGTTGGGTTGAAGGCGGGTCAGTGGGTTCTGGGTTAAGGGTTGGGAAGATTGGGCTTGCCAATATTTGGGTTTCAGATGGTTCAAATATGGGCTTTTCTCTTAGATCCATTATTTAAGCAAATAGTTTAAGAAAACTTGGCCTAAACCAAATATTCTTTTCTTTCTTTTAACCAAAGTAAAGATACCGCAAATCAAAATAGTAACTAATTCCTAATAAATATCAAGCAAAAATATTTAAATAAAGTATATTATCAAACAAAACTATTTTTTTTTTGTATTTCAATGATTATAGTAAAAATAAAAATTGAGAAAAATAAGCTAAAAACATAGCAACATTAAAATAATATCCCTATAAAATACTAATAACCTAATTTAAATAGAAATAAGTAATAACATGAGAAATCTTATGAGAATAAACCGATTTTTTTTTTGTTTTTAAATTTTTTTAGAGCGTTAATAAAATACTATATATAAGAATCCTACAGAAAATGAACGTAAACTGAAATAGATATATATAAAATGCAACGGGTCAATAATTACGTGCTTACAACTGCCCCTCTTTGCTTGGAAACTCGAAGAGTTTTTGAGCAATGAATTAAGTAAGCAACATAATTGATTTTTGGCCCGACACATATTTGAAATAAAGATTGATAAAAGACTGTGAACGAGCCCTGGTATCTGAGCTGCCTACATATCCTTGGCTATAAAGGAATCAAGCCACCTGTAGTTCAGAAGTAGGAAAGATAGAAAAGGATACCGAGGTGGAGTGTCGAGTGAAGTGTCGTCGAGGTTCCAGTCCGTGGTTCCTGTCATTAAATCAAAATAAAACTAAATAAGATAAAAATTACAAGAAAACTACAAAATCCTAGTTACTGTTCTATCTTGAATCTTCTATAGTCTTGTTGCGCATCTCAAGTTGTTGACTCGCATTCTTGAGGCGAGCTTCTACTATATCTAACTTGAATTGACCATATTCTTCAGGCGGGCACCTGATTTTGATTTGAATTTGAATTTCACTCTGAAACGAATGCCCTCATTCTCCAGTTGGGCGCCTACTACTGACTTGAAACTTGAAATGAAATCTGAAACGAATATCCTCGTTCTCCAGGTGGGCGCCTGCTATTAACTTGAAAATTTAAATAACTCTAAAATGAATTCCCTCGTTCTCCAGGTGGGCGCCTGCTATTATTGAAACTTGAAATGACTCTGAAATGACTTCCCTCGTTCTCCAGGTGGGCGCATACTACTGACTTGAAACTTGAAATGAATTCTCTTATTATCCAGGTGGGCACTTGCTACTTGAACTTGAAGATTGAAAATTGCAATAAATTCTGAAACGAATATTCTCATTCTCCAGGTGGGCGCCTGCTACTAACTTAAAATTTGAAATAAATTCTGAAAATAATTCCCTCGTTCTCCAGGTCGGCGCGTGTTACTGACTTGACGTCGTTCTTCAGGTGGGTGCCTGCAATTACAAGAAAACAGACAAAACAAAGAAAATTTTCTACCCCAATTTATACTAGGAACATATGTGGGTGTTAGTTGAATCCATTTTCCAGGAGAGCCCTGAAGGTTTTAAAACTAAATCCCATTATCTAGAAGGGTCCTTAAAATTTGAAAATTAAATCTCATTATCCAGATAATGGAATTTAGTTTTAAGTTTTCAGGACCCTCCTGGATAATGAGATTTAATTTTAAGTTTCCAGGGAGGGTCCTGAAAATTTAAAAACTAAATCCCATTATCCAGGAGGGTCCCGAAAACCTAAAATTAAATCCCATTATCCAGGAGGGTCCTGAAAAACTTAAAACTAAATCCCATTATCTAGGAGGGTCCTGAAAACTTATAACTAAATCCCATTATCTACGAGGGTCCTGAAAAATTAAAACTAAAACCCATTATCCAGAAGGATTCTCAAAACATAAAACATAATTGGAGCATGCTTTCCTCATGGAGGATTCCTGCGGAGCAAACAAAACTTCTTGCCCCTGTTTCAAAAAAAGAATATCTCGTCAGTTTGAAAATGTGGTGGTTAGTTTGTGGCATCCTTATTGAAGGTGTCTGCTTCTGCCACTGCCATGCTTCATTCTGATTAGCTGCATCGGGCTAACAAAGAACTGTTTCACCTTCTGATCGAACCTCGACCACAAAAACCTCTGAATGCCCTGAATCTCTTACACTCACTTGTTGTATGGTATTTTCATTCTAACAATTGTTGAGCCTTTTGTATTTTCTCAAAATTCACGGATCATTTGATCACCAATAAGACTCTCCCATTTAAAAATTCCTCTCAGCTCACTATCGCCTTACGGTGCCTGTGAGAATTTTCATCAATAAGACTCTCATTTTTTTCATTTTTTCTTTTGCCCATGAATAAAGTGTTACCCTTGATAGCTTGACTTGGCATCCTCAAAGATTTATCGGAAGGTCTTTATTTGGACCGTAATGTAGGCTTTTGGACAGGGTTAGAAAGAAGGGGTGGCATGAAGGCTCAAAACAACTTAAGCTGAAAGGGTACGAAATTAAAACTTTTTGAACCAGATCTTTTGCAAAACTAAAACTTCTTCCCCAGTTTCTTTGAGTCTGGGGAATTTTAAATTTTTATTTTAACGGGACCGAACCTCAGAGTAAGGCTGCCTAGATATCCTTAGAAGAAATCAGGTCAAATACAGTTCCAACCTAAAAGTTGTTTTGTTTTTGTTGCTTTTTTTCCTTTTCTTTTCTTTTTCTTCTCTCTTTTTTTTCTTTTTTTTTTCTTCATTTCTTTCTTATTCCTTCTTTTTTTCTTTTTTTCTTCTTTTTTTTTTCTTTTTTCTTTCTTCTTTTTCTTTCTACTTTCTAACTCTACTCCTGATTCCAAAAGAGGGTATGAAAGAAAATAAATAAGACTCAAATGGGGTAACAAAGGATAAAAGTGTTCGGATAGTAGAATAAAATGCCTTCGTCATTCCAACTTTAAACATGCCAAATATAAAACTGCAATTGAGGATACGCAAAGAAATCATACATAATATATCTTTTCTGCATCAGAATTGATAGCCATATCCACATATTTGCCTTCTATGTATGTTAAATACAAATCACCATTGGGCAACACACTTGTCACAATGAACGGCCCCTGCCAGTTTGGGGCGAATTTGCCTTTAGCTTCAGCCTGATATGGAAGGATGCGTTTCAATACCAGCTGGCCCACTTCAAATTTCCGGGGACATGCCTTCTTGTTTTATACTCTTGCCATTCTCTTCTGATACAATTAACCATGACATACTACTGTCAATATTTTCTCATCAATCAAACTCAGCTGCTCTAGCCGATTTTGACCCACTCATCGTCATCAATTTCTGCTTCTGCAACGTTACGAAGGGATGGAATCTCGACCTCAGCAGGTATAACTGCCTTAGTTCCATATACCAACAAATAAGGAGTTGCACCTACTGAAGTGCGAACAGTAGTGCGATAACCCAATAAAGCAAAAGGCAACTTTTCATGCCATCTTAGAACTTGCACCATCTTACGAAGTATCTTCTTTATGTTCTTGTTCACACCCTCAACAACTCTGTTTGTCTTAGGACGATATGGAGTGGAGTTTTGATGCATAATCTTGAACTGTTGGCATACCTCTTTCATTAGATGACTGTTGAGATTAGCAGCATTGTCTGTGATGATTACGTTGGGAATTCTGAACCGGCAAATGATATTTCAATGAAAAAAATCTACCACTGCCTTCTTTGTAATGGACTTAAAAGTTACAACTTTGACCCACTTGGTAAAGTAATCAATGGCCACCAGAACAAACTTGTGCCCGTTACAATAGGCATGCTGATCATGAACTTGGATTTGTAGAGCGAACGTAAGTCTTATCCGGGTGGTGTAACATTGACCCCAGAGTAGCCAAGGTGTCGACAATCTCATTATGAATCCTCGGAGTATGCCTGAACTCTACCGACCTAAATCATTGACAAAGATCATGAAGACACTATCGGTACGATATGAGCTTCAAGTCCCGGGTTTCCCATTCTCCCTGAATTTGGTGAACCAGCAAATCTGAGTCTCCCAAAACCAGTATTTCCTGAACTCCCATGTCTACAGCTAACCTCAATCCCAGAGTGCATGCTTTGTACTCAGCCATGTTGTTGGTGCAATAAAATCGAAGCTGGGTTATTACGGGGTAATGATGCTCTGTTTTAGAAATGAGTACATCTCATATCCTGGCACCTTTCATGTTAGCAGCTCCATCAAAGAAGAGTTTTCAACCTAGCTTTTCATTATGATCAATCTCATCAACATACATCATTTTTTTGTCGGGAAAATAAGTCTTCAATGGCTTATATTCTTCATCCACCGGATTCTCGGCAAAGTCGGCCAAGGCTTGGGCTTTCATCGCGGTCCGAGTCACATAGATGATGTCAAACTCTATGAGTAAAATCTGCCACTTTGCAAGTCTTCCTGTGGGCATAGGCTTCTGAAAGATATAATTTAGAGGATCCATACGAGAAATGAGGTAAGTAGTGTAGGACGAAAGATAATGTTTCAACTTTTGTGCCACCCAAGTCAGGGCGCAACATGTCCTCTCGAGAAGAGTATAATTAACCTCATAAGGAGTGAACTTACTGAGATAATAGATTGCTTGCTCTTTCTTGCCTGTGATGTCGTGTTGACCCAGTACACAGCCGAAGAATTATCCACGACTGTCAAATATAGAACTAAAGGTCTTCTGGGCTCAGGCGGGACCAACACAGGTGGATTTGACAGGCACCTCTTAATCTTATCAAATTCTTCTGGACACTCGTAGTCCACTTGACCGGAACATTCTTCTTTAGGAGCTTAAACATGGGCTCACAGGTTGTCGTGAGCTGAGCAATAAACTTGCTGATGTAATTTAACCTTCCGAGCAAGCTCATCACCTCTGTTTTGTTCTTGGGCGGTGGTAACTCTTGGGTGGATTTGATCTTCGATGGATCCAACTCAATACTGCATCTACTAACCGAGAATATCAACAGTTTCCCAGACGGGACACCAAATGCACATTTTGCTGGATTGAGCTTGAGGTTGTACCTGCGGAGCCTTTTGAAAAACTTTCTCAAATCCTTGACATGGTCGGACTGCTTCTTTGACTTTATGATCACATCATCTACATAAACCTCAATCTCCCTGTGTATCATGTCATGAAATATGGTAGTCATCGCCCTCATGTAAGTTGCCCTAGCATTCTTGAAACCAAATGGCATTACCCGGTAGCAATATGTCCCCCATGATGTGAAGAACGCTTTTTTTTCTGCATCTTCCTCATCCATCAGGATCTGGTGATATCCCGCGTAGCAATCCACAAAAAGACCCAATCTCATGCTTGGCACAATTGTCAATCCAGATGTGGATGTTCGACAATGGAAATCATCTTTTGGGCTTGCTTTGTTAAGATCACGATAATCAACACATACCTTGGTCTTACCATCCTTCTTTGGTACTGGCACATCATTTGCTAAGCAAGTGGGATATTGAGTGACCCGAATGACCTTTGCCCCAAGTTTCTTTTTGATTTCTTCTTTAATCTTCACACTCATGTCAGTCTTGAACTTTCTTAACTTCTGCTTGACAGGAGGGAATGCAAGATCAGTTGGCAATTTATGAACCACCAAATCAGTGCTCAAACCCGGCATATGGTTGTACGACCATGCAAAGACATCTTTGTACTCAAACAGTTCTTTAATTATTTCTTCCTTGACTTGCGGTTCCAAATGCACACTTATCTTGGTTTCCTTGACATTATCATGATCTCCTAAATTGATGCTTCAGTGTTATTCAAATTAGGCTTTGGTTTCTCTTCAAAGTGTTTTAGCTCTTTACTTATCTCTTCAAATGTTGCTTCTTTATCATATTCTTTTTTGTTCATCATATTAAACTTCTTGGATCATTATTTCAGGATTAGACTGGTTTTTGAGACTTGGCCGAAAATTCCTCATGCATGTCATGTCATTAGAACTAGTATAAAAGGAACTGTACAAAAGAAAAACAAAATGAAACACTAGTAGGAATAATGGAAAATATGAAATTGCATTTCATCGAAAATAAAAGGATAGAAGGGTTTAAACATCAAAACAAGCGTGAAAATAAAAATTTGGATTACAACCCTGGAATAACCCAGATAACAGAAAGGAAAACAAAGCGAACTACCAAAACTCCTTCCGGCTGGGGATATGAGTAGCTTCCCAATTCCTAAACTCCACGTTTTGCCCAACAAGCTACACATCTGCATTAATGGAACCTTCCCCGACTTCCACCATATTAACCTTATCAAATAGACTCTGGAACCTCTTGATCATCTCTTCATTAACATGGACCACAGGTTTTGGGACTGATTTTGTGGCCCCTGGCTTGACAAAAGACTTGGAGATGTGTGGGATAGGCTTAGGGAGTGACCATACTTTCTGTTTCAGATATTTAGCCCTTTTCACGTCCTTCTCTGTGGGCATGAATCCGAAACCAAATGTACCAAGATTTTCACGTGGGCTCACTGGATGCACAATACTTTGTAGAGACGAACCCAGACCATTACCCAGCACAAAGCCATTCTTCAACATTTCATTTGCTACCATGATGGACGCGGAGGATAGCTTTAGACTTGGAATGGATTCTCCTTCAGGAATCTTCTCAACAGACACTATTTTGAAAGTTTGGTAGACCCAGGGTCCCTTATCATTTTCAGCTTCAATAAATGGAACAGTTGTGTCATTATAAACAGATAAGTCCTCATCACCGTGCACAACTATTTCCTGCCTGTCCCATTCGAACTTTACCATTTGATGTAAAGAAGACGAGACTGCCTTAGCTGCATGTATCCAGGGCCTGCCCAGTAATAAGTTGTAGGAGACAACCACATCTAGCACTTGGAATTCCATAGTAAACTTAACTGACCCTATTGACAATTTAGGCATTATATCACCAACGAAATCTTTCCCTCATCTAACAAAACCTCGAACACATACACTGGTCGTGTGGATTCTTTCCATGCTAATCTTCAACTTTTGCAAAGTGGACAAAGGGCAAATATATGCACTAGAGCCGTTATCAACCAGTACCCTCAAGACAATAGAATCTTCACACTTCACCGTGAGATAGCGAGCTCGGTTGTGTTCCGTACCCTCCATAGGAAGTTCACCATTTGAGAAAGTGATCTTGTTTACTTCAAAGATCTTGTCAGCAATCTTTTCCAAAAGATTCATCGTGATCTTATCAGGAACATGTGCCTCATTCAAAATCTTCATCAGGGCCTTGCAGCGTTCATCTGAATGTATCAGTAAAGACAGAAGTGAGATCTGAGCTGGTGTTTTTCTTAGTTGCTCCATAATGGAATAGTCTTGCACTTTCATCTTTTTCATGAAGTGTTCAGCATCTTCTTCAGTAACCGGCTTCTTTACTGGGACTTGACTATCCTTGAATGGCTTGGCCTTTCTCAATTCTTCTGGGGTAAAACACCTTCCAGAACGAGTCAGTCCTCCGGTCTCATTGACTTCTTGATCTACTTCTTTCCCTTTGTATATCACTATTACTTGTTTGTAATTCCACGGGACAACCTTTGTATCAACCATTTGCAACTAGGTCACTGGCTTAATAACAAAAGAGGTGATAGGAGCCCCTTTCACGACTACGGCAGGCTTGCTTAGGATCCCTGGAACGACCACTTTTGGCTTTTCCTGACTTTCCCTAATATCCTTCGGAGCCCCTTTCATAACTAGCGCAGGTGGCTTCACGTTAAGCATGCTTAATTTCTCTATCACCCTTTCAAGTGTCAAGGACATTGCTTTTGAAGAGTCTGGGGCCTTAACTAACTTACCTTCAGTAGCACGAATCATCATGACGGACTTGGAAGAATTCTCGAAATCCCCGTCCTTGCAAACTATTTCAATCATGTGTGTCTTTGCATGGGCTGGCAAAGGATTTTGGATGAGTATCAATTAGCTCTTGGATTGCCCTCTTCAAATGACAACACTTCTCTATGTCGTGCCCTGGGGAATCGGAACAATATGCGCATCTTAGAGAATAATCAAGGTTCTTCGGGGGTGGATTTGGTATCTTCGCCTCAATTGGCCTCAACATGTCCAATTGTCTCAACCTTTGAAACAAACTGATATAAGACTCTCCAAGGGGGGGAGGGGGGGGGGTGAAGATTTCTTTCCGCTGCTGCCTTTCTCTCCTATATTCCGGCCTTGGTTGAATGTTTGAACAGTAGGGTTTCGGTAGGGTTGTGGAGGTGGATAAGGATTTTGTGGAGTTGGAGCACGCCATTGCGGGTAAGGAGGGGGTTGAGCATATGACTGTGCGTAGTGGACATGGTATTGGGGTGGTCTGACTGAGTATTGAGGGTCTTGTGGTGGGAAATAATGTTGGGGTGGATTATATGGAGCTTGGGTGTAGGCTTGGGGTTGGGGTCGAGGCTGAGCATACTGGTTAGACGGACCTCTTGGGCCACTCCATGGTCCAGAGACAACCATAGAGACATCATCCTTCTTCTTTTTGCCTAACAAACTTCCTGTGCCACTCTAGATTGCCTGTGTGGTCGCTTTTATGGCGGAGTAGCTCATGATCTTGCTTGACTTGAGTCCCTCTACCAACATTTCTGCCATCTTTACCACATCATTGAAGGTCCTATATATGGCTAAAATAATATGGCCGAAGTAAGTAGGCTTCATGGCTTGAAGAAAGTGCTCGACCATCTCGTCTTCTTCCATCGGAGGATTGACCAGCGCAGCTTGCTCTCCATCTAAACCCGTAGTCCATGAAGCTTTCACTGGGCTTCTTTTCAACCTTGGTCAAGAATAGACAATCCAGGACAATGTCTATATTGTACTGAAAGTGTCGGGCAAAGGCCTGAGCCATATCGTCCCATATGTACCACCTGCTAGCATTTTGGCGGGTGTACCATTCCATAGCTGCACCACTTAAACTCTGACTGAAATACGCCATCAATATTTCATCCCTCCCACCGATGCCTCTCATCTTACTACAATAGCCTCTCAAATGGGCCACGGGATCTCCATGTCTATCATACATGTCATACTTGGGCATCTTGAACCGGCGGGTAGTTGGACGTCAGGGAACAAGCACAAGTCCTTGTAGGCAACACTAACTTTGCTTCCTATCCCTTGCATGTTCCTCAAAGATTGCTCTAAACTCTTCACCTTTCTGAATATCTCATCTTTCTCCACGTTCTTAGATGGCTTCTCGATTTCAATAGGAGGCTCAAAGTGAGGGGTGTAACAATAAGGATCCGAGACGTTGAAGGTTGGTTCTGGAGCATAATATTGGGCATCTGGAGCTTTGAATGCAGGTTCACTAGAAGATCGGTGGAGAGTAACTTGTGGAGGGGCTACAAAAATAGGAGTGGATGTTGGAGCGGTGTATGAGGTTGTTTTGGCTGGTGGAGCATGGAATGTTTGGGACGATGTGCTAGGGTAGTTGTGGTAAGAGGTAAGGCCTGTAGGATGTTGTGGGGAAGGATTGATAGTAGTGGGAAAGCTGGGCTTGTGATAGTGGTGGGATAGAAGCAGAGTTTTCAGTGTTGTAGTTAGCGGGGAATGAAGGTGGAGGATGGCCCCTGATCCAAGCCTAATACACTTCTGCCATCTGCTGTTTCAACCTTTGGACCTCCTCTTTCAATTCAGACTCCGATTCCACAATTTCCCTCGATAGCTCAACAACTCATGTGTCCAATTCTTTGGTAGCCATGGCTGCCTTGCTCTTTGATCTAGTGTTGTTTGGATGACTTGCAAGAATGCCAACAAACTAACCACCTTCCTAAGATTATAATAAAGATAACAGAGAATAACAAAACAAAGCCGACATATTAGGTATAGGGCATTTATCAGATAGTAATATCACATTACGTGCAATGCACCTAGCAACAATTAGCGGTTCTAAAATGACTTTGAGGGTCGCAACGCCAAATGGCATCAACCCAATTTATGCTCATTCCAATATTCTTTTTTCTTTCTTTTCTAGCACTTCTTGGCTTACACTATTTTCTTTCCACTCTCTTTCTTTTGCTTATCACTCTTTTCTTTTATCTTATTTCTCGCACCCCACAATTCTATCTCTCTTTTCTTTATTTTTAAAAATAATTTGATCGAACTTGATGTAGGTTGCCTACGTATCTGTTCCACATGAATCGGACCAAGCGTAGTTCTGGAAAAATGATGGAAAATATACCAAAACAAAATCTTTTTTTGGACTTTCATTTATAATTTTTTTGGTTTTCAAATACAAAACAGAGAGTACGATAATGAAAGACTAGACAGACTCAACTACACTACGACACACTCTGATACCACCTAACGGACTCAGTACTACTGGATAAGACTAGAAAATAAAAGACAACGCACAACAAACTCAAAGTATATGAAAAAAGCCTCCTCAAGCAGCTCCTGAATGCGGTGGCCCCGGCTGGGATGATCCTGGGGCATTGGCCATGCTCAAGCTCTATAACATGCCTCGTAAAGATAAACTAATGCTGGGAAGAAAGGCCTTGGCTTGTCCCCCCGCCTCCTGAAGGCTGACCCTAAACAAATACTGACCATGCCGCTCCACATTTGCTATCAATCCTGCTAACTAAGACCTTATCAACTCAAGCTTACCCCAAGGATCTGGATCCGAAGCCTACTCAAAATCATCTGTCGCAACTGCCCGACCCCTAAGCTGTGCTGGCAATGGGGTGCTGACCCCTGGTGGCATAGACTGCAACCAAATCAGGTACTCCTGAGTACATTCGGGCTTTCTGATGCCCTTTACTAATGTATTCTTCTTCATCCTCTTTGCGTTGTTCCAATATTGCACGTACTTGATCTCATCAGCTGCCTTTCTGCTAAAATTCATAATGTGCCTCCGAAGATTCAGAGTTGGCGGCTCCTCTTGCCTCCTATCCAACTGTCGCAACACCCTAATGGGAGTGTACAACCTGACATACTTAACTCTTATCCATATAAAGAAAGACTGCATGCGACATCCTACCAAGATCTCATCTAAAGGTAACCAAAGGTAGGCCCACAAAACATTCCCATTTGTCCTCAAACCCAGGAACTTAATCCAAGCCAAGACGCCGACTGGGTGTGTAAACTTAAAGGACTTCATCCTGCGCTCGATGCATACCACTCGATCACGCAAAGCACGGTCAATCGGACAAAGTAAGGAAGCAGTGTATAAGTGCTCCATCATCCACAATTGCAGCAAAAGGTTATTTCTTTCAAAACACCTGACACCTCCCCTAACCTCACTTAGGGCTCGATAAAACTCTGCCAAGATCATCAGCACAACGGTAACGATTTGCGTTGTTTCTCATGAAATAATGCCATTAGCACTGATTGCAAACGGGTGCTAATGTGCCTCTCGTGTAAAGGAAACACCAATAATCCTAACAAAGCAAGGCTGAAAGTTTCAAGGCAGAGTCTTTGCCACTTTGCCTTGGTTGTGCAAAACTAATTCGAAAAGACATAAAAACTATCCCGTGGTCCAAATCTACCAAACAAATAATCCAACAATATCCAAGATTACTTGAGGCATCCTAAATGCTTATTGTCTTTCAGGCCGAGGTCGCTGAGGAATCTTGTCCTAGAGTGATCTTGAGGAAGTATCATGTCTTTGCCTTTGTAGCTTAGACGAGTGAGACCAGACATTTCTGCCAAGGTAGGAGTCATCTCACACTCTTCGAATCTGAAAACGATATTTTGCGGGTCCCACTAGGTCAATCTTGCCTACATTAAGTCTGGGCGGGGAGGGGGGGGGGGGTGATATCAAGAAGCGAAGTGAGTGTGCCCAATTTCTCTATTAACTCATGCTGCTCTAACAGTGAAAACATTTTCCACCACTTGACCAACTTCCTAGGAATCCTTACTACCATCATCACTTTGGATCGAATTAGCAAGTCATACCTGGGTGAAGAGAACATGGTTAGCGACTCAAGACACATCAACACTTCCTATTGGACAGATGCAGGACATGATTGGGCTATTTTTGCAAAATGGCCTGCGCGGCCGAATGTGGCTATTAGTGCAAAATCGAGAAAGATGACCTTTAAGACATGAAAAATACCTCATTAAGGCTTACACGGCTTCAAACTCCCAATAATCATGGTCTTAAAAATTACTTTGCGGAAATGACCCATTTTACAAAAACGATCGATATGGCCAAATGTGGCTAGAGATGCAAACACGACAGGGACGCACCATAAAGAAACGTGACACCTAGTTGTGTAGTCAAGATTTTAAGACTCGGTTCACTTAACCACTTTTGTTAAAATGGCACCATTTTGCAAGAATGGCCTACGGGGTCAAAAGTGGCGAGATATGCAAGATTTGGCTACAACCACCGAAGCCAAGAAACTAAGACTCACTAATTCTATTTAAAAAAATGAAAGATTTTTGAAGCTCAAAAGGGCTTTCCAGAATTGAAAAGTGACAAATATAGTGTTCTAAAAGATATCTAAGAGCCGTCACCTGACGTGTGGTTTCGGTGTGCCAGGTCACCATTTTAAAAATAATTTTCTTTCAAAACACTTTTGACTCTAAACTGACTGCACCAGAGTTCTAGGTAAGGGGGCTCATTTGACTTGGGGAGAAGGTGTTAGACATTCCCTGAGTCCCGTAACTAGTACGATTGCGTACTGGATCTAGTTGAATTTTAAAATATTCAAATTATGGTAAAAACACAGAAAAAAGCAAAATAAACACGAAAGAGGCTCGAGGTCGTCCTCACATAATAAAAGAAAATAAAAGAAAATTAAAATAAGAATAAAAATACTAAATATTATACTTTTGGCCTCCAATTACAGAATACCACGGGGCATTCCCAGAATATAATATCTACAAATCCTTTGGGGCATTCCCCAGATAAATTTAACTAAAGGAACGACCTCTCGCCTCAAAATGAATAAATGTCCTAATATTACCTACCCAAGTATTGACGGCCTAAATCATGCTCCTAGCGATTATTGAAGAAAAGCAAAAATAAAACTAAAATTGATAGAATATAAGGGTCCTCAAAATTCTATAGAGAACCAGGTTCTTTATCAGGTTCAACAGAACACACGCACACTGCAGTAAGTAGAGGACAAGAGGAATTTTATGTGAAAAATTTCCAGCTCAACGGGATTAAAAAGCTTGACCTACCCTTGTAGGATTTCAAATTTACTACTGAGCAACTTTTAGATTAGAACCTATGCAATCTATGAATTAACCTCTTAATCCCTCACTAACTCGTAGTACTCTATTATATGCCACTTTGTAATAACTCTATTACACAGGCTTCACAACTTGACTAACTCTAGCCAACACTCAAACACAAAGGTTTAAGATTTACAAAGGGTTTCCTACAGAATACTTATAAACATGCTAAGTAGGAATAACACTTGAAGAACTATTACAAAGTTACAACTCAACTAAGGACAAACGATAACTTGATGTGGGACTGGTCCATAGTTGTTTTATTCTTTGTTTTTGATGCACTTGAGAATTGCTTGCTGGATGATCAGTCGCGTGAGAGAGCTTGAGGGAATTCTCTAATTGTTCAAGTGAATGTGTTTTACCTTTATTGATGTTAATAATACATGTGTGACATCACATACAATGATGTAAGCAAGGTAGGTAAAAAGCCTTCCACAAAAAGTTAACTGCTGCACTATTCCTGTACTGATAGCGTGTGCATGCAACAACTTTTCCGGCTGGAGAATTGACTTTGTACAGTCACCTCAGGAGCTGGTAGGGACCTGTTCCCTCAGCTGTTTCTTCGACTCTAAAGACTTGAGCCATATCCCAAACTAGAAACTTTCGATCTTAAGGTCTTGGGAATGTGTAACAGGTTCCTTATCTGGTTCTTGATAGTAAGTTTGTTAGATCATCAAAACATAAAGCAAGGTACTTGTAACCTATCAATTTCTCCCTTTTTGATGATTACAAACTCATAATTGAGAGTCGTACAAAGAACTAGATAATGCACTAGGAACCTCAGAGAGTTCCCCCTGAATCTATATTTCCCCCTTAATCGGTGCACATCATAATTTAATTATGCAAATATCTTCCCCCTTTTGTCATCACAAAAATATCAGAAACAGGCTTTTAAGCAATAAAGAAGTCTAGCTTTAACTTAATTGATGCCACTTATGTGCAACAATCATGACTAAAAACAGAGCATAAAAGCAAGGTATAAGCAACAAAAAGGGAAAAGCTTCCATTAACATAATTTGGATTTTTCAATAGGAGCAGAGACAATGGTAATACCATATCCACAAGTTAGAACAATCAACAAAAAGTACCACAAATCATCACCATAAAAAGTGACACTGAGGTACCTGACTACAATTGAGTGACTGAGAGGACTCCATCTAGGGAGCACTGAAAGGAGAGGGCTTAGAGGCAGAGGCAAGGGTTTGGAGGACTAAATCCATTCGAGCATTTGCTGACATTTGCTCATTGAGCTGTCTCTCTTTCAGGTCCTCCACTTGTTTCTCGAGATCAGCAATTTCTTTTGGCAGACGAGCAACCTCTTCACTTTGGGAGCTACTGGAACCATGTGTCTCTTGCAGCTGACTTAACCGAGTCTCAAGGATACCATTCCTTATTTCAGGTGCCTTATCTCAGTACTAGCTCTAATTTGAGCATTTATCAACTGATATATGGTAGAAGTGCTTCCAACCCCTCCAACTTTCTCAATAAACTCACATGTTTCAAGAGTGGCTTTTGAACACGTTTGCTTCTTGGTGCCCACTTTAACTTGTCCCAGAGGAACCTTGAAGTGCTCAAATACCTTGGCGAGAACAAACCCATACGGCAAACCATGATTACTCTCTTTAAAGTCTGCCACTTTATTCATGTGCTCTATCATGATCCCAAGCATATTGATGGTCGTTAAGTTGTCCAGTGATTCCATGAGGAACATGTCTGCACGAGAAGTAATAGATCTTCTCTCATCTCTAGGCAGCAATACCTTGTTCACCATCTCGAATAACAGTTGATATACAAGAAGGAGGGCCTTCTTCGGAACCCGTTCCCCCTGCTGAACTACTCTATCCTTCAAGATTGTGTTTCTGAAGTTTTGAGAACAGGTTCCGTGAACACTAGACAGCCCTTCAGGAGGCACTCCAAGAATAGACCCCAACAAGGCAGAGTCCATTACCATATCAACTCCATTCACCAAGACACAGATGTTGCTATCCTCAACTTTGGACAAGTCGGTATTGAAACTTTGAACTTCCTCCTCATACACCCTTATAGCGTCACTTGTGAATAGATGTGTCCACTTTTGGAACTCACAGCTCTCAACCAAATGTCTCATACCAGCCTTCTCCAAAATATCAAGGGCAAATGTACAGGCCCATAGCACATTTTAGCTCCTCATTCTCTCTCTCCCAGCACTCCTTGGTTCACCAACTCTGGCCTTCTTTAGGGAACTAGGTTCTTCATCAGTCGGCTTTCCTCTTAGTAGATTTGCAGACACTCTTCCCTTTTTTCATCAGACTTCACAGACTTTTCACCCAAATCTTCCACTACATTTTACTAGAGACATCATCATAAGACTTATTCAAACTTTTAGCAGACACAGAAGATCCCCTTTTAGGCTTGGGGAGACCATGCTTCTGTGAGAGCTTTCTAGTTAAGGAACTAGGTTCCTCAGCTTCTTCCTCATCCACATTCACAACAGGCACTATCTTCTATTTCACAACTTTACCATCCTTCACAAATTTTCTTCTCCTTGACTTAGCTTGAATGTTCTTAAGCGTAGACTCAAGAGCATCCTTCTTTTGCAACCTTGTAGTGGGTCGCTGAGGAGTTGGCTCTTCATAAACAAGTGATTTATACCTAGGCAAACTGGCAATTAGCAAATAATCAGAATCCTCTTCACTGTTCTCCTTTTGTTCTTCAGACACAAGTCTCATCTTGGGCACAATCACACTTAGAGGCTCAACATCAAAATGAGGAAAGCGTGCAGGTTCAGTACTGACCTGGGGTTCCTGAGGGGACCCCTGAGTTGGATCATCTGAAGAGGGATCAGGTCCTCCAGCAGGTTCCCCAGTAGCATCTTCCTGTGCCGATGGTTCTATATGCATAAGCTTATTACCCTCTCCACCAGTCTCAGACTCTCCCCCCTCAGTCTTAAGACCATCCTCACTTCCTTCGACAAAAACCCCTTCATTAGCTATGGACAACATATTCTCTATAGCTTCCTCTGGTAGGTCCATGGGAATCTCAGGAGAAGTAGGAGTGTTATCGGTGGACACGCGATCAGGAGCAGTCTTTGTTGAGTCAACATTTTCGAACCCCTCAGTTTGATCTACCTTTGATCTTTCTTCCATAAGAGAACTTGAGATTTCCTATTTTTCTTCATTCTCAGCGGTACTCTTTTCATCCCCCCTTTTCGCGAAGTAGGAGAACTCTAGGCTACTAATCTTTTGGGAGTCAATATTTTGCGACTCCTTTGAGAACCGTAACTCGATTGGGTAGGAGCGGAGACGGAATGCGGGGGTGACTCTGTTATAGGGTTTTGGCTAGTAGTAGTGTGGAGAGGGGAGTCTAGTGTTAGTGTTTCAACTGGTGAGGACTCAGTGGGGGTGTTGCTTGGAACACTAGAGGTTACTTGTTTTTCAGCCATGGTGAAAAGAAGAGACAGGATTTGGTAAACTGAAGAGAGAAGGAAGAAGAAATAGGTTTTGAAATGTTGATGTGAAGAGTGTAATGACAGTGATAGATGTATTTATGATGAATGAAGGACCGGTCAGAAAGGGCGCCAATTTTTAAGGAGTTGGGTCAATTACTACGGTTGAGACGTTTGGGTTCAAAAGACACAAGACTAAAAACAAACATGCTGATGATGTCACACTTGATTTAACCATTCAAAATTGTGCATGAGAGAAGAGAGAAACTACTAACATGTGTCAGGGGAACCAGGTTCTCTGACTAATCTTCTATTTGTAAGCTTTGCCCCTTTTACCAGCATATACTGCCTTAACTGCTTATTTGCTCTGTAATAATCAAGTGTGTCTACTTGTAACGGTAAAGAGATGAGTTAGACTTTGCCAGAAAACATTTTTAGCTAATTTTATCTGAACATTTCTTTCATAGACAATAATTGAGGGACCAGGTTTTCAGTTGGGTTTTATCAACCCTAGTGCCAGACGATTTTTCTCAAAGTGTTCTCTGCTCAGGGCTTTGGTAAATATATCTGCAATTTGATCTTCAGTGCTGCAGAATTTCATGCATATAAGCCCTTTTACAATATTGTCCCTGAGGAAGTGATGACGTATGTTGATACCCAATTTTTCCCTATATATTTTCAAAATAACATATGCATGCATATATAAGCATGCCAAAGCGTTATAGTATTTTTCCTAATTTTAAAATGGTTTTTAAAATCAATTTATTGCCCATTTTAGCAGTATAAAAACCAATAATTATTCCCAAAATTATCATTTTGGTGGATAATTTGTTTTATTTCCCATATTTATACCAAAATATAGTTAAGGTAATTTTTTTATTTTTAAAAAAAAATTTATTTGGTATTTTGAAAGCTAAATTGCATGTAATTGCAATTTTAGCCTATTTTAAGATTAATAGCATTTTATAACTATAAATTTGGTTCCAATAATTTTTAAATTAATATTTATATAGTATTTACTGATTCTGTACATTTAATTTAATTTCAGAATCATTTTTTACTATTTTTTATAAAATAAAAGGGAAAAACTGGCTATTTAAAAACTAGCCCCATTTGCATTTCAATTATAGCCAAATTGATCCCCTAATTGACCCAATCTCAGTATCGAACCGGACCAGCCCAAACCCGAAAATAACCCGACCCCTAACCCGTCAACACGACCCGCCCGGTCAATCTTTTAATCCAGGCCGTTGATCATTTTGATCAACGGCCACGATTAGCCCTTACCTTTTCAATTCACCTAACCCTACTCTAATCCCCTTATTTCAATCTTTCAGCCGCCTTCAAACACTCTCCTCTCCCAAAACTCTCTTGAAGGTTCCTTGGAACCCTAGTCACCTTCTGCTCTTTTCGACCGCACTTTCACCGGAATCTACGGCTTCTCAGGCCATGGACGGCCTATACTCACCCCCTCCACCTTTAAACCCTGGGTGTTCGAAGTTTCAAGGTCTGACCTCGATGGTGTTCTTTCAAATCTTGTTAGATCTATGGCTTTGAGGCCTCTCCGGCCTCGCTCCGGCGTATCCAAGCATCATGAGCCTATTTTCGGCCTCTCCGACTCAAGATCGGACTTTCTTCCAAGCCTTTCTCAATTCTAGGGTTCCTCTGAAACCCCAGCCCTTCGAGATTTTCTTTGATTGTGTTCTTAAAATCTATGCTATATCTGTGCTTTATTGAGGTTTTAAAACGCTTTCCCCAAATTTTTCTTCAAAATTACTTCTTTCCGATCTAGGGTTTCTGAAAAGCTTAAGATGTTTTTCTGACTCTTCCTTTTCTTTTCTTTGTATGTATTCGTCTATACTATGTTCGTATATTTTCTTTTCTACCACGCATGTATTTTCTTCTGCTTTCTTTCTACTATACATGATTCGTTTGTGCTTTGTGTTCTACTGTGCTTCTACACTAGGCTCACATGTTCATCCTGTTGTGTTTTTCTATATGTCTTGTTGATATACTTTTCTTATATGTTGAGCCCTTTTACTGTATGTGTTTCCTACTGATTCCTTAAGTTCTTTATTTGCCTTCTTTTAAACACGTTTCCTCTACTGTTTTCCTAAATGTCATACTGCCTCTTTTTCTCTTCTGAACTTGTGTAAGTTCCAAACTTTTCTTAAAACCTTCTACTCTCACTATGCTTTAAATCAGTTTCTTCACTCTATTTGCTTCGAATGTGCTATTATATCTGTTTGTTTTCTCATGAGTCTCTGAAAGAGATCTCTGAGCCTGTTTCAATTACTTGGCTCCTCGTCTCTGTATCTGATTCGACTTAGAAACCCTAGAATTTGGGGGTTTTGATGAGGTTGATTTTGTGTTTGAACTAGGGTTCTACTTTGGAACCCTTGACTCTCAGACTCATTTTGAGTCTCTAAACTGAATTTGGGCCTCTTTGTTTGTGACTCTGAACTTTTCTATACTAGATTATTTCTAATTAGCATGATAGTTCTTTCTTGTTTGACATGTCTGTATGCTTTATATACGAGGAATTCTTTAAAAAAAAAGGTTTTTCCAATTTGTGATTGATTCAAAATTCCTTTTAATAAGGTCCGAGTGATTGTTACTGATTTCTTTAATTAATATTTCTTCACCTTTTCTGGTTATATACATTCATAACAAAATTCAATTTCGGATTTTTACTGGCTGTTGAGTGATTGCCTTTCCTTATTTGCACAAACTGTGTTGCTATCAAACTCTTTCCTTAAATAGTTTCTGTGTATTTGCCCTTCTTGTACTACTTTGGAAAAGATTTTGATCAAATTCTTGCCTTATTTATTCTGCCCGTTTGAAATCAGAATCCCTTAATTAAAGGGAGACCTTATGTAATTGATTTAAAAACAATTTTCTTACCTTTTTCTTACTTGCTTTCTGCACTATAAAGGGCACGACCTTTCAGCACTTTAAGACACCTTGAGTTCAATACTCTAACCCGCATTACTTACTTGAAATTTCAATACTCTTACGCTTCACCTAACACTCTACTCTCTTATGAGATATACTGACTATTTGCTTCCAATTTGGCTTTACTAGACTACTGCTTTTACTTTCTTGTTTCCCTAAAACTGGTATGTTCTAATTTAAGTTTCAGCCTCATCCCAATGTGTTTATTTCACAGCTTATATCATCCTGTCTACTTTGCTGTCTATGCTTAGTGTTAATTATGTGTGCTGTTCTCTTTGCATCTGTTTTCTGCTGTCAATCCCCATACCCCTATTCCCCTCTATGTGTTTGAGTTAAGGTTCAGGATGGCAGCATCCAAATTGTTGTTCATGTTTGTGCTTGATCCTTTAAAGGATCCTAACTCCCAAACAATGTGGCTAACATGCTAGTTGGGGTGTGCCAGCACTTCCAATTGCTGGGTATGACCACCAGCCTGTCTTGACTTTCCCTTAAACCCCTTTCTGCACTTACACTCACTCTTAGTTTCTATGTTCTCCCCACTCCTATGAGCCTTGCTTTGGGGACCTTGAGTTCCCTTTGAACTTGGACATTTGAGGGCTGGCCCTTTCACACTGCACTATAATTCTGTAATGAATTTGGGTGTAAGCATTGCCCGGAGTTCATGAGGCTCTTGGGAACTCTGACACACCCAGAAAATGAGAAAGGCTTTGGAAATCGGATCTTTGGAGTTGGTTTATTTCATATTTCAGACCTAGAGTCTGAATCAGGCTCTCCTAGATTGTACTCTAATTTCTGATGTAATTTTACTCTTCTTGATCCGTTCTGGTTTGTAATAATTGTAATAACTTATGGGGGTTTTAGTGAAAAGGGAAGGGTCACTCATGTATGCATAAGGGTAGATATCATGCTCTTAGGTATTTACTTCTGCAATCATATCCTGCTTTCATTTCTGCATTCTCAAAATTCTGCCTATAGGTTTTCTGCATTTCTGCATCTCATATAGAGAACATGTCTATAGGATTCTGCATTTCTGCATCTCATATAGAGAACATGTCTATAGGACTCTGCATTTCTGCATCTCATATAGAGGACATGTCTATAGGATTCTGCATTTCTGCATCTCATATAGAGAACCTGTCTATAGGATCTCTTAAATTTTGCTTAAACATCTATCACTAGGCAAACAGTTTTATAGGTTCAAATAACAAATTGCCTACTAGATACCATGCCTATAGGACTCCTGCATTTCTATAAAAGTTTTTCAAACCAACCACGCTTAGAAAGCATGCCTATTGGAGTAATCAGCTGAATCTGAATCGTTTACAAGTCTAAAATCAGTGGTATCGATACTCAATACCTGCAGAACTTATGTTTTTCTATTATCAGAAAGCCTTCTTTAAAATCAGTGTACTCCTGCATTATTAGATATCATGCCTACAGGTATCACCTAGGCCGACGCCCCCTTTTTCCTCGCGGAATCGGGTTCACGACATTTGGGAAGACAACTCTTTTCCGACTTTGGGAATTGGGTTTTTTGAGAGTTTGGAGAGTCGCCACCTAATGATTATAGTGCATTAGGACATTTTTAGAAGAATTAAAGTTGCAGACCAGAGTTTTGGGTAAGGGCTTGAAATTATCTCGAGGGGAAGGTGTTAGGCACCCCTCAAGATCCACTAGTGTGGTTCCCGGCCATGCTACAATTATGACTTTAGATGTAAAAAATAAACAAGTACAAGAAGCACAAAAGGTTAAAAGAAGTGCTGAATTTTAAAGGATCAATTTTGTAAAAAATGTGCAAGTGGAAAAAAAGGTCAAGTACTTCGTGCAAATAATCCGAAAAGATCATGCGAGAAGCAGGAATTGAAAATGCAATAGCTTTAAAGATTCAGAAAATTTTATTAAACTAATAAAGAAGGAGAAAGGGGTCCTAGGTTTATACATTACATGGATCATTCGCACAACACTGGTACTCAATTGTACGCGGAGTGTTAACGTGTAATCATCATCTCCATGTCTACCCTTCCCACCCTGTTAAGGTATTAAAGCGCGGAACGGTATCGTTTACTTATCACATGCTACTACCCGTCCCAATCCTATTAGTCCCGGGTAATTGGACTTCTAATCCTAAAGGGAAGAAAGGGATGG
>NC_031997.1:29722616-29764814 GCF_001879085.1 Nicotiana attenuata
TACTTGCTATCTAATTACTTTGTTTATTTTCAGAAACTTTAAATTGCTTTCTTCCCAACTTTCAGTCTTCTTTAACTTCTTTGTTTCAGTTGCTTGCAACCGTTATGTGAAAACTATCTCGTATTTACAATTCTTGCTTGTTCACTTGTCATTTGCAGTTAAAGTCACAACAGTAGCATGGCCGGGAATCACACTAGTGGATCTTGAGGGGTGCCTAACACATTTCCCTCGAGATAATTTCAAGCCCTTATCCAATCTCTGGTTTTTCTAAATCAAATTTCTTTAGTGTCCTAATGCACTTAATCATTAGGTGGCGACTCCTCAATTGCAAACCCAATTCCCAAAAGGAAATGAGTTGTCCGCCCAAATGTCATAAATCCAATTTCGCGAGAGAAAGGGTGCATCGACAGGTATTGCTTATGAAAACTGTGCATTTTCTCGTTTCTTCTGTATCATTTGGATCATGCCAAAAAGAAAGAAGGGATAGCCTTAACATACCTGGAGTAGAAAAAAATCCGTATGATGTTCTTGGAAAAGGTTACACCGTACTCCTTCAGAACCGCAAAATTTTTACGTTGTTAAGCTTCTAATAATTCTCGTTGGATTTTGGTTGAAAGACGTTTGTTAAAAGCTTGGTGTATAAATTTCAGAAACTTCACTTGCATCCAACGTCAAAATGGACTTATTTGATGGGTTGACAAGATTTTCCTTCTCAACATACCGGAACTTATTTCAGAGGTTTTAGATGGTTTTATAAATAGCCCTTTCTATTCCTTGGAGATATAAATCTTTTAATTTGTTAAAAGTTATGGAAAGTTTTTTTGTTAAAGGTCTTAGAATTAATGTGTTGTTGGAAAGTGAAAATATTAGGCATGAGATGTCTTGTTATCCTACATAGCCACATAAGCCAATATGACCCTTTGTCATTTGTTTTGTTAGCTTCCTTGCTGCGACATTTTGGGGGTGGGGGGTTAGTCTTATCTTATAATTTAAGTATTAACTAGGTAATATCCCGTTACCCAATAATTAACCAATTACCCGCATAATTAGGAATTATCTCAACTACTTAAAATACTACTCATTTTTAATATACTTTATACATCATACTATCGTAGTCATATGGAACCTTGTATGGTACTAGTCCATAAATATCGGGTATTATCACTCGACCCGTATTCTATCCCAAATCGGCAACCTTCAATGAAACTCGTGTTCTTTAATTCGTGTACCATTTATCCTTCATGACACTTACTTATCGCTTGTTATAAATAGCATAAATACGTTAACCTCAAGATAATCTCATCCCCGAGTCTACGTCGATTAACTGAAGACGAAACTTTAACGTACAAAAATGCGAGATGTTACATCCTTCCCCCCTTAGAAACATTCGTCCTCGAATGTTTAAGTCTCCGGGATCTATATAACCTTGGCAGAGTCGCCTTTGTAACAATACAACTACCACTCTTCCTGTAGAAACTCAATAATTCAACGCCACATAGGACCACAATCATCAATAACGACAATGGCCTCACACGACCAATGACAATAACTAACACAAGAATCCATACGCATACCTTAAGGTTGTGATGTCTCAGTCGGACCCTGCTCTGGAGGAGGAAATAAGTAGGGATATCTAGACTTCATGTCTTCTTCGACCTCCCAAGTCATTTCTTCCACATTGTTGTTCCTCCAAAGTACTTTCACCGAAGCTACATCTTTAGTTCTCAATCTCCGAACCTGTCTGTCTAATATAGAAATGGTAGTTTCTTCATATGATAGTTGCTCTGTGATCTGAACGTTGTCAACTGACACAATTCTAGAAATATCTCCGATACATTTACGGAGCATAGACACATGAAAGACTGGATGTACAGACTCCAGGTCCGAAGGCAAGTCTAACTCATATGCTACCTGGCCTACCTTGCGTATGATTATATATGGTCCAATGTACCGAGGGCTAAGTTTTCCTTTCTTACCGAACCTCATAACACCTTTCATCGGTGATACCTTTAGGAATAGCCAGTCGTCAACCTGAAACTCCACGTCTCGCCCTCGATTATCCGCATAAGACTTCTGATGACTTTGAGCTGCTAATAGCCTATCCTGTATAAGCTTAATTTTCTTGATTTCCTGTTGTACCAATTTTGGTCCTACTAACACAGTTTCCCCAACATCGAACCACCCTATAGGCGACCTACACTTCCGTCCGTAAAGAGCTTTGTATGGAGCCATCTGAATACTGGAATGGTAGCTATTATTATATGCGAATTCAATAAGCGGCAGATGAACATCCCAGCTACCCTTGAAGTCTATCACATAAGCTCGTAACATATCCTTAAGTTTCTGAATAGTACGCTCAGCCTGTCCATCTGTCTGGGGATGAAATGCTGTACTAAGACTTACCTGAGTCCCCAATCCCCTTTGGAAGGACCTCCAGAAGTTAGCTGTAAATTGAGGACCCCATCTCCTATAATTTCAAACGGTGTCTTCTCCTTATGAGGGGTGGTATCCCTATAATGAACTAGCATAGGATCCACGTACTGGCGTTTCTTTACTTCAGTTACTAAAGAGGATATTGCCGTATTCTGAATAGTAATTCCAATATCACCTGAGTCCAGTAACTGAACTCCAAGACTAGCTAGCTGATAAATCTCATGGGTTATTCCCCTCTTTTCTGGCTGTAAGTATGGAACGATCGTATATCGTAATATAATATAAAAAGGTCTATGAGAGAAAGCCTAGCCCTATCTTAACCTTATGATCCTAGTCAGCTCGTCTCTGTCTTGAGGCCAATAACCAGTGACTCTTTTGTTAACCACATGTAGAATAACTTGTGTAGTCGGGTAGGATAACTAGAATCCATCTTTCCTTTAGTGTGTAACCGATTAAGATCTACGGCTGAGGGCGTTGGCTACTGCGTTCGCCTTCCCCGGATGGTCTAAAATATCAACGTCATAGTATTTAAATAGCTCCAACCATCTCCTTTGACGTAAATTCAATTCGTTTTGCTTGAAGACATACTAGAGGCTCTTATGATCCGTATATATATATCAACATGAGTACCACGCAAGTAGTGCCTCCACATCTTTAGTGCATGAATCACCGCGGCTAACTCTAAATTATGGGTCGGGTAGTTCTTCTCGTGCTTTCTTAGTTGCCTAGAAGCATAAGCTACAACCTTACCATGCTGCATCAGCACACAACCCAATCCAACGCCTGAAGCGTCACAATAGATAACATAACTATCGGTCCCTTCTGGGAGCGTTAGGACCGGTGCTGAAGTTAATCTGTCCTTTAATGCCTGGAAACTTTATTCGCAAGCATCAGTCCATTGAAACATTGCTCTCTTCTGAGTCAACTTTGTCAAAGGTGCTGAAAGGGAAGAAAATCCCTCTACAAATCTCCTGTAATAGCCTTCCCTCCGTCGGTGTTGTGGGTCTAGGCCAAGTCTTTACTGCCTCAATCTTTTGAGTATCCACCCGGATGCCTTCACCCGAATGATATGCCCAAGGAGAGATACACAGTTCAACCAGAATTCACACTTAGAGAATTTTGCATACAACTTCCCTTTTTGTAGAACTCTGAGCACAGTACGCAGATGATCTGCATGCTCAGCCTCTAAACGAGAATACACCAATATATCGTCGATAAATACAATTACGAACAGATCTAAAAAGGGCCTGAACACACGGTTCATGAAATCCATGAATACTGCTGGGGCATTGGTCAAACCGAACGACATAACACGAAACTCAACGGTGCCCGTATCTGGTCCTAAACGGGTCGGGCTAGATTAGATGGTGAAATTTCAGTTACAATGTGTTATCGAACCTATATGAGATAGGGTGACGTGGGTTCACCCCCGGGTTTACGCTTGGTAAGGTTATTCAGCTATTGATTGGCTTCTAGAACAACTCTGGGTACGCTCGAGGACGAGCGTTTGTTTAAGTTTGGGAGGATGTGACGACCCAACCCGTCATCTCATGGGTTACCGCTCCGTTTCCCCCATTTTCTGCTTCTTTATGCTTCATTATCAGTGTCTTGTGTGATCGAGTTGGCTTGGATTGATTTTAGAAGGAAATAAGACACTTAGTCTCTTAAGGAAGGCTTAGTTTGGAAAAGTCAACCGAATGTTGACTTATGTGATAGAGGGCTCGGATATGAATTCCAATGATTTGGTTAGCTTCGGGGGATGATTTGTGACTTAGGAGTGTGATCGGAAGTGATTTTGGAGGTCCGGTGTAGAATTAGGCTTGAATTGGCGAAGTTAGTATTTTGATGATTTCCGGTTGATATGTGAGATTTTGATCCGGGAGTCAGAATGGAATTCCGAGAGTTGCAGTAGCTTTGTTATGTGATTTGTGATGTGTGCGCAAAATTTTGGGTCATTCAGACATCGTTTGGTTGGGTTTTTGATCGAAAGTGTATTTCGGAAGTTTTAGAAGAACTTAGGCTTGAATTCGATGTGAATTGATGGTTTTGGTGTTGTTTGAGGTGTTTTGGTGATTGGAACAAGTTTGAATGATGTTTTAGGATATGTTGGTACTTTTGGTTGAGGTCCCAGGGACCTCGGGTGAGTTTCGGGTGGTCAATCGGACCATTTTTGGCTTTGAGAATTGCAGAAATTTCATCAGCTGTTGCAGGGGTATTTTGGCCTTCGCGATCGCGAGCCTGGGGCTGCGATTGCATAAGAGGAATTTGGGAGGCAGGGGTTTTGTTCATCACATTCGAGGTTGGGTGTTTGCAATCGCAGTGAGTTAGATGGTGCAGCATCGCGTTCGCATGGGAGAATCCGCGTTCGCATAAGAGGACTTGGGGACCCGGTAGAGTTGTTCTTCGCGTTCGCATCATAAGGCTCGCGTTCGCGTAGGTTTGGAATGAAAGGCATCGCGTTCGCAGGGCCCCAATCGCGTTCGCATAGGGTTACTTTGAGAGACCGGAATTTTGTGCTTCGCGATCGCGATCGCATAGAGGAAAGGTCAGTGCTGGGCAGAAGGTTATAACTTCATTTCATCCGCAATTTTGGGTCATTTTTCACCCATGGCTGCTCGTTTTTGGAGATTTTTGGAGGAGATGAAAGAAGGATTCAAGAGGAATCGACTTGAGGTAAGAATCTTGGTCTTAAAACTTGATTATATTGTGAAATGCACCTAGAAATTCATGGAAATTAAGCCTAAAATTGAAGAACCAGGGCTTGGGATTTTGAAATTTGATTTGGGGATTTGAAGGACCAATTGGGGTCGGATTTGAGAACTTTTGGTATGTATGAACTCGTGAGGAGATGAGGAACCTATTGATGTGAAAATTTCCGAGTTTCGAGAAGTGGGCCCGGGGCTCGGGTTTTGCTAATTTTGAGATTTTTGATATTTTTCGATTGTTTTCGATTGGGTATTGTTCCCTTAGCATATTGTGATGTATTCGCTCTGATTTTGGATAGATTCGACGCGCGTGGAGGCCGATTCGAGGGGCAAAGGCATCGTGAGCTAGAGATATCGCCGGTTCGAGGTGAGTAATGATTGTAAATGATATTCTGAGGGTTTGAATACCCGTATTTGCACATCGTAGTGCTATATTGAGGTGACTTGCACGCCGGATAACGAGCGTGGAGTAGAGCACCGTTGGGGATTGTGACTTGGTCCGTCCCGATTGTTGATTTTACCGCGTATATGACTGAAATTTACTTGTCATCATCATGTTTTGGGCTGATTGCCATATTTGGGTTTCGTGCTAGCTATTTGAACCCTTCGGGGATTGTTGTTGATATTTCCTCACTGTTTTGATTTTTATACTTGAACTCAGTCATGTATTTTTCACTGTTTTTAAGACTCAGCCAAGTTTATTTTACTTTAACACTTGAAATGATATTTCTAACAATATTTGGGCTGAGCATCATGTTTTACTGTTGCCCTAGTGTCTTATGTGATTTTGACTGAGTAAGGCCGGGGGCCTGTATTGTGAGGATACTTTGGATCGGGCTGCACGCCGCAGCAGTGACATACTAATTTGATATGAGGCCGAGGGCCTAGATTTGATGCCACGAGATGGCTTGATATTGCGCTTGGGCCGTAAGGGGCCCCTCCCGGAGTCTGCACACCCCCAGTGAGCGCCGTCGACGATAAATGGATCGGGCTGCACGCCGCAGCGGTACCGGTACTGTTTGATGTGTTTACCTTATTTCATTTGTCTGCCATTATATGTTGTTTGTTCTTCTTCTTGCAATATTTACCTGTTGTTCTGGTATTATCTGATAACTGAGTGTTGTGCCCGAGGGGCGGAATTCTGTGCTTATGTGCACTATATGTTTTGAATTCATTTGCGTTAATGCTGAAAAAGCCATTTTCAAAAGAGGTTTAAACTGAGCTAAGATGTTTCTCTAAAGATTTCACAACTTCACTATTTTCTAAAAAGGGTTTACACTGCCTCTATACAACATGATGGTTTGCTTTACGTGATTTCTTACTGCTCAGTTATTATTTACCTTTATTACTCACTGAGTTGGAGTACTCACTTTACTCCCTGCACCTCGTGTGCAGATTCAGGTATTTGTCCACCCGTTAGCAGGTCTGGCTGATCAGAGGCAGAGTTATAGGAGTTAGCGAGGTGACTGCCAGCGTCAGCAGCACCATTTTTCTCTCTTTTGTTCATTATTCCGATTTGTATATTTTAGACCTTGTAGTTGGATTTACACTCTAATAGATGCTCGTGACTTGTGACACCCCGATTAGGGCCGTGTTGGGTTGTACTTCTGCTAATTATTATCGTTAAATCATATTTAACTGCTTAAGAACTATTTTAACTATTTTAAAAGGATGAATTGGGTTTAGTTGGCTGGCCTTGTCTCCACGAGAGGCGCCATCACGACCGGGTCCGGGTTTGGATCGTGACAATTCAGGATAGGCTTCGTTCAGCTCAATCCAGGCAAAAGAGTTATGCAGATCGCAAGCTTCGAGATATGGCTTTCATGGTTGGCGAGCGAGTATTGCTCCGAGTGTCACCTATGAAGGGCGTGATGAGATTTGGAAAGAAGGGCAAGCTTAGCCCTAGGTTCATTGGCCCGTTTGAGAATCTTGATCGAGTGGGAGAGGTGGCTTATAGACTTGCTTTGCCGCCGAGCTTATCAGCCGTGCATCCAGTGTTTCATGTGTCCATGCTTCGGAGGTATCACGGCGATCCAGCCCACGTGTTAGATTTCAGCACTGTCCAGTTGGACAAGGACTTGTCTTAGGAGGAGGAGCCGGTAGCTATTCTAGACTTCCTCTCTTAAATAATTTTGATACATATCAACAACTTTATGTAAAAAGATAATATTTATGACTTAAATACAAATTTTATATAATGATACATACATTATACAACTATTTTATAACTTTCATATAACATTCAAATAAAAAATATATATAACTATAATCGAATACAACTTAAATACAATTATAATACAACTTTAATACAATTTTGTATGTATACTGAATATCATACGTTCTTCGTCTTCTTCTTCTTCGTCGTCGTCGTCGTCGAAAAGTTTTAATCTGAAATCCAGCTAAAATAAACTCTAATCTTCACGAAACACCTCGAAATTAGGATATAAACTCCAAAGATTATTCTCAATTATTTGCAACAACAGCCAATCCAAACAAATAATATTTTTTGAAAACCGAAATTCGAATTCAAAGCTTCGAAGCTTTTTAATGGTCGTCATTGGTGGAGAGTCAAACACCTTGAAAATTTATTGATTAATAATTTTAGTTCGAACACCAATTGTGCAACATGAAATAAAATTGCTAAGTTAAAACTCTAGTAAAACAATTGATATCTATTGATGAATTTCCTGGAAAAAAAAGAGAGGATAAAGTAGATGAGAAAAGAGAGAAAAATATAGAAAATCGAAGAAAGAAAAATACGGTTGGGGAAAGAACGGAGAATATGAGATGGAGAGTGACGACAAGAGAGAGAGAGAGAGAGAGAGAGAGAGAGAGAGAGAGAGAGGAGAGAAGGAGAAGACAGGCGGGGGGGGATAATTGATATTCCCTATTCAATTTTCTAATATTAAAGGGATACTTCATTATACTAATTTGTATAAATTAGTTAAAGTGCATTATCAACTTGTTAATTAAGTTTAAAACCTAAAAAATGTAGGGGTATAATAAGTTTTATGTCAATACATATAGGTAAAATCTACCCAACGGTATAATAAGGGGTCGGTTCCCTCGGCATCCTCTAGAAAATAAACTTTAACCATATATTATATTTTTGCACAAATGTCACCATTCTAGGTGTAAATGATTGAACAAATAAGATCCTTAGTTGTATTTAATTCATCCATCGTTACTATGCACAAATAAAATTGTATAAATGAAAAGGTAGATCAATTTAGTAGTTAATGATATTTATACAAAAACTATCATATGGTCATCCTTGTATTATATGCGAATAAAAGGCATGGTCGTGTGACAAGGTTTGGTATTCAGAGCCTAGTCTAACTAGGTCTCACGATCATGAGCAGGTTTAGTAGAGGGTCTCGCGGGATCGATACGAGAGACTGTCGTATTTATTCCTCGAGAGGTGCAGCACCTTTAGGAGAAAAACTTCACATTCTTGAATTTCTTATCGTTCGTCCTTGATTCAGCTTTGAAAAGAAACTTTTGAAATTCCTCTCCACAGCGTTCTGTTTGCCGCGTTTATGAGCGCTCAGTATCAGAGTTGCCTTTGATGGCTTGTGATTCCCGATCGAGCGGCGATAGATGTAATCTCAGTGAGTTTATTGTACTGGGCCCAGTCTGGGATTACTGAGAGGCCGAGTCTTTGCCTATCATGGCTTGGCACCGAGGTGCTGATTTGTAACAAGTGGTTTTTGAACTTATACGTTCGGTATTGTCCATAGTAGGAAGTGACGGCTGGATTAGCCACTGTATGAGTTATGTCTAGTTACTGCGAGATTGTATTTTATTGACTTGGAAAAGTGACGGAGGGTAGGTCATGAGGATGATAGATGAAACTAATAAGTGCTTGATTTCCATGTGACTTGGATTGTGTAGCTCCGAGTTATGGGCCCTGTGAAGAATCTTTTATGTCTTCCAGTTGTGAAGTGAAGTATAAATTTTCATGTTGTCAGTGTGAGTTCAGACTCAGTGGAAGACTAAGTGTGTTGCTTCCCCGTGTTAAGCTGTGTATAACGTGGAAGGTATGCGGAAATTCATTTTGATGTGCCGAAGCAGCGGGGTTAACTCTGCGGAGTGTTCTGAAGTGGGTTAATCCTTATGTGTATATTAGAAGATCGCATGTGTAATTGAAAAATGCGTTGTTAAATTTTAAATTCCGGCTCGCCTAAAAGAGTGGGCTTAGCTGTTGCGGGGGTGAAATGCGAGAATTTTAGAAGATTTGCGGGTACTAGATGATCTGTGATTGCACCAAGCTTACAAATGAATTTGAGCTTAATTTCTCACTATTGGTATTGTGGCATCAATAGAGGTAGAAGTTGCTAATGAGTTATTGAGCGTATCTTGATTTATGGCTTCGAGCAAAGGGCTGGGGGAGTCTGCTGTGAGCAGCTGATTGCACGGTTAGGTGCTATGTTGGTTCCAGTTTGGGGCATGCGAGTGAATTAGCTATGGCTAGAGTAAAGGAAAATTTTGACAAAGGTTACATTATGCTTCATAGGGTATGAGAATCGCGGAATGTCTAGAGTGTTATTGGTGAAGAATGCTCGGCGCATAGAGTAGGAAGTTGTTGGGTTGTCTTGGGATGAGGATTTCATCTCTTGCGGTATCGGAGTGCCGATGAGGCACGGGTGGTTCTGTTCGTTAGGTCAGGTAATTTGTAGTTTGAATAAGATTGAATGGCTTTCGAGAATGGTTCTAATGTGTTCAAGATTCTGCAGGGAACAATCGGGTATCTTAAGATTGTGTATGTGGTTAGAGACTGTGTTTTCATTGGGAGAGGTCAAGACTTGTGGTATTTTTATGTTAATTATGGGATTCTATATATCAGTATCAGTAAAGTAAAGGTTTTCTTCAGAGTAAAGTATTGTGGAATGTGGTGTTTCTGAGAATATTTGAGAGGGTATTCAGCGGCTTATGGGTCTTAGTCAATGTGGTTTTATGCTGGGGTCTCGTGTGGTAAGACTGGGTTGTGGCATTGTGGTGCTACAGCAAGAGGGAGCATCAAGTTGAAAACGAATCAGAAGGAAATTTAGATAGATGGAATGGTTTGATAGTAGAACAAATCGGTATGGTAAGGATATGATCAATTCTGTGTATGTGTTCGAGGTAATGGGTTCTTACAGGTATTTTGCAGCAATGCTCATGGGCTTTGACGGCTTGCTTAGCTTGGTCTAGTTAGAAGGATTCAGTCCTGGCAGTTTAATTTGTGCAAACGGAATTGGGAGAGTTCTTGTTGACTTCTACCGTGGCTGGAGGGGTGCATTTTCCACGAATATGAGAGGTATGGGATGTGTAATGATTTTTCTTCTAGATGGGATCAATGGAAGTTCTCGACTAGTTGAGTGCGTAGATGTCTGTGGCACGGAAAGGAGATAAAAGTTTTCCTATCATCCTTGGATGGTATGGTATATGCGGTATGTTGTGAAGGATTGAGATTTGCGTGTGCTAGGTTATAGTTCAGTTCTGAAAGGAAGTTCATAAAACTCTTATGCAACGGGTAGCCTCAGATGATTAAGGAAATGGTATTGTTATTTGGAAGTGATTTGACGAGGGTATAGGTTTCAGAAAAAGGGTAATGTGATTAAGTTGATAGCACTTTGGTAGCATTGCGACATTTTCATGTTGGATCGACTGGTGGTATTCGGGTTTGCTTGGTGGCACAGGGAAATTTTAGAGTGTTTATCGTGGAATGCTTGGTATTAAAGGTGTGCACGTGTTCGGACGGCGAAATGGGGATCAGATATGATGATTCATGTGCTGGGTGGATGTAGAGACGGAAGTTCTCATATACAGGCTATGATGTGGTTGTAGATCGTGTGTGTCGGCCCTGTTTAGTGACTACCGAGATTTGGAGGCCCGAGTGGATCTTTCTTTGCTTGGTATGTTAGGTTTTGGAATACTATAACCCCACATCTGATCAACAGAGGCACAACACAATAAGACCTGATAACGCTATTCTACCGCGTCTACCGATACAGCCCTTTACGGTGCCTAACTCACCGTTACAAGCAGCCTAATACAGGATAACCCCTAAAAATATAAAGCTTCTGGATCGCCTGCTGACCCTTCCTAACGGAAAGAATAAACCCCAGAAGACTCACTCACAAGATAGAACTCAGCCGAACCAACCGAGGCTTACCGTAACAACTCCCTCCATAACTATCGATCGTTGTTGAGCTTATCAGTGATCTGGGGAGATCTATGAGTTACCTTTCTGTGTTGCGAGATGCTAGAATTTGTTGGTTATAGGCATATATGGTGCGGTTCAATTGGGGTCTCTTAGTGGAATTCGAGCGGGAAGAGTAGTTGAGCGATGCTTAGTGAACAACGTATCGGTTGTGTCCTATCGGGTTGCGTGGCATATGTTATTTGTTTCACCGTGGGTGTCATGATTTACTTTGGGTCCAGACATCAAATTGTACGTGGCTGTCGGTTTTGACCATAGTGACTTGAGGTGTTCCATGTGTAGCAGTATTTGGATAGGATCGCGCATTGTAGCGATGCTACATGGAGATATGACCTTTCGGGGTAGATCATGTGTTCTATTTCTGCGATGTGAGACAGTGTCTCAGCTTTGTGTTGTGATGGTACTGACGAGCTTGAGGTACAACTCTTTTGTTTGGGGTCATTTTCATGATTTGAGTATATTCAGACCGTTTCTTATTGGTGCGCGTATTATCCAAGTTGTGGCTTAGGCCTGTCTTGATGTGTCATGTCACCAGAGAGGTGTGATGGATTCGAGGTGATCGTGGGGTAATTAATGAATACGAACGGATTTGATTTCAGCTTGTTGGAAGGATAATATCGAGGTTCGGCTCGAAAATCTGCTGTGGTATTAGCCAAAAAGGGAAGTGGCTTCATGAATGGTTGACCTGAGAAATGGTGATGGCTTACTGCGTGTTTTAGTTATCAGTTGCAGCATATGTAAAAGTGTTGGAATGAAACCTTAGTTGATAAGAGGTTTTCCACCGGTATTCGGGTGTTGTGTGCAGCTGCTGTGAATAGACGTTATCGTTTTGAGTATTTGAGTTATGTGGTATATCGTATAATTGCACCTGAGGTTACAGGTGTGGGCTATTACAGCTGGTTCGGGCTTATTCTGAATGGAGATGTGAGGTTCTGACCTTGTGTATGATTTCGGAAAGTGAAATGTGGTTCTATGGCTTATGGAATATCTCTTCTATCTTTACTTTAGTTTGTTATCCTTTGTACCGGAACAAACAGAATTATGTTTTATTCAGACATTGTATTTAGCATTCTCTAGACGTTCGTGAGTTTGTGACTCCAGTTCTTGGGTAGAGTTGTTGTATTGAACTTCCGCATTGTTTTCCGTTTATTTATATTTAAGACTTCCGCTTTTCTATTAGATGTTTCGTTGTTTTTATTAATGTCGAGGTTTGCTAAAAGAGATAATAAATAGTTGGCTTGCCTAGCTCCTAATAGTAGGTGCCATCACGACTCCCGAGGGTGGAAAATCCGGGTCGTGACAAGTTGGTATCAGAGCACTAGGTTACATAGGTCTCACAACTCACGGACTAACTCGGTAGAGTCTGGGGGATCGGTACGGAGACGTCTGTATTTATCCCCTAGAGGCTACAGAGTTAGGAAAATTTCACTTTTGTTCTTTCTTATCGTGCGATTCTGTTTCTCAAATACTGATTGTCTTTCTACTCTGTTCTTTCGCAGATGGCGAGAACAAGTGCTTCCTTTTCTACCGCATAGCAGCCCGAGTCCCCAGCAGCAGCTCCTACGATGGGCAGAGGGCGAGGCCGAGGCCGTGCCAGAGGCCGAGGCAGGGACAGAGCTCAGCCCCGAGCAGAAATCTCAAAGGTGGAGCCTCATGTTGATTATGATGAGGAGGTTCCAGCCCCAACAGCTCCGGCCCAGCTCAGGTCCCAGAGGGGTTTATACCCACTCCAGTTCCTCAGGACGCTTTGGTCAGGTTGGTAGGCTTTATGGAGAGCGTCTCTCGAGCGGGTTTGCTTCCAGTAGCACCAGCCACTTCTCAAGCTGGAGGAGGAGTTCAGACTCCAGCTACACGTACTCCGGAGCAGGTAGCTCCCCAGGCTCAGGTTCCAGCGGTTCAGCCAGCTATGGCAGTTCAGCCGGGTATTGTGACTCAGACCGGCGATGGAGCGGCTATGTCCGCAGATGCTTTGTGGAGGCTGGATAGGTTCACCAAGCTCTTCACCACCATATTCAGCGGTGCTTCTACAGAGGACCCCCAGGATTTCTTATACAGCTGCCATGAGGTTCTTCGGACTATGGGTATTGTGGAGACAATGGGGTCGACTTCGCCACCTTTCGTCTATCTGGATCCGCCAAGACTTGGTGGAGGGACTATTGTTTAGCCAGACCAGCAGGGTCGCCATCTCTGACTTGGGACCAGTTTGCAGAGTTGTTCTTGGAGAAGTTTCTCCCCGTTACTCAGCGAGATGCTCTTCGCAGGCAGTTTGAGCGCCTTCAGCAGGGCTCTATGACAGTCACACAGTATGAGACCCGGTTCATTGATCTAGCTCGCCATGCTATTGTTATACTCCCCACCGAGAGAGAGAGGGTGCGGAGGTTTATTGATGGTTTGATTCAGCCGATCCGTCTCCAGATGGCTATGGGGGCCGAGAGTGAGATTTCTTTTCAGGAGGCGGCCAATGCGGCCCGCAGAGTTGAGATGGCTCTTGCACAGGGAGGTGGTCATGGGTCAGATAAGAGGCCCCGTCATGCAGGTAGATTCAGTGGTACCTCGTCTGGAGGTAGAGATTCTTATGGTAGAGGCCATCCTCCGAGGCCCTTTCAGTCAGCTCTCCAGGTCTCTCATGGTACTTCAGGCGGTAGTGGTTCTCAGCCGCATTATTCTGACCAGCAGCCTCTCAGTGCACCACCAACACCCATCAGTGCACCACCACTTCAGAGTTTTCGGGGTGGACATTCAGGTCGACAGGGTCAGCAGCCTCAGCAGCCGAGGGCTTGTTACGCTTATGGTGACCCGAGTCACATTGTCAGATTTTGCCCTCGAGCTTCGAGCAGTTCCCAGCAGCAGGGTCCTCGTCCTATGATACAGGCACCAGGTGATCCACAGGCCGCCCAGCCAGCTAGAGGCGGGGGTAGAGGTCATAGAGGTGGAGGTAGAGATCATAGAGGTGGAGCTCGGACCGCCAGAGGTAGAGGCCAGCCAGCAGCCGATCGTCCCAGGGATATGGGTCAGGGAGGTGGGGCCCAGCCCCGGTGTTATGCTCTTCCAGCCAGGCCAGAGGCTGAGTCTTCAGATGCAGTTATTACAGGTACTATTCTGGTCTGTGATAGGGATGCTTCAGTGCTATTTGACCCTGGGTCTACGTATTCGTATGTGTCATCCTATTTTGCACCGTACTTGGTTATGCCTAGTGATGCCTTGGGTGTTCCTGTATATGTATCTACACCGGTGGGTGATTCTATAGTGGTCGACCGAGTTCATCGTTCCTGTGTGGTAGTGTTTGAGGGTCTTGAGACCCGTGTTGATTTATTGCTCTTAGACATGGTGGATTTCGACGTCATATTAGGGATGGATTGGTTGTCCCCGTACATGCCATCTTGGATTGCCACGCCAAGACCATGACCTTGGATTTACCAGACTTGCCCCGTTTGGAGTGGAGAGGGACCCCAGGTCATACCACTCGCAGTGTTATCTCATATGTGAAGGCTCGACGCATGGTCGAGAAGGGGTGTTTAGCTTATCTGGCGTATGTTCGCGACTCCAGCGTAGAGGTCCCTTCTATTGATTCTGTACCTATTGTTCGGGAGTTCCCCGAGGTTTTCCCTTCAGACCTGCCGTGTATGCCGCCCGACAGGGATATTGATTTTTGTATTGATCTGGCTCCAGGCACGCAGCCCATTTCTATCGCGCCGTATCGCATGGCCCCGCCGGAGTTGAAAGAGTTAAAGGGCCAGCTGCAGGATTTGCTTGAGAAGGGTTTCATTAGACCCAGGGTCTCGCCTTGCGGTGTGCCGGTGTTATTTGTGAAGAAAAAGGATGGTTCGATGAGGATGTGCATTGATTACCGGCAATTGAACAAAGTGACGATAAAGAACAAGTATCCACTGCCGAGGATTGACGATTTGTTCGACCAGCTTCAGGGTGCAAAGGTGTTTTCAAAGATAGACTTGAGATCTGGCTACCATCAGTTGAGGATTAGGGCATCCGATGTCCCTAAGACAGCATTCCGCACTCGGTATGGGCATTATGAGTTCCTGGTCATGTCATTTGGGTTGACCAATGCCCCAGCAGCATTTATGGAGTTGATGAACCGAGTGTTCAGGCCTTATTTGGACTTGTTCGTGATAGTCTTTATTGATGATATTCTGATATACTCCCGCAGTCAGGAGGAGCACGAGCAGCACCTCAGAGTGGTTCTTCAGACTCTGAAGGATAGTTAGTTATATGCTAAGTTCTCGAAGTGTGAGTTCTGGTTGAGTTCGGTTGCATTTCTGGGTCACGTTGTATCAGCAGAGGGTATTCAGGTGGACCCGAAGAAGATTGAGGCAGTCAAGAACTGGCCTCGACCAGCATCAGCCACAGAGATTCGGAGTTTCTTGGGGTTGGCAGGCTACTACCGTCGGTTCGTAGAGGGGTTTTCATCTATTGCAGCCCCGATGACCAGATTGACCCAGAAGGGTGCCTAGTTCAGATGGTCGGATGAGTGTGAGGCGAGCTTTCAGAAGCTCAAGACAGCTCTGACTACGGCACCGGTATTGGTTTTGCCCACAGGTTCAGGGCCTTATACAGTCTATTGTGATGCTTCCCGTATTAGGCTCGGTGCATTATTGATGCAGGATGGCAGAGTCATAGCCTATGCTTGAGGCAGTTGAAGATCCACGAGAAGAATTATCCGGTTCATGATCTAGAGTTGGCAGCCATTGTTCATGCTTTGAAGATTTGGAGTCATTATCTATATGGTGTGACGTGTGAGGTGTACACTGATAACAAGAGTCTTCAGTACTTGTTCAAGCAGAAGGAGTTGAATTTGAGGCAGAGGAGGTGGTTGGAGTTATTGAAAGATTATGATGTTACTATTTTGTACCACCCGGGGAGGGCCAATGTGGTGGCCGATGCATTGAGTAGGAAGTCCGCCGGCATGAGTAGTCTTGCTTATATTCCGGCCAGCTAGAGGCCGCTTGCTTTGGATGTTCAGGCTTTGGCCAATCGATTTGTGAGGTTGGATATCTCTGAGCCTAGTAGAGTGTTTGCTTGCACGGTTGTTCATTCTTCATTATTGGAGCGTATCCGTGATCGGCAGTTTGATGATCCCCATTTGTGTGTCCTGAGAGACACGGTGCAGCGTGGGGGTGCCAAGAAGGTGACCTTAGATGATGATGGTGTCTTGAGACTGCAGGGGCGAGTTTGTGTGCCCAATGTTGATGGGATTCGAGAGTTGATCTTAGCGGAGGCCCATAGTTCCCGGTATTCTATTCACCCGGGCGCCGCGAAGATGTATCAGGACTTGCGGCAGCATTATTGGTGGCGTAGGATGAAGAAGGATATTGTTGCATATGTGGCTCAATGTTTGAACTATATTGATATTAATATGAATATAGTTGACTTCGGTCAACATTTTGGGTAAACGGACCCGGACCCGTGATTTGACGGTCCCGGAGGTCCGTAGAAAAATATGGGACTCGGGCATATGCCCGGAGTCGAATTCCGAGGTCTAGAGCCCGAGTAATGAATTTTTCTGTGAAATTATTTTTCTAAAATAAATATGGAAATTTGAAAAGGAAATTGATTAGAACGTGTTGATATCGGGCCCGTATTTTGGTTCCGGCGCCCGGTACAGGTCTTATATGTGGTTTAAGCGCTTTCTGTGAAATTTGGTTGAAATCGGACGTCATTTGACGTGTTTCGGACCCAAATATCTAGAAATGATAGTTTATGAAGTTTGATGAAAAAGTTATGATTTTGAGGTTTAGTTCATTGTTTTTGATGTTATATTGGCGATTTGATCGCACAGCTAAGTTCGTAGGATGTTGTTGAGTTAGTGTGTGTGTTTGGTTAGGAGCCCCGAGGGCTCGGGAGTGTTTCGGGATGTTTTGAACTTAGGAAAAGTATCAGATTTTCTTCAATTTTTGCACAGGCTTTTTCTTCTTCGCGATCGCGGCCTTTAGCTCGCGTTCGCACTGCCTGTGGTGTCCCCTTCTTTGTGTTCGCGTTCAATTTCACGCGTTCGCGTAGTGCCAGCCCCCCCCCCCCTTCAACGCGTTCGTGTATTCATTCACGCGTTCGCATAAGCCAAAAGCTGGGACCCCAGTTATTAACTCTACGCGTTCGCAGACCCCTATCGCGAACGCGATGCTTCCAGTTCCCCCTGCTTCGCGAACGCGACCCCTGTGTCGTGAACGCATAGGGCATTTTTGCCCTGTTAATTTAAATGCCTAAAAACAGAGCAGTGATGGGTTTTATTCAAAAATTCACACGAGCTCTTCTTCTCCATAGCCCCTAGGCGACTTGTAGAGCGATTCTTCACCAAATCTTCTTGGGTAAGTATTATCTAACTCGTTTTCTCCATTTTCTATCATCATCCATTGAAATCCTAGGACTGAATCATGTAATCTAGGGTTGAAATCTGGGTAATTGGGTAGAGTTAGGGCTTTTCAATTTCCTTTGATTCGAGGTGACTGCCTGCGTTCGCAGCACCATTTTTCTCTCTTTTGGTTCATTATTCCGGCTTGTATATTTTAGGTCTTATAGTTGTATTTATACTCTGATAGATGCTCCTGACTTGTGACACCCTGGTTTGGGCTGTGTTTGGGTTTTATTCTGCACTTATTAAAGAGATCTTTTAATAGACTATGGTTACTTAATCATATTAAAGCTGCTTATGAATGTTAACTATTCTAAAAAGATAAGTTGGATTAGGTGGCTGGCCTCGTCTTCACGAGAGGCGCCATCACGACCGGATCCGGGTTTAGGGGCGTGACAGTCACTATCAATATCTACTTATCATATATATAGACGTTCAATGTAACTATACATAAAGCGCAACAATATAATTAACTAGCATCAATATCTACTTATTATTTATATTTCATAATTAAATTGCTAATTATATCCAAAATATAACGATTGGCATCAATTGACTAGTGGAACCATAGTAAACGTAATTATATATGGTCGCTATCAATATACGCATGGCCTTAATGAATGAAATTATATGTTGGCTACTATACCCATATATATAGACGTTCAATGTAACTATATATAAAGCGCAACAATGTAATTAACTAGCATCAATATCTACTTATTATTTATATTTCATAATTAAATTGCAATTATATCCTGAAATATAACGATTGATGTCAATTGACTAGTGGAACCATAGTAAACGTAATTTGTGGTCGCTATCAATTTCTACTTATTTTTTATATATATATATATATATATAAAGCGCAACAATGTAATTAACTAGTATCAATATCTACTTATTATTTATATTTCATAATTAAATTGCTAATTATATCTCGAAATATAACAATTGGTGTCAATTGACTAGTGGAACCGCAGTAAATGTAATTTATGGTCGCTATCAATATCTACTTATTAACCTTAAAGCAATTGAATTATATAGTTGCTACGAATAATTAGTGGCCAGTACTTATGACCGTAATGAATGAAATTATATATTGGCTACTAAACTAAATATATATATATATATATANCGACGCATGGTCGAGAAGGGGTGTTTAGCTTATCTGGCGTATGTTCGCGATTCCAACGCAGAGGTTCCTTCTATCGATTCTGTTCCTATTGTTCGGGAGTTCCCCGAGGTTTTCCCTTCAGACCTGTCGGGTATGCCGCCCGACAGGGATATTGATTTTTGTATTGAGCTGGCTCCGGGCACTCAGCCCATTTCCATTCCGCCGTATCGCATGGCCCCGCCAGAGTTGAAAAAGTTAAAGGATCAGTTGCAGGATTTGCTTGCGAAGGGTTTCATCAGACCCAGCGTTTCGCCTTGGGGTGCGCCAGTGTTATTTGTGAAGAAAAAGGATGGTTCAATGAGGATGTGCATTGATTACCGACAATTGAACAAAGTGACGATAAAGAACAAGTATCCACTACCGAGGATTGATGATTTGTTTGACCAGCTTCAAGGTGCAAAGGTGTTTTCAAAGATAGACTTGAGATCTGGCTACCACTAGCTGAGGATTAGGGCATCCGATGTCCCTAAGATAGCATTCCGCACTCGGTACGGGCATTATGAGTTCCTGGTCATGTCGTTTGGGTTGACCAATGCCCCAGCAGCATTCATGGAGTTTATGAACCGAGTGTTAAGGCCATATTTGGACATGTTCGTGATAGTCTTTATTGATGATATTTTTGTGTACTCCCGCAGCCAGGAGGAGCACGAGCAGCACCTCAGAGTGGTTATTCAGACTCTGAGGGATAGTCAGTTATATGCCAAGTTCTCCAAGTGTAAGTTTTGGTTGAGTTCGGTTGCAAAACCGAACTCATTTCCTGCAGGGCTCTATGACAGTCATGTAGTATGAGACTCGGTTCATTGATCTGGCACGCCATGCTATTGTTATACTCCCCACAGAGCGAGAGAGGGTGCGGAGGTTTATTGATGGGTTGATCCAGTCGATCCATCTCCAGATGGCTATGGGAGCCGGTAGCGAGATTTCTTTTCAGGAGGCGGCCAATGCGGCCCGTAGAGTTGAGATGGCTCTTGCACGGGGAGGTGGTCACGGGTCAGATAAGAGGCCCCGTCATGCAGGTAGATTCTGTGGTACCTCGTATGGAGGTGGAGATTCTTATGGTAGAGGCCATCCTCCGAGGCCCTTTCAGTAAGCCCTACAGGTCTCTCATGGTACTTCAGGGGTTCCTGTTTCTCAGCCGCATTATTCTGACCAGGAGTTTCACAGTTCCCCATCACCACCCATCAGTGCCCACCACTTCAGAGTTTTCGGGGTGGGCATTCAGGCCGACAGGGTCAGTCACAGCCTTCTCAGCTGCAGCATTCAGGCGGGTGCTATGAATGTGGTGAGTAGGGTCACATCAAGAGGGCTTGCCCGAGGTTGAGGGGTGCTCAGTCACAGCAGCAGGGTCCTCGTCCTATGATACAAGCATCAGGTGATCCATAGACCGCCCAGCCAGCTAGAGGCGGGGGTAGAGTCTATAGAGGTGGAGGTAGAGATCATAGAGGTGGAGCTCGGACCACCAGAGGTAGAGGCCAGCCAGTAGCCGATCGTCCCAGAGATATGGTTCAGGGAAGTGGGGCCCAGCCCCGGTGTTAAGCTCTTCCAGCCAGGCCAGAGGCTGAGTCTTCAGATGCAATCATTACAGGTACTATTCTGGTCTGTCATAGGGATGCTTCAGTGCTATTTGACCCTGGGTCTACGTATTCATATGTGTCGTCCTATTTTGCACCCCACCTGGCTATGCCTAGTGATACTTTGGGTATTCCTGTTTATGTATCTACACCAGTGGGTGATTCTATAGTGGTCAACCGAGTTCATCGTTCCTGTGTGGTAGTGTTTGAGGGTCTTGAGACCCATGTTGATTTATTGCTCTTAGACATGGTAGATTTCGATTTTATATTAGGGATGGATTGGTTGTCCCCGTATCATGCTATCTTGGATTGTCAAGCCAAGACCGTGACCTTGGCTTTACCAGATTTGCCCCGTTTGGAGTGGCGAAGGACCCCAGGTCATGCCACTCGCAGTGTTATCTCATATGTGAAGGCTCGACGTGTGGTCGAGAAAGGGTGTTTATCTTATCTGGCGTATGTTCGCGATTCCAGCGCAGAGGTCCCTTCTATTGATTCTGTTCCTATTGTTCGGGAGTTCCCCGAGGTTTTCCCTTCAGACCTGCCGGGTATGCCGCACGACGTGGATATCTATTTTTGTATTGATCTTGCTCTGGGCACTCAGCCCATTTCCATTCCGCCATATCGCATGGCCCCGCCAGAGTTGAAAGAGTTAAAGGATCAGTTGCAGGATTTGCTTGAGAAGGGTTTCATTAGACCCAGCGTTTCGCCTTGGGGTGTGCCGGTGTTATTTGTGAAGAAAAAGGACGGTTCGATGAGGATGTGCATTGATTACCGGCAATTGAACAAAGTGACGATAAAGAACAAGTATCCACTGCCGAGGATTGACGATTTGTTCGACCAGCTTCAAGGTGCGAAGGTGTTTTCAAAGATAGACTTGAGATCTGGCTACCACCTGTTGAGGATTAGGGCATCCGATGTCCCTAAGACAACATTCCGCACTCGGTAGGGGCATTATGAGTTTTTGGTCATGTCATTTGGGTTGACCAATGCCCTAGCAGCATTTATGGAGTTGATGAACCGAGTGTTCAGGCCTTATTTGGACTTGTTCGTGATAGTTTTTATTGACGATATTCTGATATACTCCCGCGGTCAGGAGGAGCACGAGCAACACCTCAGAGTGGTTCTTCAGACTCTGAAGGATAGTCAGTTATATGCTAAGTTCTCGAAGTGTGAATTCTTGTTGAGTTCGGTTGCATTTCTGGGTCACGTTGTATCAGTAGAGGGTATTCAGGTGGACCCGAAGAAGATTGAGGCAGTCAAGAACTGGCCTCGACCAGCTTGAGCTATAGAGATTCAGAGCTTCTTGGGGTTAGCAGGCTATTATCGTCGATTGGTGGAGGGGTTTTCATCTATTGCAGCCCCGATGACCAGGTTGACCCAGAAGGGTGCCTAGTTCAGATGGTCGGATGAGTGTGAGGCGAGCTTTCAGAAGCTCAAGACAGCTCTGACTACGGCACCGGTATTGGTTTTGCCCACAGGTTCAGGGCCTTATATAGTCTATTGTGATGCTTCCCGTATGGGGCTTGGTGCAGTATTGATGCAGGATGGCAAAGTCATAGCCTATGCTTCGAGGCAGTTGAAGATCCACGAGAAGAATTATCCGGTTCATGATCTAGAGTTGGCAGCCATTGTTCATGCTTTGAAGATTTGGAGTCATTATCTATATGGTGTGACGTGTGAGGTGTACACTGATAACAAGAGTCTTCAGTACTTGTNAATCCTGAGTGAGTTCTGTGCCATGTGTGTGTAAGGTTTTGTGATATTCTGTGCATTGCATTTGATGCCTAGAACTTGCCCCGTGTGTTTGCAAAGCGAAATAGTAGTTTTATTCAGTCTAGGAAGTGATATAGGCATTTCTTTGTTGAGCCAGATATGTATATTTTACCCGCCTAATTATTATGTATCGTAGTTAACCCCTTCGAGCCTGTAATCCTGTTTCTTTGACAACCACATTACAAGCCTTACCCATTTGTTCGAATTAACCATCTATTTGAACCATTGAAACCTCTCATGAGCACTTGAATTGTTTATGAACTTTGTAAAAGTTAAAGTGTGGGGTGGTTGGTTTGGCTTTTGAGTGGAACTAATAAAATAAGGAGAAATGTGCACTGTTTTGAAAAAGGAAAAGCCACTTGAATTGAAAACAAAATAGTTGGATTGTTGTGGAAAAAAAAATCTTGATAAGTGGTGGCTCTTGACGTAACTGTGCTTAAAGAAGTATGGGGTAATATAAATTGATGTGAAGGTGGAGTTTGGTTTGACATAAGTATGGGGTTTAAATGTTAAAATGTATGTATTAAAGTGCTAAGGGAGGTGTAGTCACTCTTATATCTAAATGTATCCTACCCGTCCCGTAGCCTACATTACAACCAAATAAAGTCCTAATTGATCCAAGATTGAATGAGCTCGATTAGTGGAGTAGTACACTACGGGCAAGCTTATGGTGCATCTTTTGTGGCATATGAATGTTATTTCTGAGAGTGAGTGAATTCTTTCTATCTTGAGTTCCTAAGTGTTCTTAAATTTTATTGTGTGGAACTACTCTCTTTTGTTGTGTGAGGGCACTTGATTCATGAAGGAAAGGTAATGTCAGTGACCTCTATATTAGAGTAAGTGGGTGAGTTGTGAATAACCTGTGGTACTTGTTAGTCAAATCTTGAGGTGAAGATGTTACGCTTTTGTGCTTAGTCTATTTTAAATACTCTTGGTGTGATGAGTTAGGAGAATTGTTTAAAAAGGTTGTGTCTATAAAAAAAGTGTAGTTTCATTGCTCGAGGACGAGCAATGGTGTAAGTGTGGGGTGTTGATGATAGGCTATAATTGCATATTTTAGTCGCTTATTACACTCGAATTTACTGCACTTTAATTGAGTTTGCGCTTTAATCGCTAGTGTTTTGCACTAATTGTGTGTTTTATGCCTTGTAGGTGTGATTCCGAGTTATATAGATGTTATGGAATGAATTTAAGTGATTTGAAGCTTTGAAGTCTGAGTAAAAGCTCAAGGAATTAAGCCGGGATCGTGTTCGGGGGTCAAATTTGATAATTAAGTACGAACGAAGACTTGAGGAGGCATATTGCGCACTGTTTAGTAAAATAGACATAACGTTTTGCTCAGAACTCCATTTGGGCTCCACAATATATGATTGGAAAGCTAACTCAATGTGCTACAACTTTCATGTTTTACGTTTTTCCAAATTCCAAAGGGAACAGGGTGAAAAACCGCGGTTTTGCCGCGACCGCGGCAGAACCGCGGTGGAAGGCAGTTTCTGAAGAATGAAGAATCCGCGAGGGCGTTTGGCCGCGGTTCCACCGCGATCGCGGTGAAACCGCGGTGGGAAGCCTAAATTTCAGGGGCTAAAGTGTAAAACATGGGATTTTAAGTCCTAAACCCTATATAAAACAAAGGAGGCCGGCCTAGAACAAGAAGGGGACATATTTTGGACACAAATTAGACCTAAGGAGGCGAAGAGACACTACATCAGGGTTAGACAACACCCTTGGAGGCAAGAACACATTGGGAGCAAGGCGGAGAATTCTTCTACAAGTTTTTCCTTCCTCTTCCTACTTTTCATTGTTGGTTATGACTTTTAGTATTGTAGTTTTACATACTATTATGAATAGCTAATTTGTTATCTAGAGTTTTGATAGAACCTTTTGTAGGATAAATTCTTGTTATGTCTTTATATAATTGAGCCATAGCTTTTCTCTATTCGTTCAACTACGTTTATATTCTGGTTGATTGAAGAGCTCTCAATTAGCTGTGCCTATTTAGCATGCATAACTCGGGAGAGAGTGCATATTTAGGTAATTGTTGAACAACACCACTCCCTGAGTATATGAGGGATCAATAACCGAGAGTTTAAAGGTGGGATTAGGGATAACGAAGCCTTGGGTGCGATCTGAAGTGAGCTGTATTAAAAGCCAGCTAGCGTAGCTCGGGAGAGTGCGTCTAGTAAATTGTCGTAATTACTCGGGAGAGATTTACGGTAATAAGAGTGCTCATGATCGGTAGAGAATACTTAGGCGAAATTATAGAAGACATAGCGGGAAGGATTCCGACAATTGGGGAAATCATAACTCTAGACCTCCTTAATCTTTTCTCTAACCCTCAGTATCGTTAGTTGTTAATTTACTATTTTAATTTGTTAGTTAAGTAGTTAAACACAAGAATCTTAATATCTATAGGTTAGGAATTGTTCAAGCTTGTCTTCTTGGTGATAGTGAACAGTTGTAGCTAAACCTTAGTTCTCTGTGGGATTCGACTCCGGACTTGTAAACCGTATTATATTTGCAGCGACCGCTTAGTCCTTTTTATAAGGCATAGTTGGGCGTGATCATACTCAGTATATAATGCATGCACAAATAGCAGACATGCGAGGCTAAATTATGGCAAAAGAAACATCATGCAGTTATAGCATAAAGTCAGACATTCAAAGCATGTTAGTTAGGCTTCAAGGTGTAATAGAGAGAAGGAGTCGAAAACATGCAGAGAGTCGAGTGAGAATCACAAGCGTAGGACATATAGAGAAAAGAAATGTTGAAACAAGGCATCAAGTTGAATAATTTCAAGCACACAAGCATGCACAAACAACCTCACAGGACTTTGAATAGCCTGCCAAAGAGACTAGGGTTTTCAAATTAGTTGAGTTTAGAGACGACAAACAGGTGAAACAACAAGCAATTTCAGAGTCCCAAGTGAAACCCTTAAAAATTAGGGTTTTCAGTAAACCAGACAGATAAGCTCATGAACTCGAATAAATTTCCAAAATTAGGGTTTTTAACATCAAACAAACCTAGAGATGATCAGCGTGTGAATCGAATGAAATCTGAACAAACAGACTCAAACAATCACAAAATTAGGGTTTTCAACATGCTTACTCAGATAAGGAAAACAAACAAACAAAGTCAGAAACATGCCAAGAATAAGAGAGGAACTTCGAAATAACTTAACCTAAAACCATAGTTAAAAGAACATAGAGTTTTGAAAGCAAAAAATTGGGAAAACTTTGAGAAACATGCTCATAACGTTCAAACACATATAGATCTTGGAGCAGATCTAAGAAATAAATAGAAGGAACCTTAGAGCTAGGGTTTCAAAAGAAACCCAGGCGATGAGAAAGGCTTTGGAAACTCCAGATCTAGGCAGGATAGTCGAAGATCGAGCTCGAATGGCCATGGCTGGCCGAACAGAGGTTGAAAGCGACCGGAGAACAGCCATCGAGCAATGGCTTGGTCGAGACCCCTTCAAGATTTGGTCATAGGACCTCAGAGATGAGCGCATAGAAGCCATGAGCGGCCGGTATAGGCCTCCGATGAGTCTGGGAAGCCATGGATTAGGGTTTCGGTGAGAGGCGACGGCTAGGGTTTGAGGTGAGTTGAGAAAAGAGGAGGATTCAGAGGCGGCTTATTGTGAGGAATAGGGTAGGGTTTGGGGTCGTTTGAAATTAAAAAAGGAAAGGGGAGGTCTGGGCCGTTGATAAAAAATGATCAACAACTCAGATTAAAAGAAAGCGGGCGGGTTTGATTTAATGGGTACTGGGTCGGGTTGATTGGGTAATTGGGCTGGGGTGATTTGGGCTCAAATTGGGGCTGAATTGGGTTATCAATTTGGCTATAATTGAAATGCACTGGGGCCAAATCGTAAATAGCCAATTTTCCCTTTTTAATTTTTTTATAAAATAGTAACACAATTTTAAAATTAAACTAAGAGTACTGGGTAAATAAATATTGTGTAAATATTAATTTTAAAATGCTGGGATTAATTTTGTAATTATAAAATGCTAAAAATTACAAGATAGGCTATGATTGCAATTATATGCAATTTAGCTTTAAAAATGCCAAATGAATTTGTAAAAAATATACAAAAATTACCTTACTTATATTTGGGTGTAAACATGAGAATGAAATAAGTTACTCACCAAATATGATAATTTGGGAATAATTTTGGATTTTTGTGGTATTAAAACAGGCAATAAATTGGTTTAAAAATCATGAAAAATACCAAAACTCATGGGTGTGCTTATATATGCACACATATGCTATTTTGGAAGTATTTTGGGTACAAAAATACATAGGGAAAAATTGGGTATCAGCAGATGCGCCTCTTTACCCGGGAAGGATGATAGAGCTTTGGTTTCTGAGCTGCCTACATATCCCTGGTTTTACAGGAATCAGGCCGTATGCAGTTCAAGAACCATTGACGGAACATGCCGATGGCGATTCGAAAGATACGGGCACGATGTTTTAGGGGGGGCAAGAGGTATTTGGAACTTGATCGGCGGTGGGGACTGGAGCGGGATCGCTCCTGCTGAGACGGTCATGCTAGGCGGTGTACCTGCAAGTAAGCAATACGGGCGTATATTGTGCATAAACTTAAACATGATGCAAGTTCTCGTTGGACCATGAATGCTGTCCTCGGACAGTTAGAATGACGTCCTTGGACCATGATGTCCTGGGCCATGAAGCGCAGAATTAAAGGATTCGCAGGCTATGAAATGATGTTCTTGGGCTATGATGATGGTGCCTCCGAACCATGATGCCTTTGAATAATGATATGAGGCATATAAAGTGGGGTCCTCGGGCCATGGCATGGTATTCTCGGGCTATGAGGATGATGCCTCCGAATGATGACGCCTTTGGATAGTTTGGCGATATTTCAGCCCATGAGATGCAAGATTTGGCGGTATTTCAGCCGATGCAAAAGCGTAAATGGCGATATTTCAACCGACAGAAATTTAAATAAACAGGCGATATTCCAGCCGATGGAGAATTTAAATAATAGTTTGGCGATATTTCAGCCGATGCAAAAGTGTAAATGGTGATATTTCAACCGATAGAGAATTTAAATAACGTTTGGCGATATTTCAGCCGATACAAAAAATGTAAATGGCGATATTTCAGTCGATACAAAAATATAAATGGCGATATTTCAGCCGATTGCAGGATTTAAATACCGTTTGGCGATATTTCAGCCAATACAAAAAATGTAAATGGCGATATTTCAGCCGATACAAAAAATGTAAATGGCGATATTTCAGCCGATAGCAGGACGTAAGTAAAAGTGGCGATATTTCAGCCATGCAAGAAAGATAAGGTGGCGATATTTCAGCCATGCAAGTGGAGGTAGAGCTCGGAAGGCAGAAAGATAGCCTTATGCAGATAATGCAGGATGGAGACAACGCTTGGTCTCAGAAGGCAGAAAGCTAGCCTTATGCAATGCAGGAAATGCAAATGGAGACGACGCTTAGTCTCGGAAGGCAGAAAGGTAGCCTTATGCAATGCAGGAAATGCAGATGGAGACAACGCTTAGTCTCGGAAGGCAGAAAGGTAGCCTTATGCAATGCAGGAAATGCAGATGGAGACAACGCTTAGTCTCGGAAGGCAGAAAAGTAGCCTTATGCAATGCAAGAATTAAAAGGGCGAATAGTAATGAAATCTCTTAGCTGGTAGATGATAGCTGATAGCTGACTGCATCATTGTGGCTGCTGGGGATATTGTGTACGGATAGCAATTGTAAATAAGTGATGATTTTGAGAAATTGCATTCTTGAGAAAGTATGAGTGCGTAAATATATCTAATGACATTGCAAATTGAGTGCCTGCATTCAAAGAAAAATCGTGAGTTTTGTAAAAGGGGGAAGGTTAGTTCGTCTTCCCGTGGCCTCTGCTCGTCCTGCTTGACGTTGGGGTAACGCCGCTAAATAGCAGCTGTCATAGTTATGCATGATTTAACAAATATGACGTAAGTAGAAAATGGTTTTGTTTAAATGAACCAACGACTGCCACTTGGATCAAAGCATTGCAACCTTTCTTGTTCCGGAATTTTGAGGTTCCTCCTCAACATTCTGCCCTAGTTTACTGGGCTGGAACTTCTGACGGCTGCGCTGAACGGATGAAAAAAAACTTCAGAATTTTGAGGGTCCTCCTCAAAATTCTGCCCCAGTTCCAATAATAGGGGGACATGAAATTTTTATTAAATTGTGACCGAACGCATAGGGCTGCCTACGTATCCCCTCTTAAACGGGAATCAGGTCAGGCGTAGTTCAAAAATACATCATAAAGGAAATCGTAAGTGGTTACACATAGTATCGTTTCACTGCATCTGAATTGATTGGCTTCGGCGAGACTTCACGTCCATTTATGCAAGGATAAGGGCTCCTCCAATTAGAACCCGGTGAACCATGTACGGACCTTGCCGGTTGGTAGAGAATTTTCCCCTGGTTTCATCTTGATGTGGGAATATTTTCTTCAACACCAGCTGCCCCGGTGTAAACTTCCTTGGCTTGACTCTTTTGTTGAAGGTTCTGGACATTCTGTTTTGGTACAACTGACCGTGGAAAACTGCATTCATCCTTTTCCCATCTATAAGGGCTAACTGCTCGTAGCGACCTTTTACCCATTCTGCGTCGTCCAACTCTGCTTCTAGTATGATCCTTAAGCAGGGAATCTCTACCTCGGCGGGGATGACCGCCTCTGTACCATAGACCAGCATGTAGGGAGTTGCTCCGGTCGATGAGCGGACTGTGGTGCGGTATCCTAGTAAAGCGAATGATAACTTCTCATTCCATTGTTTGTGACTTTCGGCCATCTTCCTTAGTATCTTCTTGATATTCTTGTTGGCTTCCTCCACGGCTCCATTCATCTGAGGCCTGTAGGCTGTAGAGTTCTTATGTTTGATCTTGAATGCCTCACACATTGCTTTCATCAAGTTGCTATTGAGATTGGAACTATTATCAGTGATAATTGATTCTAGAATTCTGAATCGGCAAACAATACGGTTACGGACGAAATCTGCCACAACTTTCTTAGTCACTGCATTGTATGACGCTGCTTCAACCCATTTAGTGAAATAATCGATTGCCACCAGGATAAACCTGTGCCCGTTTGATGCGGCAGGCTCGATAGGTCCAATGACATCCATCCCCCAGGCGGCAAATGGCCACGGTGAGCTTGTTGTAGTAAGCTCGTTTGGAGGCACCTTAATCATGTCTGCATGTATCTGACAGCGATGGCACTTGCGAACGTACTAGATACAGTCTGTTTCCATAGTCATCCAAAAATACCCTGCTCGGAGTATCTTCTTTGCTAAGACAAAACCATTCATGTGCGGCTTGCAGGTCCTTGCATGCACTTCGTCCAATAGTCTGGATGCTTCTTTTGCTTCGACACACCTTAGCAAACCCAAATCGGGAGTCCTCCTGTACAGGATTCCTCCGCTGTGAAAGAAGTTGTTGGATAATCTCCGGAGTGTGCGCTTTTGAGTGGCGTTGGCAAGTTCTGGATATTCCCCTGTTGTCAAGTACACCTTGATATCGTGGAACCATGGTTTTCCGTCTGCTTCTTCCTCAACGTGAGCACAATAAGCTGGTTTATCATAAATCTTTACTAGGATGGGATCAATGAAATTTGTGTCTGGATGCTGGATGCTGGATGATAATGTGGCTAATGCGTCAGCGAACTCGTTCTGGACCCTGGGGACGTGCTGAAACTCTGTCTTTGCGAATCTTTTCCTCAACTCCTGTATGTGATGCAGGTAGGAAGTATCTTAAAGTTTTTGGTGGCCCATTCTTCTCGAACTTGATGTATGAGCAGGTCTGAGTCCCCGATCACTAGTAACTCTTGAATGTTCATGTCAATGGCCATCTTGAGCCCTAGGATGCAGGCTTCGTATTCGGCCATATTATTTGTGCAAGGGAACCTGAGCTTGGCGGATACCGGGTAGTGCTGGCCGGTTTCTGATACTAGGACTGCCCCTATGCCAACTCCTTTGAAATTTGCGGCTCCATCGAAAAACAACCTCCAACCATCGTAGGATTCTGCAATATCTTCTCCTACAAAGGATACTTCTTCGTCAGGAAAATACGTTTTCAGTGGTTCGTATTCTCCTTCAATGGGATTCTCGGCAAGGTGATCTGCTATGGCTTGACCCTTGACTGCTTTCTGAGTCACGTAAACAATGTCGAACTCACTCAACAAGATTTTCCACTTGGCGAGCTTGCTAGTGGGCATGGGCTTCTGGAAAATATACTTCAGCGGGTCCATCCTGGATATGAGATAAGTAGTGTGAGCACAGAAATAATGCCTCAATTTCTGAGCTACCCAAGTCAGAGCACAACAGGTGCGCTCTAATAGAGAATACCGGGCCTCGTACAGGGTGAACTTCTTGTTGAGATAGTAGATGGCTTGCTCCATTCTCCCCGTTTCATCATGTTGTCCCAGAACACAACTGAATGCTCCATCCAATACCGCAAGGTAAAGCAATAGAGGTCTTCTTGGCTCGGGAGGAACCAAGACCGGCGACGTTGACAGGTTTTCCTTGATTCTGTCCAAGGCTTTCTGACAATCGTCGGTCCAACTAGTAGCAGCGTCTTTCTTTAGCATTTTAAAGATGGGTTCACAAATGACTGTGGACTGAGCTATGAACCGGCTGATATAGTTGAGTCTCCCCAGGAAACTCATCACGTCTTTCTTGTTCTTTGGCAGTGGCAATTCTTGAATGGCTTTGACCTTTGACGGGTCCAATTCTATCCCTCGACGGCTCACGATGAAACCCAGTAGTTTTCCGGCAGGAACCCCGAACGCACATTAGGCGGGATTCAGTTTCAGATTATGCCTCCTCAGCCTGTTGAAGAACTTTCTCAAATCTTCCATATGATCAGTGGCTTTCTTGGATTTGATGATGACGTCGTCCACATATACCTCGATCTCCTTATGTATCATGTCGTGAAAGATAGTAGTCATGGCTCTCATATAGGTGGCGCCAGCATTCTTCAACCCAAATGGCATCATTTTGTAACAATACATTCCCCACGGCGTGATGAAAGCCGTTTTCTCTGCATCTTCCTCGTCCATCCATATATGATGGTATCCGGCGAAACAATCAACAAAAGACTGCAACTCATGCTTGGCGCAGTTGTCTATGAGAATGTGTATGTTTGGCAAGGGGAAGTCATCTTTGGGACTGGCCCGGTTAAGATCCCGGTAGTCGACACAGATTCTAACCTTCCCGTCCTTCTTTGGTACCGGCACGATATTGGCTAACCATGTTGGATACTCTACTACCTTGAGAACCTTAGCTTTGACTTGCTTAGTAACCTCTTCTTTGATTTTCAAACTCATGTCGGGCTTGAATTTCTTGAGCCTCTGCTTTACCGGCGGACAAGCTAGATCTGTTGGCAGCTGATGAGCTACAATGGCCGTGCTGAGACCAGTCATATCATCATACGACCAAGCGAATATGTCCTCATATTCTTTTAAAAATTTCGTATACTTTTCCATTTCTGATGCCGACAAGTGAACACTGATGCGAGTTTCTTTGACGTTCTCTGTATCTCCCAAATTAATGACCTCAGTTTCTTCCAGGTTGGACTTAGGTCTATTCTCAAAATTCTCAATCTCTCTGACGACCTCTTCAGGTATTTCATCTTCTTATGAGTCTATGTCCTTTTGTTGCATTGTTTCGTTGCAAGTCACAGTCGTTGGTTCAACATCAAGATAAGTAATAGTAATGTTGTATAAAATAGAGTAAATGATAGAGATAATAATAAGCGAGATATATATGATAAACTGAAATGCATTGATTAAAGTCAAAGCTGTTTGAAACATCGGAGCTCTTTTCGAAATTAAAGACAATGCGGAAAGAAAATCAACTAGTAAAACAAACTAAAAAATGCGATGCATACTGCTTTTGTTTAGCCTTGCTACCCCGAAACCCTCCGGGCTCTGACGGTCCTAATTGACCAGTTGCTGAGGCGGTCTCCCCTGCTTACAGCTTGTACGGAAGGGCCTTCCTCCCCTTCCTCCTCGAAAAGAACACAGCAGTCCATATCATCAAACTCTAGGAACAAATTCTTCATGGCCGCCAACGCTACATCTTCTTTTGACCCATATATAGTATCTGTCGGTTGGAAGGTCTGTTCCAGGCTGGGTATCGGAAACTCCAATAGATAGTAGGGGCCGCGCCATGGTGGCGACCAGTTCTGGAATTCTTCCCAAGTGTAACCATACCCTAAGCCAAAGGTAGTGCCATGCTTATTCAGTTTGACGGGCTTAGTGATCCCCTGAAGATTTTTACCAAGTCCCTTTCCAGGCTCGTACCCGCACCAATTCAGGATACTTTCGATCTTGTTGTCCCACCACTTGTCTTTGTCTACAGTGTTGACCCTTTCGATGTGGTGGTATGTCTCTCCGCCTATTTTCCTTCTGCCCCCCGATCATTGGGATAGTCTGGCGACTTTATATGGGCTTACTACCATCGCCGTGAATGATCACCTCTTGGTGGTTCCATTCAAACTTTATCGCCTGATGCAGGGTTGATGTTACGGCTCCGGCAGCGTGGATCCAGGGGCGTCCCAACAGCAAGTTGTAGGATGCCGGGACATCTATCACTTGGAAGTCGACATCGAACCATGTTGGCCCCATTTGCAAGCACATGCTGATTTCTCCAATAGTAGATCTCTGGGATCCATCGAAGGCTTTGACATTGATAGCCCCATCTTTGATCTCATGCAGGCTTTTTCCCTAGGTTCTGAGAGTTATCAGCGGACAGTTGTTGAGGCTTGATCCTCCATCAATCAGGACTCTAGTGATGAAATAATCTTCACATTGCAAAGTGATGTGCAGTGCTTTGTTGTGGCTCAAACCCTCTGGTGGCAACTCGTCTTCGTGGAAGGTTATTTTATGGCTCTCCAACACTTGCCCCACCATATTCGCCATTTCATCCCTGGTTATATTGCTGGGCACATAGGCTTCGCTTAGTATCTTCATTAAGGCATTCTTGTGAGCGTCTGAACTCTGCAGAAGAGCCAGGATAGATATCTGTGCTGGTGTTTTGTTCAACTGTTCAGCGACCGAGTACTCCTTAGCCTGTATCTTCATCCAAAGATCGTCGGGTCCTGTCTCAATGGGACGTCCCGGGGCTTGCTTACCGGATTCGGCTAGGTGCTCTGGGGTGTAGACCCTCCCTGTTCTAGTTATTCCTTGTGCGGCAATCGTTTCTCTTGTCTTTGTTTTTCCTTTCCTCCTAGCTTCGGCAGTGTAATCCCATGGTATGGCATTTGAGTGGAATGGTGTTATGTCAGTCATTGCCACTAGAATAGGCACCCTTGGTGGTAACACAGCAACTTCAAAGGTTGTAGGTGCCTTTGGAACTCCAAATTCAACCTCGATTGGTCCGGGCGCCTTTGCAGAGGGAGGGACTTCAAATTCAAGAGGTATAGACATATTTACTTCGCCGTCCATGGAGGGCTGATTCTATACAACAATTGGGTTAAGGGTAACCACTAGCTTCCTTGGTTCATCCCCTTCAGCGATCAAACCTATTGACCTTTTGGGGTCCCAATCATCCTCGATCTCGATCATATGAATGTCTCCACCTTTGTGGTCAGGCAGGGGGTTGTTACGAACATTAGGAGCGGGCTCCTTTGCTACAATGACCTTATTGTCGATCAGGGTCTGAATCTTATCTTTCAATGAACAGCACTCGTCAAGGGTATGTCCCTTCATGCCGGAGTGATACGCACAGGTCTTGTTGGGGTTGACCCACTGGGAGAAATTTTCTGGAGCTTTGGCTGGGATAGGAGTGACGTAACCAGCAACTTTAAGTCTTTCATATAGATGGTCAATCGGTTAAGCGATGGCTGTGTATTGTATGGGAGGTTTGCGGTCCAAATTTGGTCTGGGTCTTGAAAAATTTTGACGGGTGGGTGGTGATTGGTAGTGAGAGGGTTGAGCGTAATAAGCTTGGTAAACAGGTGCTGGTTGAGAGTATCTGGGTGAGATGGATTGATATGTGAAAGGTGGGGAGGATTGGTAAACGGGAGGTGGATAGGAGGGTGCGGGTGCTTGGTAATTCGCGATGGGCTGATATGTAAGTGGAGGTGATGGGTAAGTGTGGTATTTTGGTGGTGATTTGGCTCCATGTGCGACTATCACGTCACTTACATCTTTCTTCTTGGACGCGCCACCAGTTTGTAAAGCCTTATTGGTGGCTTGCAATGCTTCAAGATTTGTAACCATACCAATCTTGATGCCCTCTTCGATTCTTTCTCCGAGTTTGATGATATCAGAGAACTTTTGACCCTCGATCAACATCAACCTCTTGTAATATTGGGGATCCTGAGCTCGGACGAAGAATCTATTCATTTGTACTTCTTCTAGGGCCGGCCTGACCTTTGCAGCTTCTGACCTCCAACGAGTAGCATACTCGCAGAATGTTTCGGTGGGTTTCTTCTTCAAATTCTGTATGTAGAATACATCTGGTGCGTTCTCTGTATTAAATCGGAATCTATCCATGAAGTCTGATGCCATACCTACCCAACTCGTCCATTTCTTGGGGTCTTGACTGATCTACCAGGATAGTGCATCTCCCTTTAAGCTCCTCATAAAGAGCTTCATACGGATCTTCTCATCTCTTCCGACCCCCACTAGCTTATCGCAATAGGTCCTCAGGTGGACTCTGGGATCTCCTGTTCCATCAAACATTTCTAACTTGGGAGGTTTGTACCCCTCCGGGAGTTCAACATCTGGTTGAATGCACAAGTCCTCGTAATTTAATCCTTCAATGCCTTTGTTACCTTCTACACCCTGAACTCGACTGGTTAATTTCTTGAGCTCTGCCGCTAAGTTCCTGATGAGGGAGTCCTTGTCATCAGACTCAGGTGCATTTTGAGATGGGTTGGGCGTAGTGGGGTACAATATCCACGTAAATAGGAGTGTTGTAGAGATGGTCATTTGTGGTGTTCAGTGGATCGGGAATTAGTGGTGGGGTGTTATTTGGAGCGTCGCATGTGTTACAGGTATGAGTGGGTTGTATCTGTGGTTGTGGGCTGTTTTGTGGAGGTGCGGGATTTTAGGTGTTGACATCAGGAGCGGTGAGGGAAAATGACAGGTTTTCCAAATTCCGAACCTGATCCAGTTCTTCTCGAAATTTTAATAGCTTTTGTTCCAGTTGTGCAGTAGTTTCCTTAGCAACCGGGGTACCCTGAGGAATCTCAATCTCCTTTCTGGCGCTTGTATCTCCCATTTTGCCTTTGTTTTTGTTCCAGACAGGACTCGGAGGAGGAGGAGGTGGAGGGCCCTTGGATCTTGTGGAGTATGCTGATGGTGCAGAATGCACGAATTAACCTTTGGGGAGGGGAATAAAAATAAAAGAAAAAAACAAAAAGGTAACAAGTTAGTGCGGGTACTGAGGAAAAAGTATTGCAGTATTTAAACATATTGGGTGAGAATATAAATCGCGCCCTAACTTTGGTGCCTTGTTGTGCCCGAGGTAGGCCTAGCGACAAATAGTTTTGGAGAACTTATAATGCTAAATGCCTCATTTTATTGATAAAAATAAGATGAATCCAAAACGACTCTAAATAATAGAAAGTAAATGTCACTAGTGGCCATTGGCCTTATTACATCATTAAAGCAAAATAAAGGACTCCTAACTACTTGGTCCCAGAAGGACCTTCCCCAGATTTGGCAGTCTTGTCTCCCTCGAACAGCTCCACCAACTCGCGTAGTCCTAGCAGTAAGTAGGCTCGGGCCAGATGCCCGCCCGCATTTCCTTCAGCGTTTTGGCAGTCTTCGATCCTCTTGATGAACTTTCCTTCCAGCTCTACTAGACCCCGCTCTTAATATCCTAGTCGGTTGTTGGCGCTGACAGCCATTTCTTTCCACTCCTCAATCAATTTCTGATGGGCTTCTTGTATTTCCCGATGCTCACTTTCACACTCTCGAATTCTCTTGCGCAGTTGATTATACTTAACCTGTGCTTCAGCATGCTCGTCAACAATTCTGTGACCTCGAACGAATCTCGGTTGACCCATGCCATCGTCTTCTAACCAACCCGAATAATGCAGCACGCAACCGGCGTGGTACCTGTCTGGCTCGATGGATTCCTTCCCCAAAACGATTTTGCAAATGCTGAGCTTGGCACCCGTGAGGGCTATCATCGTCCTGGAAATCAGCCCTGAGGTGGCTTGTTTTATCAACCCTTGGTATGATTTGTCTTCTTCCAGCTTGCCTCATGGCTCGGAGAGGAACGTAAGGATAAGTCCCTCTCAAACCAATCAGTATGAGAAATGGTTCATATCGGGATCGGACAATGAATTCATCCATAGGGAACCACTCAAACATCCATTGTACCTGGTCTTCTTTCAGATTTTCGAACAATTCTCTGGCGTCCTCTGGCTGAGCGAACATCTTTGGCATATAATTCATACGCCTCGGCTGGTGGAAGGCAATATGATCATCCCAATCTCTGCGTAGGATCTCCTGTCGATATTCTCCTTTCTGAAGGTGCTCCATGAGCCAAAGCTGAAGCAATAAGTTGCAACCCCCAAAATGACTGCCTTGTTGTTGACACTTGTTCAAGGCGCGGTATATCTCGGCGACGATCATGGGCACTATGCTGAAAGTTTGCCCACCAATTCCTTCCATCAAAGTTTTGGTTACCATGGCTAGTCTGGTGCGGATCCTAGCCTTCTTCATAGGGAACACGATCATCCCCAAAAAGCAAAACATGAAAACAAAGACCCTTCTATGGACATGCCCCAATGAGGTGATAGAAAATTCATCTGAATAGGTGTGGTATGACTTGCTATGGCCGTACCTTTCGTATAGATAGTCAAACGGGATGTAGGAGTCTTTCAAACAGTTTAAGTCTGGGTTTTTCTTCAGCCCCATCATTTTAAGGAAACCCCTTCCTTTGCGATTTTCTGGCATAAGCAGACCCGGAGTCTCCCAAGGAATTCCAGCTAGACCCCCTATCTCTTCAAGTAAAGGAGTCATCTCTAAATCACCAAAGCGGAACACAGATTTGTCACTATCCCAGAACAATGTTGCAGCCTCTATGATTCTGTTGTTAGGTTGAATCTCTAGGAGAGAAGGAAGATTCCCTAGGTACTTGCAGACGAGTGTTTGATCACTAGAATGGAGGTCGTTCCACCAATTCAATAGCCTTGGATGAATGTTGGTTACCATGCTAAATCTGGGGATCTCGTGCCTCATTTTCTGCAAAACAGAGTGTGAGGCCCTTACCCCCACCAGACTCGACTATTTAAATCAATAATTAGCATAGCAAAGCACTTAAGTTCTCCAAATAAATGCACAGAACATGTAGGTGTCCGTTTGGGTTCCAAGGAAACCCGGTGGACTTTGGACAAGGCTATCTTAATGAGTCATTATGTGGACAACATAACTGACTCGGCTAGGTTTGACCATGATGCATGTACAGTTTAACGGAGTAAGGTTTCTATCTTGAAGTGCTAGACTGGTACCCTTGAGCGGACAACTCAAGAGGGAAAGGCACGGAATCGTCGACTACACTGTTGATCGACTAGTTTTACCGCAAATATGCCTTTGCCAAATTTAGGGGGTGGTAGTATTGGAAGTGCGCAACTACTCATTATAAGCGTTGCTATAGTATTTGTTTGGCACAAGTGGAATATGATGTTGAAAATGCAGTTTACAAGGATGAAACAAATTGACATGTATTTTCACGTTCATACAATAAAGTTTACAATGATTGCTCAGAAATTACAACAGTATTGATGGAAAAGCAATAAATGAAAGTAATTAAAGAAAAAAGAAACAAAAGAAACAAGTTAGTTTCAAATAAAGACATTAAACAAAGGCAATAAAAGAAAGCAATAAAGTCACATATAGCATGCAATGGTAAAAGCCTAAAGTCCCCAACAGAGTCGCCATGCTGTCGACGCCCCCTTTTTCCTCGCGGAATCGGGTTCACGACATTTGGGAAGACAACTCTTATCCCACTTTGGGAATTGGGTTTTATTGAGAGTTTGGAGAGTCGCCACCTAATGATTATAGTGCATTAGGACACTTGTAGAAGAATTAAAGATGCAGACCAGAGTTTTGGGTAAGGGCTTGAAATTATCTCGAGGGGAAGGTGTTAGGCACCCCTCAAGATCACTAGTGTGGTTCCCGGCCATGCTACAATTGTGACTTTAGATGTAAAAAATAAACAAGTACAAGAAGCACAAAAGGTTAAAAAAAGTGCTGAATTTTAAAGGAGCAGTTTTGTAAAAAAACGTGCAAGTGGAGAAAAATGTCAAGTACTTAGTGCAAATAATCCAAAAAGATCATGCGAGAAGCAGGAATTGAAAATGCAATAGCTTTAAAGATTCAGAAAATTTTATTAAACTAATAAAGAAGGAGAAAGGGGTCCTAGGTTTATACATTACAAGGATCATTCGCACAACACTGGTACTCAATTGTACACGAAGTGTTAACGTGTAATCATCATCTCCATGTCTACCCTTCCCACCATGTTAAGGTATTAAAGCGCGGAACGGTATCATTTACTTATCGTATGCTACTACCCGTCCCAATCCTATTAGTCCCGGGGTATTAGGACTTCTAATCCTAGAGGGGAAGAAAGGGATGGGGGCCTTTGTAGAGTTTAAAGGATAAAATTCTAGCTCGACATTCAAAACAAGTATCAAGTAAAAGGGGAGGACAAGCAAGCATACAAGGCTCAAATTAACCCCAGAAGTCAAACAATCATTTAGTTTAGCATGCCTTGACAAATACTGATTTGGTCTTAGATTAAATTAAGCAGCGAGTGGACTGGTTCAACACATGTATTTAAACAGAGAGTCTGCATTAGGCAACTCGGATACAGTTGTCAGGGACTGACCCAATTCATTAATTAGCCAACCCTTGTTTATGAGTTGAAATAAAAAACCTAGGCGTAGGATATATTAATTTCAGGAAAAAGATGCAAAGAGGTACCAGTAGTTTCAGAAAAGATGCAAGTTGATGTTAGAAAAAAAAGAATTATCAGTTTAAACAAAGAGAAAAGATGCAAACCGATTTTTAGAAAAGAGTTACCAGTTATTTCAGAAAAGATGTAGACTGATTAAAAGGTTTACGAGTTTCGGGGGAGTGCAGATTGGCTTTGGAAAAAGGTTTACCAATTTTAGCGGGCTTCTGAAGTAGAAAATTACAAGTTTTAATAAAGACACTAGTTCCAGCAATCGATATTGTTCAAGAACGAATGATGCTATTAAAGACGAGGTTTCCTATAGGCATGCTTTCTATATGTTTACTGATTTTAACACCCTTTCCTGATCAATAAGAGTCTTATACACATGATGTCTATATGCAACTTTGTTATTAAGCCTATAAACGGTTTGCCTAATGACATTTATATATGAAGAAATGCAAGAGCCAATGGACATGATCTCTATATGTGTCATTACAGAACATGAATGTTAAATCCTATAGACATGCTTTCTAGGTGATTTTTGCAGTAAAATTAAGCGTTAAATCCTATAGGCATGGTCTCTATGTGATTGAATCAGTCTTAAAGACCCTATAGACATGATTTCTAGTTTGAATAAAATCCTAATTCAAGATTTCTACCCCCTTGGATACAAAAAAAGTAAAGACCCCTCCCACACCCTTTTACTGTACTCCCCGAGTTTCATACAAAATTATTACAACCCAATGAATCAAACTGGAAACTAAAGGATACATCAAAAGCTAACAGCTAGATCCGAGTAGCCTAATTCAACCTTAATGTCTAATAACATGCGATTGAGCCACTTCCGGGATCCAGATTTCCAAAGCCTTCTCTTTATCCAAGGTGCTTCAAAGTTCCAAGGAATCTCAGGGATTCCAGGCATTGCTTACACCCAGGATACTACCAGAATTAGAATAGTGCAGTGTGGAAGAGCCGGCTCTCATGCATCCAAGTTCAGCGGGAGCTCGGGGGTCCCAAAGCATGGCTTGCAAGAGAGGGGCAGAACTTATAGCTAAGAGTAAGTGCAATGTGAAAGGGAATTGGGGGGCCATGACAGGTGGTGGTCATACCTAGCTACAAAGTAGGCTGGCACACCCCTGACCACCTGCTTGGTCAAACACATTAAGAGCAGACCCTTGAAGGTCAGACCAGAGTCTGGACAGTGATTAGGACACTGCCAGACCCAAGTCTAAAGCTCAACAACACATAAAGGGGGAAAGGGAATGGGAACTGATTGAGTTTGGGATTCCAAGAATCCAATCCAGAATCATGGACAACAATATTAGAGTGTTGTCATGCCCCGAACCATAACTCACCTATAAAGGGGTATGAGGGTTTGGGATTCATAAAGTATCAAATTCATGACAAACAACTGACAGGAGGCATACATAATTTAAATACTGAATTACAAAAGAAAGGGGGGGGGGAACATGTTACAATATGCTAGAAACAAATGTCAACTAAAAGAATTGGACAGAAGTGGGCGGAAGTAAACACATTGTGGTGGAGACATGTAAACTAACTGAGACATACCAGTAGAGAAGCAAAAGAGCGCAGGAGAAAGTAGAGTAAACAAAGTCCACAGCAGCACAAGTAAAAGAGAAGGAGTTTTAAGTGAGAGTGACTGTGGACTCCGATTGCGTTCTGTGTTCGTGTGTTCAAAGAAAAGGGAGGAGATATTTATAGCTTTGAAAACGTGTAGAGAAATAAGGTAACAAGTACAAATCTAACACAAATATGGCATGGTCACAAATCAGAATCAATTAGTATAAGACTCCCCTTTAATCAGGAAATTCTTATTCAAACGGATACTAACCGTATCCAAATAAGGAAAGGAGAACCAGCCTTGCAAGCAGAATGGTTGTTGCCATAAAAGAACAGTAAAGTCATACAATAGGCAATTATGTCTAAGTACGGGATTTGAAATTATTTTTGGAAAGATTCAGTGGGTCAATCAGAGGAAAAGGAATCAATTAGACTTTGACAGGCTAGTAAAATCAGGATCTCAAGGAAGGAAAAGTTTTTTTGGAATCAATTTCGAGTTAAATAAATCACAGGAGGTACTCAGTATATAATGCATGCACAAATAGCAGACATGTGAGGCTAAGTTATGGCAAAAGAAACATCATGCAGCAATAGCATAAAGCAGACATTCAAAGCATGCTAGTTAGGCTTCAAGGTGTAATAGAGAGAGAAGGAGTCGAAAACATGCAGAGAGTCGAGTGAGAATCACAAGCGTAGAACATATAGAGAAAAGAAATGTTGAAACAAGGCATCAAGTTGAATAATTTCAAACATACAAGCATGCACAAACAACCTCACAGGACTTTGAATAGCCTCCCAAAGAGACTAGGGTTTTCAAATCAGTTGAGTTTAGAGACGACAAACAGGTGAAACAACAAGCAATTTCAGAGTCCCAAGTGAAACCCCTAAAAATTAGGGTTTTCAGTAAACCAAACAGAAAGGCTCATGAACTCGAATAAATTCCCAAAATTAGGGTTTTTAACATCAAACAAACCTAGAGATGATCCGCGTATGAATTGAATGAAATCTTAACAAACTGACTCAAACAATCACAAAATTAGGGTTTTCAACTTGCTTACTCAGATAAGGAAAACAAACAACAAAGTCAGAAACATGCCAAGAATAAGAGAGGAACTTAGAAATAACTTAACCTAAAACCATAGTTAAAAGAACATAGAGTTTTGAAAGAAAAAAAATTGGGGAAACTTTGAGAAACATGCTCATAACGTTCAAACACATATAGATCTTGGAGCAGATCTAAGAAATAAATAGAAGGAACCTTAGAGCTAGGGTTTCATAAGAAACCCAGGCGATGAGAAAGGCTTTGGAAACTCCAGATCTAGGCAGGATAGTCGAAGATCGAGCTCGAATGGCCATGGCTGGCCGGACAGAGGTTGAAGGCGACCGGAGAACAGCCATCGAGCAACGGCTTGGTCGAGACCCCTTCAAGATCTGGTCATAGGACCTCA
>NC_031997.1:29764834-29820513 GCF_001879085.1 Nicotiana attenuata
TGTATTGTCTGGGAGGTTTGCGGTCAAAATTTGGTCTGGGTCTTGGAAAATTTTGACGGGTAGGTGGTGATTGGTAGTGAGAGGGTTGAGCGTTATAAGCTTGGTAAACAGGTGCTGGTTGAGAGTATCTGGGTGAGGTGGGTTGATATGTGAGAGGTGGAGAGGATTGGTAAACGGGAGGTGGATAGGAGGGTGCGGGTGCTTGGTAATTCGGGATGGGCTGATATGTAAGTGGAGGTGATGGGTATGTGTGGTATTTTGGTGGTGATTTGGCTCCCTGTGCGACCATCACAGCACTTACATCTTTCTTCTTGGATGCGCCACCAGTTTGTAAAGCCTTATTGGTGGCTTGCAATGCTTCAAGATCTGTAACCATACCATTCTTGATGCCCTCTTCGATTCTTTCTCCGAGTTTGATGATATCAGAGAACTTTTGACCCTCGATCAATATCAACCTTTCGTAATATTGGGTATCCTGAGCTCGGACGAAGAATCTATTCATTTGCTCTTCTTCTAGGGCCGGCCTGACCTTTGCAGCTTCTGACCTCCAACGAGTAGCATACTCGCGGAATGTTTCGGTGGGTTTCTTCTTCAAATTCTGTATGTAGAATACATCTGGTGCGTTCTCTGTATTAAACCGGGATCTATCCATGAATTCTGATGCCATACCTACCCAACTCGTCCATTTCTTGGGGTCTTGACTGATGTACCAGGATAGTGCATCTCCTTTTAAGCTCCTCATGAAGAGCTTCATACGGATCTTCTCATCTCTTCCGACCCCCACTAGCTTATCACAATAGGTCCTCAGGTGGAATCTGGGATCTCTTATTCCATCAAACATTTCGAACTTAGGAGGTTTGTACCCCTTCGGGAGTTCAACATCTGGTTGAATACACAAGTCCTCGTAATACAATCCTTCAATGCCTTTGATACCTTCTACGCCCTGAACTCGACTGGTTAATTTCTTGAGCTCTGCTGCTAAGTTCCTAATGAGGGAGTCCTTGTAATCAGACTCAGGTGCATTTGAGATGGGTTGGGCGTAGTGGGGTACACTATCCGCGTAAATAGGAGTGTTGTGGAGATGGTCATTTGTGGTGTTCAGTGGATCGGGAATGAGTAGTGGGGTGTTGTTGGGAGTGTGCCATGTGTTGCAATGTTGAGTATGAGTGGATTGTATCTGTGGTTGTGGGGTGTTTTGTGGAGGTGCAGGATTTTGGGTGTTGACATCAGGAGCGGTGAGGGAAAATGACAGGTTTGCCAAATTCCGAACCTGATCCAGTTCTTCTCGAAATTTCAACAGCTTTTGTTCCAGTTGTGCAGTAGTTTCCTTAGCAACCGGGGTACCCTGAGGAATCTCAATCTCCTTTCTGGCGCTTGTATCTCCCATTTTGCCTTTGTTTTTGTTCCGGACAGGACTCGGAGGAGGAGGAGGTGGAGGGCCCTTGGATCTTGTGGAGTATGCCGATTGTGCCAGAATGCACGAACTAACCTTTGGGGAGGGGAATAGAAAATAAAAGAAAAACAAAAGGTAACAAGTTAGTGTAGGTTATGAGGAAAAAATATTGCAGTATTTAAACACATTGTGCAAGAATATAAATCGCGTCCTAACGTTGGTGCCTCGTTGTGCCCGAAGTAGGCCTAGCGACAAATAGTTTTGGAGAACTTATAATGCTAAATGCCTCATTTTATTGATAAAAATAAGACAAATCCCAAAACGACGCTAAAATTGCATAAAGTAAAATGTCACTAATGGCCATTGGCCTTATTACATTTTAAAGCGAAAAAGAAAAGAGACTCCTAACTACATGGTCCCAGAAGGACCTTCCCCAGGTTGAATGCTCTCGTTGATCAAATCCTCCAGCTCGCGTAGGTTCACCAGTAAAAATGCCTTGGCCAGGCGTTCTCCTTCATTTCCCTCAGCGTTCTGGCAGTCGGTGACTCTTTTTCTTACTTTTCCTTCCAATTCCAGCAGACTGTATTCCAGATATTCCAGCTTTTCGCTAGCCTTGGTGACCCTCTCTTTCCATTCATTTATTTGGTCACTTGATAGGAGATTCCTCCACCAGGTCAGCAAGAGTGAGGGTATACTGACCATACCGAAGTCGGGGACTTTGTTCTCCATTTTCTGCAAATTAAAAGGGTTAAGACCATACCCCCCACCGGACTCAACTATTTAAACCAATAATTAGCATTAAAGCATTTAGTTCTCCAAATAAATGCACAAAACATGGAGGTGTCCGTTTGGGTTTCAAGGAAACCCGGTGGACTTTGGACAAGGCTATCCTAATGAGTCATTATGTGGACAACATAACTGACTCGGCTAGGTTTGACCATGATGCATGTACAGTTTAACGGAGTAAGGTTTCTATCTTGAAGTGCTAGACGGGTACCCTTGAGCGGACAACTCAAGAGGGAAAGGCACAGAACCGTCGACTACACCGTTGATCGACTGGTTTTACCGCAAATATGCCTTTGCCAAATTTAGGGGGTGGTAGTATTGGAAGTGCGCAACTACTCATTATAAGCGTTGCTATAGTATTTGTTTGGCACGAGTGGAATATGATGTTGAAGATGCAGTTTACAAGGATGAAATAAATTGACTTGTATTTTCACGTTCATACAATAAAGTTTACAATGATTGCTCAGAAATTACAACAGTATTGATGGAAAAGCAATAAATGAAAGTAATTAAAGAAAAAGAAACAAAAGAAACAAGTTAGTTTCAAATAAAGACATTAAACAAAAGCAATAAAAGAAAGCAATAAAGTCACGTATAGCATGCAATGGTAAAAGCCTAAAGAAGTCCCCAGCGGAGTCGCCATGCTGTCGACGCCCCCTTTTTTTTTCCTCGCGGAATCGGGTTCACGACATTTGGGAAGACAACTCTTTCCCCACTTTGGGAATTGGGTTTTTTGAGAGTTTGGAGAGTCGCCACCTAATGATTATAGTGCATTAGGACACTTTTAGAAGAATTAAAGATGCAGACCAGAGTTTTGGGTAAGGGCTTGAAATTATCTCGAGGGAAAGGTGTTAGGCACCCCTCAAGATCCACTAGTGTGGTTCCCGGCCATGCTACAATTGTGACTTTAGATGTAAATGTAAATAAACAAGTACAAGAAGCACAAAAGGTTAAAAGAAGTGCTGAATTTTAAAGTAGCAATTTTTGTAAAAAAACCTGCAAGTAGAGGAAAAGGTCAAGTACTTAGTGCAAATAATCCGAAAGATCATGCGAGAAGCAGAAATTGAAAATGCAATAGCTTTAAAGATTCAGAAAATTTTGTTAAACTAATAAAGAATGGGAAAGGGGTCCTAGGTTTATACATTACATGGATCATTCGCACAATACTGGTACTCAGTTGTACGCGGAGTGTTATCGTGTAATCATCATCTCCATGTCTACCCTTCCCACCCCGTTAAGGTATTAAAGCGCGGAACGGTATCATTTACTTATCGCATGCTACTACCCATCCCAATCCTATTAGTCCCGGGGTATTAGGACTTCTAATCCTAAAGGGGAAGAAAGGGATGGGGGCCTTTGTGGAGTTTAAAGGATAAAATTCTAGCTCGACATTCAAAACAAGTATCAAGTAAAAAGGGGAGGACAAGTAAGCATACAAGGCTCAAATTAACCCCAGAAGTCAAACAATCATTTAGTTTAGCATGCCTTGACAAATACTGATTTGGTCTTAGATGAAATTAAGCAGCGAGTGGACTGGTTCAACACATGTATTTAAACAGAGAGTCTGCATTAGGCAACTTGGATACAGTTGTCAGGGACTGACCCAATTCATTAATTAGCCAACCTTTGTTTATGAGTTGAAATAAAAACCTAGGCGTAGGATCTATTAATTTCAGGAAAAAGATGCAAAGAGTTACCAGTAGTTCCAGAAAAGATGCAAGTTGGTTTTAGAAAAAGAATTATCAGTTTAAACAAAGAGAAAAGATGCAAACCGATTTTAGAAAAGAGTTACCAGTTGTTTCAGAAAAGACGTAGACTGATTAAAAGGTTTACGAGTTTCGGGCTAGTGCAGATTGGTTATAGGAAAAAGGTTTACCAATTTTAGCGGGTTTCAGAAGTAGAAAATTACCAGTTTTAGTAAAGACACTAGTTCCAGCAATCGATACTGCTTAAGAACGAATGATCCTATTAAAGACGAGGTTTCCTATAGGCATGCTTTCTATACGTTTACCGATTTTAACACCCTTTCATGACATTAATAGGAGTCTTATACACATGATGTCTATATGCAACTTTGTTATTGAGCCTATAAACGGTTTGCCTAATGAAATTTGTATATGCAGAAATGCAAGAGCCTATAGACATGATCTCTATATGTGTCATTACAGAAAATGAATGTTAAATCCTATAGACATGCTTTCTAGGTGGTTTTGTGGTAAAGTTAAGCGTTAAATCCTATTGGCATGGTCTCTATGTGATTTAATCAGTATTAATGACCCTATAGGCAGGACTTCTAGTTTGAATAAAAATCCTAACTCATGATTTCTACCCTTTGGATGAAAGAAAAGTGAAGACCCCTCCCACACCCTTTTACTATACTCCCCGAGTTTCATACAAAATTATTACAATCAAATGAATCAAATTGGAAATTAAAAGATACATCAAAAGCTAACAGCTAGATCTGAGTAGCCTAATTCAACCTTAATGTCTAATAACATGCGATTGAGCCAGTTCCGGGATCCAGATTTCCAAAGCCTTCTCTTTATCCAAGGTGTTTCAAAGTTCCAAGGAATCTCAGGGATTCCAGGCATTGCTTACACCCAGGATACTACCAGAATTAGAATAGTGCAGTGTGGAAGAGCCGGCTCTCATGCATCCAAGTTCAGAGGGAGCTCGGGGGTCCCAAAGCATGGCTTGCAAGAGAGGGGCAGAACTTATAGCTAAGAGTAAGTGCAAAGTGAAAGGGAATTGGGGGGCCATGACAGGTGGTGGTCATACCTAGCTACAAAGTAGGCTGGCACACCCCTGACCACCTGCTTGGTCAAACACATTAAGAGCAGACCCTTGAAGGTCAGACCAGAGTCTGGACAGTGATTAGGACACTGCCAGACCCAAGTCTAAAGCTCAACAACACATAAAGGGGGAAAGGGAATGGGAACTGATTGAGTTTGGGATTCAAAGAATCCAATCCAGAATCATGGACAACAATATTAGAGTGTTGTCATGCCCCGAACCATAACTCACCTATAAAGGGGTATGAGGGTTTGGGATTCATAAAGTATCAAATTCATGACAAACAACTGACAGGATGCATACATAATTTAAATACTGAATTACAAAGGAAAGGGGGGGAACATGTTACAATATGCTAGAAACAAATGTCAACTAAAAGAATTGGACAGAAGTGGGCAGAAGTAAACACATTGTGGTGGAGACATGTAAACTAACTGAGACATACCAGTAGAGAAGCAAAAGAGCGCAGGAGAAAGTAGAGTAAACAAAGTCCACAGCAGCACAAGTAAAAGAGAAAGAGTTTTTAAGTGAGAGTGACTTGTGGACTCCGATTGCGTTCTGTGTTCGTGTGTTCAAAGAAAAGGGAGGAGATATTTATAGCTTTGAAAACGTGTAGAGAAATAAGGTAACAAGTACAAATCTAACACAAATATGGCATGGTCACAAATCAGAATCAATTAGTATAAGACTCCCCTTTAATCAGGGAATTCTTATTCAAACGGATACTAACCGTATCCAAATAAGGAAAGGAGAACCAGCCTTGCAAGCAGAATGGCTGTTGCCATAAAAGAAACAGTAAAGTCATACAATAGGCAATTAAGTCTAAGTACAGGATTTGAAATTATTTTTGGAAAGATTCAGTGGGGCCAATCAAAGGAAAAGGAATCAATTAGACTTTGACAGGCTAGTAAAATCAGGATCTCAAGGAAGGAAAAGTTTTTTGAAATCAATTTCGAGTTAAATAAATCACAGGAGGTACTCAGTATATAATGCATGCACAAATAGCAGACATGTGAGGCTAAGTTATGGCAAAAGAAACATCATGCAGCAATAGCATAGAGCAGACATTCAAAGCATGTTAGTTAGGCTTCAAGGTGTAATAGAGAGAGAAGGAGTCAAAAACATGCAGAGAGTCGAGTGAGAATCACAAGCGTAGAACATATAGAGAAAAGAAATGTTGAAACAAGGCATCAAGTTGAATAATTTCAAACATACAAGCATGCACAAACAACCTCACAGGACTTTGAATAGCCTCCCAAAGAGACTAGGGTTTTCAAATCAGTTGAGTTTAGAGACGATAAACAGGTGAAACAACAAGCAATTTCAGAGTCCCAAGTGAAACCCTTAAAAATTAGGGTTTTCAGTAAACCAAACAGATAGGCTCATGAACTCGAATAAATTCCCAAAATTAGGATTTTTAACATCAAACAAACCTAGAGATGATCAGCGTATGAATCGAATGAAATCTTAACAAACAGACTCAAACAATCACAAAATTAGGGTTTTCAACATGCTTACTCAGATAAGGAAAACAAACAACAAAGTCAGAAACATGCCAAGAATAAGAGAGGAACTTCGAAATAACTTAACCTAAAACCATAGTTAAAAGAACATAGAGTTTTGAAAGCAAAAAAATTGGGGAAACTTTGAGAAACATGCTCATAACATTCAAACACATATAGATCTTGGAGCATATCTAAGAACTAAATAGAAGGAACCTTAGAGCTAGGGTTTCATAAGAAACCCAGGCGATGAGAAAGTCTTTGGAAACTCCAAATCTAGGCAGGATAGTCGAAGATCGAGCTCGAATGGCCATGGCTGGCTGGACAGAGGTTGAAGGCGACCAGAGAACAGCCATCGAGCAACGGCTTGGTCGAGACCCCTTCAAGATCTGGTCGTAGGACCTCAGAGATGAGCGCATAGAAGCCATGGGAGGCCGGTATAGGCCTCCGTTGAGTCTGGGAAGCCATGGATTAGGGTTTCGGTGAGAGGCGGCGGCTAGGGTTTGAGGTGAGTTGAGAGAGAGTTGAGAAAAGAGGAGGATTCAGAGGCGGCGTATTGTGAGGAATGGGGTAGGGTCTGGGGTCGTTTGAAATTAAAAAAGGAAAAGGGAGGTCTGGGCCGTTGATCAAAAATGATCAACGGCTCAGATTAAAAGAAAGCGGGCGGGTTTTATTTAATGGGTACTGGGTCGGGTTGATTGGGTAATTGGGCTAGGGTGATTTGGGCTCAAATTGGGGCTGAATTGGGTTATCAATTTGGCTATAATTGAAATGCATTGGGGCTAAATCGTAAATAGCCAATTTTCCCTTTTTAATTTTTTATAAAATAGTAACACAATTTTAAAAGTAAATTAAGAGTACTGGGTAAATAAATATTGTATAAATATTAAATTAAAAATGCTGGGATTAATTTTATAATTATAAGATGCTAATAATTACAAGATAGGCTATGATTGCAATTATATGCAATTTAGCTTTAAAAATGCCAAATGAATTTGTAAAAAATATGCAAAAATTACCTTACTTATATTTTGGTGTAAACATGAGAATGAAATAAGTTACTCACCAAAAATAATAATTTGGGAATAATTTTGGATTTTTGTGGTATTAAAACAGGCAATAAATTGGTTTAAAAATCATGAAAAATACCAAAACTCATGGGTGTGCTTATATATGCACACATATGCTATTTTGGAAGTATTTTGGGTACAAAAATACATAGGAAAAAATTGGGTATCAACAGTTGATATTATTGATGTTGTTCCCTTGCCGGGATTTATTTGTTGAAATGTTGTTCCCTTGCCGGGATCTTTATTGCAATTTCATTTATTCCCTTGCCCTATTGTTTGTGATTGTTGTTTGGGTGAGGAAGAGCGTTAAAGCACGAAGGGTGATGCCGTGCATTGTTTGTATTGTGAGGAAAGAGTGTAAAGCACGAAGGGTGATGCCGTGCCGCACGATTTACCATTTCGTTCCGATTTTATTGATTATTGTGAGGAAAGAGTGTAAAGCACGAAGGGTGATGCCGTGCTGCACGATGTACCATTCCGTGCCAATTTTATATATTATATGGTGAGGAAAGAGAGTAAAAGCACGAAGGGTGATGCCGTGCACACTTTTATTATGTGATTGCTTTGGTGAGGACGAGAGTAAAAGCACGAAGGGTGATGCCGTGCATTTATTGATTGATTTCCGTGATACTTGTTGATATCTGAGTTATGTTATTTCTTTCGTTTATTTAATGTCTTTCTATTCGAAATTTCTATCTCCCCTACAGCATGCTCCCCTCCCATTTTGACTGGCTATTTCTGTGTTTCTTTTCCGCTGTATATATATATTTGAACTGCACAGGTTTATGTGGTAGTCTGGTCTAGCCTCGTCACTACCTCGCCGAGGTTAGGCTAGGCACTTACCAGCACATGGGGTCGGTTGTGCTGATGCTACACTCTGCACTCTTTTGCGCAGATCCTAGTGCTATTGATTTCGGACCGTAGGTTGGAGGCTATTTTCAGTTCACGCGGAGATCCAAGGTAGACCTGCAGGCGTCCGCAGGCCCTGGCGTCTCCTCTATCCTTATTTCCTGTTTCGTTTTCCTTTTATTCAGAAACACTGTACTGTTATTTCTTCAGACCTTGTATGTAGCAATCTTAGACCGTCTGTGACACTGTGACACTAGGTTTTGGGTGGTTAAGGCTTAAGTATTTGTAATAGATACAGTTTTCATATATGTTATTGTTGTCTTCCGCTTAAATTTGAATTTCCGCTGTTATCACGTTATAGCCTTTTAATTGTTAAAAAGAAATAATTGGTTAATGAAGTATTTGAATTAAAGGTTTGGCTTGCCTAGCTCACATTAGTAGGCGCCATCACGACTCCCGAGGGTGGGAAATCCGGGTCGTGGCAAGTTGGTATCAGAGCTCTAGGTTACATATGTCTCACAGTTCAAAGACAAGCTTAGTAGAGTCTGAGGGATCGGTACGGAGACATCTGTATTTATCCCCAAGAGGCTACAGAGTTAGGAAAATTTCACATCTTTTCTCTCCTGTCATGCGGTTTGGTTTCTCAATACTGGTTGAATTTCTATTCTGTTCTCCCGCAGATGCCGAGAACATGCGCTTCCTCATCCGCTGACCAGCAACCCGAGCCCCCAGCAGCAGCTCCCATGAGGGGCAGAGGCCGAGGTCGTGCTAGAGGGCGAGGTAGGGGCAGAGCTCAGCCCAGAGCAGCAGCACCAGCGGCGGAGCCTCAGGTTGATGTTGATGATCAGGTTCCGGCCCCAGCAGTTCCGGTGGGCCCAGCTCGGGTCCCAGAGGGGTTTATTACCACCCCAGTTCTTCAGGATGCTCTGGTCCGTCTAGTGGGCCTTATGGAGAGTGTCACCCGAGCAGGCTTGCTTCCTGTAGCACCTGCCGTCTCTCGGGCTGGAGGAGGAGCCCAGACTCCTGCTACTCGCACTCCGGAGCAGGGTGCTCCCCAGTTTCAGACTCCAGCAGTTCAGCCAGTTGGAGCAGCTCACCCGGGTGTGGTAGCCCAGGCCGGTGATGGAGCAGCTATGTTTGCCGATGCTTTGTGGAGATTGGACAGGTTCACCAAGCTCTTCACTACTACTTTCAGGGTGCATCTACTGAGGATCCCCAGGATTGTCTAGACAACTGTCATGAGGTTCTCAGGAACATGGGGATAGTCGAGACCAATGTGGTCGATTTTGCCACTTTTTGCTTGTCTGGATCCGCCAAGACTTGGTGGAGAGATTATTGCTTGGCTAGACCGTCCGGATCACCAGCTTTGACTTGGGAGCAGTTCACGCAGCTATTTCTGGAGAAGTTTCTCCCTATCACTCAGAGAGAGGCCTATCGGAGGCAGTTTGAGCGCCTCCAGCAGGGTTCCATGACTGTCACCCAGTATGAGACCAGATTCATCGATTTTGCTCGTCATGCTCTTATCATACTTCCCACCGAGAGAGAGAGGGTGAGGAGGTTCATTGATGGACTTATTCAGCCGATTCGACTTCAGATGGCTAGGGAGACAGGGAGTGAGATCTCTTTTCAGGAGGCGGCCAATGTGGCCAGGAGAGTGGAGATGGTTCTGTCACAGGGAGGTGGTTATGGGTCGGACAAGAGGCCCCGTCATTCAGGCAGATTCAGTGGTACCTCGTCTGGAGGTAGGGATTCGTATGGTAGAGGCCATCCTCCTAGGCCTTTTCAGTCGGCACTTCAGGTTTCTCACGGTGCTTCAGGTAGCCGTGGTCCTCAGATGCAGCATTCTGATCAGTAGTCCTACAGTGCACCACCAGCTCCTATCAAATGCACCGCCGCTTCAGAGTTTTCAGGGTCGTCAGCCCCAGCAGCCGAGGGCTTGTTTACTGTGGCGACACAAGGCACATTGCTAGGTATTGCCCCCGAGCACCAAGTAGCTCTCAGCATTAGGGTTCCCGCGCCATGGTTCAGGCACCGAGGAACGCCCAGCTAGAGGTGCTAGAGGTGGAGGTAGAGGTCCTAGAGGTAGAGCTCAGGCCGCTAGAGGTGGAGGCCAGCCAGCAGCAGGGCGTCCCAGAGATGTAGTTCAGGGTGGTGGGGCCCAGTCCCGATGTTATGCTCTTCCAACCAGGACCGAGGCTAAGGCTTCAGATGCAGTTATTACAGGTACAGTTCTGGTTTGTGATAGAGATGCTTCAGTGTTATTTGATCCAGGGTCTACGTATTCGTATGTGTCATCTTATTTTGCCCCGTACTTGGTCATGCCTAGTGATGCATTGAGTATTCCTGTTTATGTGTCTACACCGGTGGGTGATTCTATTGTGGTCGATCGAGTCCATCGTTCTTGTATTGTGGTGATTGGGGGTCTTGAGACTCGTGTAGATTTGTTGCTTTTAGACATGGTTGACTTCGATATTATATTGGGGATGGACTGGTTATCACCCTATCACGCTATCTTGGACTGTCATGCCAAGACTGTGACCTTAGCTTTACCGGGTATGCCTCGTTTAGAGTGGAGAGGGACTCCTGGTCATTCTACCCGCAGTGTTATATCGTATGTGAAGGCTCGGCGTATGGTCGAGAAGGGGTGTTTGGCCTATTTAGCCTATGTTCGGGATTCCAGTGCTGAGGTTCCCTCTATTGATTCTGTGCCCGTTGTTTGTGAGTTCCCTGATGTTTTTCCTTCAGACCTGCCGGGTATGCCACCCGACAGGGATATTGATTTCTGCATTGATCTGGTACCGGGCACTCAGCCCATTTCTATCCCCCCATATCGTATGGCCCCGCCGGAGTTGAAAGAGTTAAAGGAACAGTTGCAGGATTTGCTTGAGAAGGGTTTCATTAGACCCAGTGTCTCACCTTGGGGTGCGCCGGTGTTATTTGTCAAGAAGAAGGATGGGTCAATGAGAATGTGTATTGATTACCGGCAATTGAACAAGGTAACGATCAAGAATAAGTATCCACTGCCGAGGATTGATGATTTGTTCGACCAGCTTCAGGGTGCCAGGGTATTTTCCAAGATTGACTTGCGATCTGGCTACCATCAGTTGAGGATTAGGGCATCCGATGTCCCTAAGACAGCTTTCCGCACTCGGTACGGGCATTATGAGTTCTTGGTTATGTCATTCGGGTTGACAAATGCCCCAGCAGCTTTTATGGATTTGATGAACCGAGTGTTCAGGCCTTATTTGGATTCGTTCGTGATAGTCTTCATTGATGATATATTGATATATTCCCGCAGCCAGGAGGAGCACGAGCAGCACCTTAGAGTGGTTCTTCAGACTCTGAGGGATAGTCAGTTATATGCTAAGTTCTCGAAGTGTGAGTTCTGGTTGAGTTCAGTTGCATTTCTGGGTCATGTTGTATCAGCAGAGGGTATTCAGGTGGACCCGAAGAAGATTGAGGCAGTCAAGAACTGGCCTAGACCAGCATCAGCTACAGAGATTCGGAGTTTCTTGGGATTGGCAGGCTACTATCGTCGGTTCGTGGAGGGGTTTTCATCTATTGCAGCCCCGATGACCAGGTTGACCCAGAAGGGTGCCCAGTTCAGATGGTCGGATGAGTGTGAGGCGAGCTTTCAGAAGCTCAAGACAGCTCTGACTACGGCACCGGTGTTGGTTTTGCCCACAGGTTCAGGGCCTTATACAGTCTATTGTGATGCTTCCCGTGTTGGGCTTGGAGCAGTGTTGATGCAGGATGGCAAGGTCATTGCCTATGCTTCGAGGCAGTTGAAGATTCATGAGAAGAACTATCCGGTTCATGATTTGGAGTTGGCAGCCATAGTTCACGCATTGAAGATTTGGAGGCATTATCTGTATGGCGTGGCATGTGAGGTGTTCACGGATCACAAGAGTCTTCAGTATTTGTTCAAGCAAAAGGAGTTGAATTTGAGGCAGAGGAGGTGGTTGGAGTTGTTGAAAGATTATGATATCACCATCTTATATCATCCGGGAAAGGCCAATGTGGTGGCCGATGCTTTGAGTAGGAAGTCAGCCAGTATGGGCAGTCTTGCTTATATTCCGGTCGGTGAGAGACCGCTTGCTTTGGATGTTCAGGCTTTGGCCAATCAGTTCGTGAGGTTGGATGTTTCTGAGCCCAGCCGTGTGTTAGCTTGCACAGTCGCTCGTTCTTCATTATTGGAGCGTATCCGAGATCGGCAGTATGATGATCCCCATTTGTGTGTCCTTAGAGACACGGTGCAGCGCGGAGGTGCCAGGCAGGTTACCTTAGATGATGATGGAGTTTTGAGATTGCAGGGTCGAGTATGTGTGCCTAATGTGGATGGGCTCCGAGAGTTGATTTTGGAGGAGGCCCATAGCTCCCGGTACTCTATTCATCCGGGCGCCGCGAAGATGTATCAGGATTTGCGGCAGCATTATTGGTGGCGTAGAATGAAGAAGGATATCGTAGCATATGTGGCTCGTTGTTTGAATTGTCAGCAGGTTAAGTACGAGCATCAGAGGCCTGGTGGTTTATTTCAGAGGATTGAGCTTCCCGAGTGGAAGTGGGAGCGGATCACTATGGACTTTGTTACTGGACTCCCGCAGACTCGGAAGAAGTTCGACGCAGTATGGGTCATTGTTGATAGGCTGACCAAGTCAGCACATTTCATTCCTGTGGCAGTCTCCTATTCTTCTGAGAGGTTGGCTGAGATCTATATCCGGGAGATTGTTCGCCTTCATGGTGTGCCCGTGTCTATCATTTCGGACCGAGGTACGCAGTTTACCTCACGTTTCTGGAGAGCAGTTCAGCGACAGTTGGGCACACGGGTGGAGTTGAGCGCAGCATTTCATCCCCAGACGGACGGGCAGTCCGAGCGGACTATTCAGATTTTGGAGGATATGCTCCGAGCTTGTGTCATTGACTTTGGAGGATCGTGGGATCAGTTTTTGCCTTTAGCAGAGTTTGCCTACAACAACAGCTACCAGTCGAGTATTCGGATGGCTCCCTATGAGGCTTTATATGGTAGACGGTGTCGGCCTCCGGTTGGATGGTTTGAGCCGGGAGAGGCTCAGTTGTTGGGTACGGATCTAGTTCAGAATGCCTTGGACAAGGTCAGGATTATTCAGGATAGTCTTCGTATAGCTCAGTCCAGGAAAAAGAGCTATGCCGACCGCAAGGTTCGCGATTTGGGATTCAAGGTCGGTGAGCGGGTATTGCTTCGAGTGTCGCCTATGAAGGGCGTGATGATACTTGGGAAGAAGGGCAAGCTTAGCCCTAGGTTCAATAGCCCGTTTGAGATTCTTGATCGAGTGGGAGAGGTGGCTTATAGACTCGTGTTGCTGCTGATCTTATCAGCCGTGCATCCAGTGTTTCATGTGTCCATGCTTCGGAAGTATCACGGTGATCCATCCCACGTGTTAGATTTCAGCACTGTCCAGTTGGACAAGGACCTGTCTTATGAGGAGGAGCCGGTAACTATTCTAGACCGGCAGGTTCGTCAATTGAGATCGAAGAGTTTTCCTTCTGTACGTGTTCAGTGGAGAGTTCATCCTCCCGAGGCATCGACCTGGGAGTCCGAGTCCGATATGCGAAGCCGTTATCCCCATCTTTTCCCCGACTCAGGTACTTCCTTCTTCTGTCCGTTCGAGGACGAACGGTTGTTTTAGAGGTGGACAATGTGATGACCCAAAAGGTCATCACTTGTTTTTTTAAAATTAATTCTGCTTTCTGAGGCCTTAAAAACCTCTTTTAGCATCACCTCGATTTGCGTGCATCGTCCGGCCGTATAGCCGGAAAGCCTATATGTGAAAATCAGTAAAAAAAATGGTAAGTTTGACAATAAAATGAACTAATTTGACTTTGGTAACGTTTTGGGTAAACGGACCCGGACCCGTGATTTGACGGTCCCGGAAGGTCCGCAGGAAAATATGGGACTTGGGCGTATGACCGGAATCGAATTCCGAGGTCCCAAGCCCGAGAAATGAATTTTTAAAGAAAATTGTTTTCTGAAATTGCTTAAAGGATTTGGAAATGAAATTTGATTAGAACATGTTGGTATCGGGCCCGTATTTTTGGTTCTGGCGCCCGGTACAGGTCTTATATGTGATTTAAGATAATTCTGTGAAGTTTGGTAAGAAACGGAATCCGTTTGACGTGATTCGGACCTTAATTGCAAAATTTGATGTTTTAAGAAGTTTGAAATAATTCTTTGAATTGGAGATTTAATTCAATGTTTATGATGTTATTTTGGTGATTTGATTATACGAGTAAGTCCAAAGATGTTTTTGACGTTGTGTGTGTGTTTGGTTTGGAGCCCCGAGGGCTCGGGTGAGTTTTGGATAGGCCACGGAGTGCATTTCGGACTTAGAAAATTGCAGGATTTTAGCTGGTATGAACAGGCCTGCAGGCTTCGCATTTGCGAAGCCTGGCTCGCAAATGCGAAACAGCCCAGGCCTGCCCTTTCCTCGCAAATGCGAGATTTTTCTTCGCAAATGCAAAGTTTCCTTTTGGCCAGGGATCGCAAATGCGACCAATGTGTCGCAAATGCGAAAGTCGCAAATGTGACGCTGGTCTCGCAAATGCGAAGGTCTGGAAATTCTAAAGGGTTCGCAAATGCGAACCCTGTTTCGCATTTCCCATATCAGCAGAGGTCCGGGTTCGCAATTGCGAACCCCTGTTCGCAATTCCCACATGTGAGACCTGCAACTTTTGTATTTAGCCAAATTTTTAACCCATTTTCATATTCTCTCAAAACATAAACACACTTAGGCGATTTTTCAAGGATTTCTTCTTCTCCAAATCAATTGTAAGTCGATTTTAACTAACTTCCTTCAATTTTTAACATCTTTTAACATGATTTCAACTTCAAATCAATGATTTTCATGGGGAAAATTGGGTGTTTTGGTTAGAACCTAGGTTTTTTCGAAAATTGGGGATTTGGACCTTGATTTGAGGTCCGATTTCAAAAAAAATTATATATTTGAGTTCATGGGGGAATGGGCAATCGGGTTTTGGTTCGAATCTCGGGTTTTGACCATGTGGGCCCGGGGGCAATTTTTGACTTTTTGGGTAAAACTCTGGAAAACTCATCTTCATGCATTAGAATTGATTCATTTAGCGTTTATTAATGTAATTAAGTAACTTGTGACTAGATACGAACGAATTGGTGGTGGAATCGAGGGGCAAAGCTATAATTGTAGCGTGAATTGTGTTCGTGGTATCGATGTAAGTGTTTGGTCTAACCTTAGCTTGAGGGATTACGAGTTGAGTCCTATTTATTAAGTGTTAATTGTTTAGTACAACGTATAGGCATGGTGACGAGTATCTGTACGTTGGTGTCTAGCATGCCCGTGAGTCTTTATATTGTGATTTTCATGACTTCGTTGTATCTTTCACGCCTTGTTGATGGTTTCTATGTATTGTGTAAAGTTTGTGGAAGGAATTGTGACTCATGAACATTGAGGAGAGTTGGGTCAAGTTATGTAACGAATTGTGAAAGTGTAAGCGATAATTAAATCTCTAGAGCATTGGCTCGAGTTATGAAGTGAATCGTGAAGTAAAAGTGGGAAAAGAAAAGAAATTATCATGTTGACACCCTTGCCGGGCTATTATTGATTTATTTGTTATCTCCCTTGCCAGGATGTTGATATTATTAATGTTGTTCCCCTGCCGGGATTTATTTGTTAAAATGTTATTCCCTTGCCGGGATCTTTATTGCAATTTCATTTATTCCCTTGCCCTATTGTTTGTGATTGTTGTTTGGGTGAGGAAGAGCGTTAAAGCACGAAGGGTGATGCCTTGCATTGTTTGTATTGTGAGGAAAGAGTGTAAAGCACGAAGGGTGATGCCGTGCCGCACGATGTACCATTCCGTGCCGATTTTATTGATTATTGTGAGGAAAGAGTGTAAAGCACGAAGGGTGATGCCGTGTCGCACGATGTACCATTCCGTGCCGAGTTTATTGATTATATGGTGAGGAAAGAGAGTAAAAGCACGAAGGGTGATGCCGTGCACACTTTTATTATATGATTGCTTTGGTGAGGACGAGAGTAAAAGCACGAAGGGTGATGCCGTGCATTTATTGATTGATTTCCCTGATACTTGTTGATATCTGAGTTATGTTATTTCTTTCGTTTATTTAATGTCTTTCTATTCGGAATTGCTATCTCCCCCACAGCATGCTCCCCTCCCATTTTGACTGGCTATTTTTGTGTTTCTTTTCCGCTGTATATATATTTGAACTGTACAGGTTTATGTGGTAGTCTGGTCTAGCCTCGTCATTACCTCGCCGAGGTTAGGCTAGGCACTTACCAGCACATGGGGTCGGTTGTGCTGATGCTACACTCTGCACTCTTTTGTGCAGATCCTAATGCTATTGACTTCGGACCATAGGTTGGAGGCTATTTTCAGTTCACGCGGAGATCCAAGGTAGACCTGCAGGCGTCCGCAGGCTTTGGCGTCTCCTCTATCCTTATTTCCTGTTTCGTTTTCCTTTTATTCATAAACAATGTACTGTTATTTCTTCAGACCTTGTATGTAGCAATCTTAGACCGTCTGTGACACTGTGACACCAGGTTTTGGATGGTTAAGGCATAAGTATTTGTAATAGATACAGTTTTCATATATGTTATTGTTTTCTTTCGGTTAAATTTGAATTTCCGCTGTTATCACGATATCGCCTTATAATTGCTAAAAAAAATAATTGGTTAATGAAGTATTTGGATTAAAGGTTTGGCTTGCCTAGCTCACATTAGTAGGCGCCATCACGACTCCTGAGGGTGGGAAATTCGGGTCGTGACACCTTAGGATTTTGGTTGATTGAGTTATTTGTATTATGTGAAAGTCGTTTACGCAAGGTGACGAGTAGGTACACAGGCTATATGTGGTATTTGATCCATTTAGATTATCTAGACTCTTTCAATTCCTTTAATTTAATTATCATAACATGTTATATCTCTTAATGTTAATCTACTCTTACATGCTCTATTTCACATTGTTAGCACTTGTTCTACCTCTTACTTGTTATTTTGCTCTTATATGCTTTAGTTGAAGTTATTGCTTTCCTTATTGTCTTGTTACCTCTTAAATGTTGAATCATTTTTAATTGAAGTTGTTATTTCGTGGATTATCATCTTGCTAAGCTATTGGTGTAGAAGTTGTAATAGGCGTTATCACATTGAGGCGAAGTTGTTAATTGTTGAGATACCTCTCCTTGTTGAACATGCAAATCCATTTTGTTATTGTTGAAATTTTTGTACACATTGTGGTTGAGCCTTGAGCTATTTGTTGTGCAAATATTGGTGTTATTGACTTTGTGGAAAGTTGTGGCATATGTGCACTTGTGGTGCGAGTTGTTATTGTGTTGTGATATTGATACGCATCCGGTGGTATAAGGCTGGGGGTTGATACACATGCAGTAAGACAAGGTGTGCTTGATACGCGTGTTGCTAGTAGGGGAACTACTTGAAGTTGCACGATGAGATAAGGTGGGCTAACATGCGTGTAGCTATTTCGGGAAAAAAAAAGATTTTCAAAACGAAATGTAAGGCTCACGCGGTGATATTAGGAAACATTGTGATTGAAATTGTAAAATATGAATACAAGGCGGTACCTCGGTTGTAATTTTCATAGTACATTCCATGTTCGAACAACTTGTTGATTTGAACGGTCATTGTTCTTCCTTCAATCATTCATCCGCATTTTAATTGTATTTGGTTATTCGTTATTATCTTGGCATTGGAACAATTGTGGTTTCTTGTGTGATTCATACATTCTACGTAATTTTTTGTGTTGCTTTAACATGCCAATTCGTGCCTCCGTTATAACTTGTTGAATTGATTGTTAATGTGAATTTAATTGCGTGGAGTCACTATATTATATTCTGTTGAGTTGTTGGTAACATAATGGTTTAAATAAATGAATTATTAACATGCTTTATTCTATGTGCCTCTTAAGATAGAACCCATTATCTCACTCGAAGCCATATTATTCTAAATGGTTATCGCACGTTCACTGCAATTGGGTTCTCAAATTATAATCATCACCCTGTTAGATGTTTACCTTACTTACAATTGTTATCATATTTTTCTTTAACAAATTCTATATTTAATTCAGTCATTTAAATTATGTTTTGCTTTGTTTAAAAATAATACTTTTACTCAATTTTATTGATTTCTAAACTAAATCCATCTTATACTCTGTTTCGTACGAATTGTATATTATGTTACTTTACTTGATTTCTAATAAACTCATTATTTCATTTGACACCATACCTTATTCATGATTGTTATTATGTTTTTTGGTGTCCAAATATATCTTTCGTTCATCTAAATTAATATTTATCACGGGTTCAAAGTACGTGGTAGCACGTGGGTTTTACCGTGCGAAGGTAATTATTATTGTGGGCACGAGGTGCCATATGTGTAAGATTTGAAAATTGTGGTTCATGACTTGTGGTTTATGAGTTGTTGTGCCTCGGGGTAATTCTTGTTGTAAGTCCATGCGTTGGGAGCAATTTGATTATTTGAGTTGTCATCCATTTTTTTCCTTATTTGAGTTCATTTACATCTCATCGGTGTTCTGATTATGTTGTTTCTTTATTACTCATTTACTACTTGCTGACATTTATGTTTCTACTACTCCATTGTTGGTTGTAAATCAATAATTTTTTCGCTATTGGTCTTACATTGATGGTATTTCCATTGTTAACTTATGTATATCTTGAACAGGTTTCTATGTCTAGTAGGTTTCTTGACCTGGCCTCATCACTGCTCTACCGAGGGTAGGCTTGATACTCATTGGGTGTCGTTGTGGTGTACTATCGACGATCAGATTTCATGGGCAAGTGTCATATAAGTCTTGGGTCTGAGGTATATATGCAATGTTGAGGGGTTCCCTCGAATTGTACATGACTAAGATCAAAGATTTTCATGGGATGGTCGGGATTGATTTTTGACTTGAGTGTATGGTCGGTTTCGGTTTTTGAGTTATTCGGGATTGATCTGGAAGAATAATTCTCGTTTTAGAAGCTTTAAGTTGGAAGAGTTGACCAAGGTTTGACTTTTGGGTAAACGGACTCGGAATCGAGTGTTAATTATTTCAATAAGTTTGTATGATGATTGTAGACATGTACACAAAGTTTGGTTAAATTCTGATGTGTTTTTGATAAGTTTGGGGTATATGGCGATTGTTTTCGCTTTCGACGTCGATGTGAGCATAAAAGTTACCATTTGAGCAAACGATCTTTGATCCGTGTTTCGACTAAACCACTATATCCGTATTGTAATTTTGAAACCATAGCAACTGAAATCATCAAGTTTCGACATCGTATGGGGAACTTATGATCATTTTACTGAGAATTGAGTTGCTAGATTTTTCAGATTAATTACGAAATAGCCACTGAATTCGTATTTAAAAATCTGCACTATTTTTAAATATTGAAACCAGCATATCTCCTTCATTATAAGGTTAAATGGAGTGATTCAAAAGCCTAACTTGACTGGATTTTCACGAGAAATCCATTGGAGGTATCAAAAGCGAGTTTTGGGATTATTTGGCACAAGAAACGAGGCAGAAAAGCTAGGCTTTTTTGGCTATTAATGTTGTTGGAGTTTTTCTCATCTTGAAAGTTTGGGATTGGAAGAATTCAAGGACGTTTTTCAAGTTTCTTCTACGGGGTAAGGTCCAAGACATAAGCTAAGTATTTCCCTTTGATTCATTCCCTTGGTTTAATCTTTAATCCATGATTTTAATTGAAGACCCATTTAATTCTTTCAATCAAGACCTAGGGTTATGTCCTAAATTTTTAATAATTGAAAATGAGTTAGATGCGTTTATTTCCCGATTCCTCTTGAAGTTTTGTTCTCCTATATTAGAAAAATGATATACTCGAATTTGGAAAGTTTTGGAGGAGTATTTCGGGAGATATGGGACCCAACTAGTGTGGGTTGGACTCTTGGGTTATGAACACCCAAGGGCGATATTTAGCGAATTGGTTGAGCTATCGGACTTCGATTGAGTCGATTTTCGTTCGTGTAAGCTTGTATTGGTTCGGGCTTCGATCGGATAACCCTGGATTCAAAATTCAAGGCAGACCCCGAGTTGAGTTTATCCTAGCTTTATTTATTGTGATTGGTTTCTCTTGCATTGTTTGATGTTATTAAGTCACTTTTAGCAAGATTTGAACCGTGTGGAGGCGATATATAGGGGAAAAGCTATTTCAGAAGGTTGAGTTGGCCTAGTTGAGGTAAGTATCTTGCTTAACTTTGTGTGGGGGAAACTACCCCTTAGAATTTAGGTTGATTGTGCTATTTCTGTTATGTGAAAGCCGTGTATGCAAGGTGATGAGTGGGTACAAGTCCTATATATGGTATTTGACCGATTTAGATTATCTAGACTCTTTTCATGCCGTTAATTGAAATATCATAACATGTTATATTCTTATTTTTAATCTACTATTACATGCTCTATTTGACGTTGTTAGCACTTGTTCTACCTCTTACTTGTTATTTACTCTTATATGCTTTAGTTGAAGTTATTGTCTTCCTTATTATCTTGTTACCTCTTAATTGTTGGATCACTTTGAATTAAAGTTGGTATTTTGTGGAATATCATCTTGTAAAGTTATTGGTATTGATGTTGTAATATCCGTTATCACATTGAGGCAAAGTTATTAATTGTTGAGATACCATTCCTTGTTGAGCATTCCCATTCATTTTGTTATTGTTGAAATTTTTGTACTCATTGTGGTTGAGCCATGGGCTATTTATTGTGGAACTATTGGTATTGTTGACTTTATGGTAATTTGTGCCATATGGGCACTTGTGGTGCAAGTTGTGATTGTATTGTAATATTGATAGGAATGCGATGGTATAAGGCTAGGGATTGATACACGTGCCGTGAGATAAGGTGGGCTTGATACGTATGTTGCTAGTAGGGGAACTACTTGTAGCCACGCTGTGAGATAAGGTGGGCTAAAACGTATGTAGCTATTTCGGAAAAAAAATCTAAATTAAATGTAAGACCCACGTGGTGATACAAGGAAACACTGGGATCTAAATTGTGAAATGTGAATACGAGGCGGTACCTCGGTTGTGATTTTCATTGTATATTCCATGTTGGAACAATTTGTTGATTTAAATGGTCATTATTCTCCCTTCAATCAATCATCTGCCTTTTTATAGTATTTGGTTATTTATTGTTATCTTGGTGTTGGAACGATTGTTGTTTCTTGTGTGAGTCATGCATTCTACGTGATTCGTTGTGTTGCATTAATGTGTCAATCTGTGCCTCTGTTATAACTTGGTGAATTGATTGTCAATGTGAATTTAATTGCGTGGAGTCACTATATCATATTCTGTTGAGTTGTCGGTAACATAATGGTTAGATAAAAGAATTATTAACATGCTTTATTTTATGTGCCTCTTAAGATAGAACTCGTTATCTTACTCGATGCCTTATTATTCTAAATGGTTATCGTACTTTCATTATAATTGGGTTCTCAAATTATACCTATCATCGTGTTAGATGTTTACCTTAAAAAATTTATCATGCTTTTCTTTAACAGATTCTATATATAATTCATTAATTAACTTATGTTTTGCTTTGTTTAAAATTGATACTTTTACTCATTTTATTGATTTCTAAATTAAACCCATCTTATACTCTGTTTCATACGAATTGTTTATTATTTTACATTACTTGATTTTTAAAATAAATCATTATTTCATTTGACACCTTACCTTATTCAAGATTTTATTATGTTTTATGGTGTCTAAATATATCTTTCTTTCATATAAATTATTATTTATCACGGTTGCATAGTACATGATAGCACGTGGCCTTTGCCGTGTGAATGTGATTGTTATTGTTGCCACGAGATGCCATATGCGTAAGATTTGAAAATTGTGGTTCATGACTTGTGGTGCTTCGGGGTAATTCTTGTTGTAAGTCCATGCGTTGGGAGCGATTTGATTATTTGGGTTGTGATCCATTTTTTTCCTTATCTGAATTCATTTACATCTCATCAGTGTTCTGATTATGTTGTTTCTTTATTGCTCGTTTACTACTTGGTGCCATTTATGTTTCTATTACTTCATTGGTTGTTGTAAATCAACTATTTTTCCGCCGTTGGTCATACATTGATGTTCTTTCCGTTGTTAGCTTATGTATATCTTGAACAGGTTTCTATGTCTATTAGGTTTCTTAACCTGGTCTCGTCACTACTCTACCGAGGTTAGGCTTTATACTTACTGGGTACAGTTGCGGTGTACTCATGCTACGTTTTGCACATTTTTGTGCAGATCTAGGTATTCCGGTTGTGTTGTTGAGAGTTGCGTCTGCTCAGCGAAAGACTTCAAGGTATACCTGCTTGACGTTCGCAGGCCTCGAAGTCACCATCTTACTTCATTATGCTACTGTTAAATTGTAATTTAAAACAGTGTTGCGTTTAGAAATTCTAGTGTGTTTTAGTAGTGCTTATGACTCCCTTCTATCGATTTTGGGAAATGTATAACTATTGGCCGCTTGCGGCTATGTATGTCATTTAATGATTTATGATAAATGATTAAATAGTTCAATTCTGTTATTAAATTAGCATGTATTAGGTTTACCTAGTCTTAGAGATAGGGTGTTATCACGACTCTTAAGGTGGAAAATTGGGGTAGTGATAAGTGGTTAGGTCTAAAAATTCGAGTTGCCATTTTTAGGAGACAACCAATTGGAGCTGGAGAGGAAGTTCAAGTTTAGATTACGGGGAGAAACGGAAGGAGGATGACCTCGTAGGGCAATATTCATTACTGAAGTTTGGTGGGAAGCCAGTAAAAAGTCTTAAAAAAACTAAAAAAAGCTCACTTTATTCAAAATTGCATGCTTCCATTCAAAATATAGAAAAGAAAAGATCACAACGAAAACAAAAGCATAAAATAGGAAAAGAGGGAACGAAGAAAATTAAATAGAGCAGTTCACATTTTATAAAACAGAATATTAATGCGACTTATTACTGCAATTTGCTAGTCATTCGTTGTTATTATTGTATGGGCGAAAAACTTCATGTCATATGTTGACCAGGTCTATGGATTTGAAGTCTTTAAAGGTTGCCACGTGTCGACGATGTGACGTGTCAATCTGATTTCAAAAGGTCGAAGTCATATGAAGAAGTCAGGTTGTCATCGAGGTCAAGATGGCCCGATAAGAGACGAGGACGAGCATCCATCTTCGGCACGTATTGACGGCTAGTTCACGGATTTATATTTTCCTAGAGAATATTTTAGTGAATATTCTTCTCTATTGTACTATCTAGAGTTTTGCGGCCCATGTACCCTAATAAATAGGAAGAGATGTAGTTCTAGAAAGGGGATTGAACACTTTTGTAAAGAAGGATATTGACATTCTATGTAGATTCTCTCTCTTTATCAGTATACATATAAACTTTACCTTTACACTTCTTTGTCTATCTTTCTCTCTCGATCCAAGAAGAATCGGAATATTCAAGGGCTTATTATTATCCATCATTGTCAAAGGAATTAGTGAAAAATCACACCCTTGTCGGGTGAACCTTATTCCATTATCTACTTTAATGTCATTATTGTCATTTATTGCTATCTCTCACATTCTTAAATCATTTATTACTCCATTATTACTCTAAGATATTGATATCTAATAGCACCCATTTGGTATTCATCACAAATACATTAGATCAGTCATTTGGATATCAATATTTACTTAGATTAACCTTTTTCTCTATAAATCTAATTGTATCAAAATTTAGATCTAAAATTTGGGTCATACAGTTTGGCACCGTCTGTAGGGATTTCTTTTTCAAGTTTTTAATATCCATTCAGATCTATAACTCTCATGATTTGTTAACCCAACGTGCTATAGAGTTATCCTTTCTCTTTGTGTATACAAAGACTCCATGGCAGGTAACCATGGAAAGGGAACAAAAGCGATGGACAACGTCCCACTCAACCTTATGAGCGCCATCAACGAAGGGTATGATACCCAAGTTGAGGAGGTGTGTAACGACCCGACCGGTCGTTTTGAGCTCTAGTGCGTCGTTCAACGATTTGAGGCCCTGAGTAGCTCTACTTCAGGTATTATGACTTGTACTCATGGTCAGAATTGAATTCCGGGAAGTTTGGAGTTAATTTGGAGAGAGAATTCTTATTTCGGAAGCTTTAAGTTGAAAGAATTGACTAAGATTGGATTTTTGAGTAAACAACCTCAGAATCAGGATTCGAAGGTTCCAGCAGGTTTGTATGATGATTTCGGACTTGGGCATATGTCCGGATCGGGTTTTGGAAGACCTGGGAACGTTTCGACACCTATTGTGGAAGTTATCATTTTTGGAAGAATTTCATAAGTTTGGGTTGAAGTGCATTTCAGTGTTATTGATGTCCATTTGGGATTCCGAGTCTGGGAATAGCTCCGTATGGTGATTTTGGTATTGGGAGCACGATCAGAAGTGAATTTAGAGGTTCGTGGGTCATTTTGGAGTCATTTGGCTAAAGTTAGAAATTTGAAGGTTTTTGAGAAGTTTGACCGGAAGTGGACTTTTTAATATCGGGGTCGGATTCCAATTCCGGAAGTTGGAGTAGATTCGTAATGTCGATATGACTTGTGTGCAAAATTTGAGGTCAATCGGACGTGATTTGATAGGTTTCGGCATCGAATGTAGAAGTTTGAAATTCTAAAGTTCATTAAGCTTGAATTGGAGTGCGATTCATGGTTTTAGCGTTGTTTGATGTGATTTGAGGCCTCGAGCAGGTCCGTGTTATGTTATGGGATTGGTTGCTGTGATTGGACGGAGTCCCGGGGGCCTCGGGTGGATTCCAGGTGATTATCAGATCAAATTTGGAGTTGAAGAAGAATTTAGGCTGCTGGCTTCTGGTGTAACCGCACCTGCAAGCTTTTGGCCGCAGGTGTGGAGACGCAGAAGCGGCCTAGAAGTCGCAGAAGCGGAACAGGACCGCCCAGGTGAAGGACCGCAAGTGCGGGGCCTTGACCGCATCTGCGCAAGCACAGACGCGAGAAGGAAGATCGCAAAAGCGGTGATGGGCGCAGGTGCGAAGGAGCATCCGCAGAAGCGGACTCGCAAAAGCGGCAAGGAGTCCGCAGGTGCGGAAGTCGCTGGGCAGAATGCATTAAATAGCGGGGTTTGGCCATTTTGCTCATTTTTCTCCATTTTTGGGTAATTTTGGAGCTTCTTGGGAGGGGCTTCCACCTAGCAACTTGGAGGTAAGTTAATCCCACCTATTATGAGTTTAATACATTGATTATGTATAGATTTAACATGAAAATTAGTGGGAATTGGGGTTTTGAGGAAAAACCTAGGAAATTGATATTTTTGGGTTTTGACCACGATTTTGGACATGAAATTAAGATTAAATTACATATTTGAGTTCGTGAGGTTATTGGTAAAGTTTATCTTCAAAAAATTTTGGATTCCGGGCACGTGGGCCTGAGGGCGATTTTGTCAATTTTTCAATGCGGAGTTGGGAATTCATATAAATTGAATTGTTATAAGTATTAGGGTATATTTTCATTGGTTTGCCCATTATTTGGCTAGTTTTGGGAGCGTTGGCATCGGTTTGAGTCGTCGGAAGGGCTTGGAAGCTGGTTGTGGAACTTCGGAGCGAGATGAGTCTCGTTTCTAACCTTGTAAGAGGGAATTAACCCCATAGGTGAAGTAATTAAATATGTGTTCCTATTTGTGTGGGCTACGCACGCACAAGGTAACGAGAGTCCGTGCGTAGCTACTATTATGCCTATGTCCGGGTAGTTTTAGGTTTATACCATGCCTTATTGATATTGTTGTTGATTTATGTTTATTGTTTGCCTTGAGAAGAAGCGAGATTGAGTTTGCTTAGTAAATATCTTGAAAAGAGTTGAAATTGAGGAATTTGAGATCTTATGGGATCGGGCCGTTCGCCTCGGCAGGATTTATGTATCACACTCTCATGGGAGCGGATCATTCGTCTCGGCAGGTTAATAGATGCATCTATGGTTCGCGCCGTTCGACCCTCGGCAGTGCACCATTTACTTTTATGTTGGATCGGGTCGTACGCCTCGGCATTTCCTATATATACACACACACACACACACTATTCTCATGGAATTGTGCGTGACATTTGGCTAGAAGCCTGTGAACCTTGGGGATTTTCCCCTGTTTTGAATTGTGACAACTTCTTTAAGGAAATCCACCATATCTATATATGTGCTCCGGTCACGGAAGGAACTTGCTAGCTAAAAACTTGAGTAAAACAAAGAAGAAGGGGGATGTTACTATGTGTTTTATACATGCTTATTTCATATAATTGCCCAGTTCATACTTATTCACTTCTTTATTGTAATGATATTATTGGACCATTAGTAAGTGTCGAAGTCGACCTCTCGTCACTACTTAGAGGTTAGGCGGGATACTTACTGAGTACACATTATTTTTGTACTCATGCTACACTTGCTGTGCATTTTTGTTGCACAGGCACATGTACCTCTACTGGCCTAATGGACGTAGCATCATGAACGATACAGAGACTTAGGTGAGCTGCATCTATCGAGACGACCCACAGCCAGCAGAGTTTCTTTCAGTATATTATATTTACTTTCTTTCCAAGTTTGTATTCCGGACAGCTATTGCACTTTATTAGATTTCCTAGTAATTGCTCATGCACTTGTGACACCGGGTTCTAGGATGATTTCGGGATTATTCAGTAAATAAATTTTGTAAAGACATCATTATTTATTAAGTGAAGTTTATTGTTTATTGTTTAATGTTTAGCGGAAATGATTTTAAAAATATTAAAACGAGAATTTACTAGTTAAATGGTGTTGGCTTGTCTGACAGTGGGGTCCGGCGCCATCAAGACCCTTAGTGGGTTTTGGGTTGTTACAAGGTGACCCCCACAGAATACCCTAGACTAGGGAAGTCACTTACACCCTTCTGCAGCACAACCAAACCAAATGGAAAGGAGCCTTCCACGTTCGCAGGAGAAGGGGCACCACCCACTGTGAAAAAGCTCCTTAAAGCATGGTTAACTGATACTCTGGTTAGCGTGATGAGAAAAAGCGCCCCATGCATGACCACACAAACCATGAGGATCCATGCAGCACAGCACAGGTACGAACGAGACGACCAACCAAACTCTCCTGCTTCAGGTAACACTCATACAATTGTTGACAGTGTAGGTAATAGCGTCCTCGCTGCCGTGCTGAAGAGAACGAAGGAAATGGAAAAAGAACAAGGTACTCAAGGAACAAATTAAGGAGCACCACGAACGGTAGACAAAATACTAGGTGCCCCTAAATTATTGCCAAAAAGGGAAGCCAGCAGGTTCGTGGAATATCCATACAGGGAGGAAACGGCTCTCATACCATACCAAAAGCTTTCAAGATGCCCTCGTATCTCGAATCTATGATGGAACGATTGATACCGAAGATCATGTAAAACTCATTATATCACCGCTGTAAAAGGCAACAACCTCACAAAAGAGCATGTGTCCTCCATCTTGCTGAAAACATTTGATAAAACCCTCACGTGAGGGGAGTTGACGTGGTATTCTCAGCAGCCAGCCTATTCCATAGAAACATTCAAAGAGATGGTCGACAAGTTTGTAACGGCACATGTCGAGGCCAAGAAAGCTGAAATAAGGATGAATGATATCTTCGCCATCAAGCAAACCCCAAGGGAGGGACTAAGGGATTTCCTCGCCCGGTTCAACAGGTGAGGATGACTTTACCAAACATCTCCGAAGGAATGGACATGGAAGCTTTTCAGAATGGGTTGAACAGAGAAGGTTTGAAGGCAACCAGAAAGCTATTGAGCCGATCGATGAAGTACCCACTGGCTACCTGGGACGAGATCCACAACGCCTACTGCTCCGAGGTTTTAAGGTAGATGACGAAGACCTCAACAAGCCAACGCGATGACTCATCTCAATAAGATAACCCAGGAAGGAACACAGGGAAAACGCAAGGAGAGACCCTCCGGTATCGTGCCCAGGCAGAGATTGGCATCAACCCTACATCAGGGCATTCATCTCCAACTTTTGCCACGAAGATGGCCTCTCTAGGCCGAGATCAGACATTCTCAGGAATGGTCGAGGTATGCCCCCTATATCTGCTCATAATTTTTGTGTGTCACCTATAGAGGTGGTCTACGTACTTGAGAAGCTAGATACAAAGGTGAAGTGGCCATCAAACACGTGGACATAAAACGGAATATTGCCATGCCTTGAGGTTAGAAGTAGCGAACTTGCTGCAGCAAGGACACCTCAAAGAATTACTCAGCGATAAAGGTAGGAACACCTTAGCAAGGGGTCGGGAATGCCCAAGCCCAGCAAAGACACATTTGCCCACTCGCACCATTAACATGATCATTGGTAGCAGCGACGACGCCTCCATCAACGACATCAAATCACAGCCACTCACAAACTCAAAATCAATCACCCACAAACGGTATGACGGCCTCGAAGAAAGTATCATCTTCTATGAGTCAGATACCGACGGTTTGACTTTCCCTCACAATGATGCACTTGTCATTACTTTACGAATTCTAGATAGTGATGTTAGGAGAATTATGATAGATGACAGAGGCGGAGCATGCATCATCCATGCAGTTGAACAGACTTCGGGGGAGATCACACTCCCTGTCCTCGCCGGTGGGATGATTCTTGGGACCACATTCCATATCATGGATCAGGACACTGCATACAACGCCATCGTAGGACGACCATGGATACATCTCATGAGAGTAGTCCCCTCTAGCTTGTACCAAGTGATCAAATTCCTAACCCCTGGGGAATATTCAGCATACGAGGGGAACAACGCACATCCCGAGAATGCTACCGAATCGCCTTGGACGGCATGACAATCCAACAAAAGAAAGAAAGAAAAAGCATAGCAATCAATAGGGCTAAGGTCCCTGCCAGTCGAAGCCAAAGATACCATTACGGACCCGGAAGTGGTCGAAGCCACAGGATTGACCAAGAGGACCTTGATCCCGTCCAGCTAGACCATAGCAACCCCCGCAAAAAAAAGCCTACATCGGCTGCAAACTCCAAGACCCGAGTAAATTTAGTCAATTCTTAATACCTGACGTATATTTATTTGCCTTTAGCCATGCAAATATGCCCGGCATCCCCAAAGAGATAGCCACGCCAAGATAAATGTCGACCCCTTCTACCTCCAGTAAAAGTGGTTCGACGAAAGTTCAAGCCCACCATCAATGAGGCCGTCCACGAGGAGGTAGAAAACTATTGGCCAATGGCTCTATCAAGGAGTCGAAATACCCCAAGTGGATTGCCAATGTGGTAGTGGTCAAAAGAAGAACGGGAAATGGGGATGTGTGTGGACTTCACCGACCTGAACAAAGACTTCCCAAAGGATTCATTCCCGTTGCCACACATCGACGCGACATCAGGACATGAGTTGCTATGTTTTCTGGATGCCTACTTAGGATACAATCAGATACTTATGGAGGAAGATGACCAAGAGAAAAATACGTTCATCACTCACAGTGGAACGTGCTGGTCAAGAAGATGTTCGATAACTAGCTCGGCAAAACCATGGAGGTGTATATCGATGACATGTTAGTCAAATACTTGAGGGCCGAGGAAAAACATCCAAAATATTAAGGAAATACGGGACCCGAGAAATGTGCATTCGGCATAACTTCGAGTAAGTTTTTGGGCTTCCTGGTATCCTAGCGAGGAATCGAGGTCAAACCAAATCAGATTAAGGCCGTCGACGGGATATTAGAACATTTAACAACTAAGAAATAAGTCCAGAGAGTGACGGGGGGAGTTGTCTCCCTGTCCAGATTCATCTCTAGGTCATCTGATATGTGCCACAGGTTCTTCAACATACTCAAAAAGTATAACGACCTCGAATGGACGCCTAAATACGTACAAGCGCTGAAAGAACTCAAGGAATACCAGTCATCACCACATTTTCTCTCAAAGAGTAAAGGTTGTTGAAATACCTGACCGAGATATGCAAATTTCTACCCAAATTCGACGAGTGCAAGCTCGACCAAATTCCACGAACTCAGAACATCGAGGCAATCGACCTCGCTAAATTGGTCGTCGCCACATAAAGCATAACTCATAGGGATAAGAGTGTGGTACATCCCCTCAGCTTGGCATTAGACCATATCGAGATAAAATCTATAAACTTAACTTGGGGCTGGCGCAATTTTATTATAAACTATTTGCAGGACGGTACCCTCCCAAACGACAAAAAAGAAGCCAGGTAGCTGAAAATGCAAGCAGCTAGATACAACCTCTTTTAGAGTGACTTCTATAAGAGAATGTACAGCGGCCCTCTAGAAAAATGTTTTGGCCCAAATCAAACCCAACGCATTCTCGAGGAAGTCCAGGAATGCCACTGCGGCAGTCATTCCAGCATATGAGCACTAGTCATGTGCCTCATACGGGCTGGATATTATTGGCCCACCATAAAGAAAGACGCCCTGGAATTCGTAAAGAAATACAAGCAGTGTCAAAAGTACGCCCCAATAATCCACCAAGCAGGCGAACACATCACTCTGTCACCTCTTCACGGCCATTCATTAAGAGGGGAATGGACATTATGGGCCCGCCTTCGCCAGGACGAGGTAATGTTAAATTCCTTTTAGTTTTCACTCACTATTTCTCTAAATGGGTGGACGCAGGCACATTCTCTCAAGTTCGCGAGCAAGAGGTAATCGCCTTCATATAGAAAAACATCATCTGCCGATTTAGCCTACCTAAAGAAATAAGTTGTGACAACGGACCCTAGTTTATAGGAAGAAAAACCACCAGGTTTTTTGAAAAATGGCACATTAAAAGGATACTTTCAACCCCTTACCACCCAGCCAGTAACGGGCAAGCAGAATCCTCCAAAAAGTCTATCTTAAACATCATGAAGAAGAAACTCGAGGAGGAAAATGGGTTGTGACCGGAAATACTCCTAGAAATATTGTGGGTGCACAGGACAACCCCAAAAACGAGCATGAGAGAAACATAAGAATGTTCGCACAAAAATAGCAAGTAGAACACTACTACAACAAAAGGCCAAGGTACGGTTATTCTAGATCGGGGACTACGTGTTCAAAGCCAAGACCTAAGCAAGAAGAGATCCATGAGAAGGCAAATTAGGAGCCAATTGGTACGGACCATACAAAATCATAGGCAAGGCGGACAAGGTGAGACTATGGAAGGGAAGCTCCTATCCAACAATTGGAACATCGGCCACCTCAAATACTTCAACTTCTGAAAAACTAGGAGTGGTTGTAAGTCGTACTATTTTTCCCTCACTTGAGTTTTCTCCAACAGGGTTTTCTCAATGAGGTTTTTAACGAGGCGACGAGCGGGACATTTCGAGTTGGAGTACTTGAGAACAGACACAATTTAATTGCCCGACTCCTCAAGAATCTCCAAGTCGAATAATGAAGTGATTAGATATACTGGGACTAGGACTGGAATGCTAGCCAACATCAAAAACTTGTAATTTTCTCCAAAATTAGCCTCGGGGCGAAATGATGTAATCGATGCAATGATGTTAAAATAAATGAGATACCCATTCACTGAAACTACTCTTCTAAAAAGGTACGTTCGACCAGCTCGAACAACTCCTATCGACCTGTTCGCAACAAATTTTCGTAGTACGGAAAATAAACTGCAACAAAAATAATATGAAGAAAAAGAGATTTTATTGATAAATATTTGTGAGTACAATTCTATATATCCCTTGATTCTCCTCTCTAAAATTCTGCGTGATTCGAGGGCTTGAGAAATGTCTTTCTCGAATGTAGGACGATGCAGACCTCCTTGTGATGTATTTAATCGCCAAGAACGTCGAGCAGCACTTTGTAGTTATGGGTTGATCCCCGGGAAAAACTCCGTTGAGCATTCCTTTGTTGAAGAACTAAGCACTTGATGATTGATCTCTCTATTTGTGGATACCTTCACCAATTGCGAAATATTCTTCTCCGACTCTGAATCTTCCCTAAGAGTTATGTAACCCCTCTATTTATAGTGGTAGAGGATGAAAAGTCCAGCTATATATGAACTCTCTTGCTTGATTCTGATTGGCTCATGTGAGTCATCAAACTTATCACATAAGCTATGTGATAAGCTTGCTTATGATTGGCCAAGACATGTCATTTTAGACACTTGGCGACTCTTGATTGGTCAATGTTTTGGACTGGGGTTGCTACATCATTTAACACGTGGCGTCATCTTGTTGGCTTTGTGTTTTACTGGATGTGCCATGTCATTTGGCACATGACATGAGTCTGGGCCTTAAGATGAAATAAACCTTGGGCTTGAACATAAAAATGGACATATTTAATTTGTAAAGTCCATATTAATTATTCGACCCAAAATAATTTAAAATTTAATCCAAATTTTATATGGACTAAAGTCAATAATTTTTATATATTTATCAGATGTCCCCTACTTCAAGATTTATTGAGGTGAAGACTTGTTAAGTCCGTCAAGACAAGGCTTGAAATACCGGCGAATGACAAAATCCTTTAAATTCACATCCAATATTTCCTTAAGACCTGTTCGTGATACACTATCTTCAAAGTGTTGTTTGAAGTGTTAGAATATTGATTTTTTTTTATAATGCTAAATGGATTAATATCCAAAGTAAACATTATATTCTTTCTATTTGAATTTTCTTTCTTTCCTGCCTCTAAGCCCATATTCCCTCCATCCAAAAATATAAGAACATGTGATAAGCTTGATTCCTTCAAGAAATAAAACTCTGTCTCTTTGAGAAACCTATACCTCGTGCACATTTAATTTGAGACGAATGCCTTTAAGCATCTATCTATAAATAGACAGGAGCTGGACTCTCGAAACACATCAAAAGGAAAGGATCTCCACGAGCTAGCGGAGGGGACTTGCAGCTCTCGAAAACGCTAGCTATGTATTTTCTAATTTCTCTTTCTTGCTTTTTCTGCTCCTTCTTTTGAATTTTTTTTGTTTGCTCTTTTTTACAATCTTTTATTTTCTTTTCAGGCACCGAAGCACCAGCAAAGGAATTTCAAATTTGCGAACTTTGAGCAATAGAGTTCGCTGCTTTGACATTGAACTTGGCCATAGTCCAAAGCTTCGTGCCGTTGGCATTGTTACCTGTCACTCTGATTTGAAATTCGAGTCACGAGTACATATATTTATCGTGACGAGTTAAAGCCTCGTGTCATTGACACTGGTACTTGCTGCTGAATCAGAGCTTTGTGTCATTGGCACCAATCAATCATGTGGAATCAACAGCTCTGTATCACTGGAACCGTATCCATCAGTTGAACTAAAGCATCATGCTATTGAAGCATCGTGCTACCGGTACCGCATCCGTAGAAACTTCGTGTTGTTGGCATCGAGGATTTCCAAAATAGTTTTCTTTTGCAGCCTTTTGCGAGAGTACGGGCGGTCTTTGATATCCCTAAGGAGATGCACGAGATGCCTATATGATTTGCAGTGGAACACTCGTCTCTTTGTTGCGACCTGGTGAGAGAGACACATGAAGTGTCCTTTCAACCTCGGCGACAAAATTCTTACTCTTGGAGGCTCGGACAGACCATATTTCATCATTGGCGCGCACAACATGTACCACATCGCATTGTTGCAGGTTGGCGAGGAAGACAACCGGAGTAAGCCTTTCCAACTTCGGCAAGCAAGTACCTGACGGGTCTCTGCTGCTTTGATTTCATAGCATTTCATGGGGAAAAATCATATCTCGACCTAGGAGTATACAAACTGCAATCCTCTTGGTTCTACAGAATCAAAACTTGCACCACAACAACATATCCAAAATGTAGGGCCAAATTTCTTTAAGACAAGTCGGAATGAACTTTTGAAAGCGATGCACAAGTCTGTCATTTCGACTTCACAGCACTGCATATCTCAAGCTAGGAATATCCAAATCGCTAGCCATATGTGCCACTAGAAAGAAGACTCATAGATAAGGAAATCCCCAAAATATCATGGATGGATTCCTAGCAGATTAGCCGCAGCAAAATTGACACATCTGTCTGCCGAACTTGCTATTCAGCTTTGTGCACTTTTATGGAAAGATTTGTATCTCGATCTACGGTAGTTGAAATAATGATCCATCTACACCTCTGGAATGAAAACTACGAGTCCTGCAATACCTGAAAATATTGTTGAGGAACTCTTCTCAGAGTGGCGGCAACAATATTTTGAATTTTCCTTGCCATCTGCCGCACTTGCTTTTGAGCTTCACGTGCTCTCGTCGAAGAATCCATATCTCAAGCTAGGAATGTCCAAATCGCGAGACATCTATGCCATAGGGAATACAAGTTCGAGACCTGCAATGCCTGAAAGTACCGTGGCAGAACACCATATATATTGGCCGCAATATTATTTTGAATTCGCTCTTGATGTCGGCCTTGCTGCTTTTCAGTTTTGTGCACTTTCGTCGAGAAATTCATATCTCGAGCTTCGGGTGTCAAAATCTCGAGCCGTTTACGTCATTAGAAAGAAAACACAGAGAGAAGTAACACTAAAAAAATCATTACATAATTCCTTTTGGACTGGCCGCAATAATTTCTCGAATTCATCTAGGTGTCTGTCATGCGTTTGTTTCTGCTTTGCGCACGCCTGTCAAAAATTTCATATCTCTAGCTAGGAGATTCCAAATTTCGAGCCATCTGCGCCGTTAGAAAGTACACTCATAGATCTGCACTACAAAGGAATTTCGTGCAGAACACCTTTCGAGCTGGAAACAAAAAATTCTCAAAATCCACCTAGCTACTGTAGTAAATTTCAGATTCGTGTCATTCCGGCAAAAAAATCGTATTTTGAGCTAGGGGCCTCCAAATTGCAAACGGTTTGTGGTATTGGAAACGAGAAATCCAAATATACAACATATAAAATGTTAGGAGCAGAGTCTTTCAGACGGACCGCAGTAGTTTTCCAAAATTGATCTCGTTATCTGTTGAGCTTGCTTTCCAGCTCTCTGAGATGTCCTACAAATGTTTTTTTCTTCTTGAAATTGACTCTATAGTCTTGTATGTAGTAGCTTTAGATATCATGCATCACAAATCTTATCTCTTCATTTATTTCTTTTGCAGACTCGCAAAGAAGCTCGAAGGGTCCAGATATCGGACTGAGGTGTCATACAAGATGCGGTACCACCCCTTCACCAACTGTTGCACTTGATTTGTTAATAGTCTTGAAGTTCATCAATGGAAGCTCCCATGGTGATTGAAGATTTTTTAAGAGAGATTACTTCTCATATATGGGACCTTCAACCAACATTTGCACAAGAGAAGCAAATTATCATGCTCAACGCCTAACAATAAGATACGTGATTAAGAGATCATCACAACTACTGAATGCGATACACGTACATTGAGGATAGTGTATTAAAATGTGGAGACGTCATATGGACTTGGAAGAAGAATTCAAGACGAGTCGGCGACAAAGCCTAGTTTACGATCATTTTCATGACTTAGGCTTTTGCATAGAAAAATGTCTAATCTCTTTCGTCTCTACAATTTTGAATGTATCAACTTTTGTAACATTGAAGCAATAAAATATTTTTTATACTTCAATGCTAATTGTGTTCTTTTCCTCATTTATATATGCCTCTACATTTGGATGAGTTATTGTGATGATCCCATAAGCTAAACCTTTTTTTTTTGTAAACTCATGCGGCTGAACCTAGAATAAAAGTCTAAGCTGCCCACGCACCTCGGTGAAGAGGATCAATTTATAACATAGTTCAGAGGGATGAGTTCTTTTTTTTAATTTTTTTATGTCCTAATTTTTGCCTAGTCCGCCTCTTGCGAGGTTTCCAACCTAGCAAAATTTTTTTTTGTCTTGACTTTTGCCTAGGCCGTGGGCCAGGAGTGTAGCAACGTGCAGTTTAGACTCATACGTCAAGGAGTGTAGGTGACTTTCATGAGAAGTACTACTTCAGAAATTTTTCGTTGATCGGACCAACTCTAAGACCATCTTTATCAATGATTTTGTATGCGCCACTTGAATAGGCTTCCTTCACAAAATATGGTCCATCCTATTTTGAGGTAAACTTGTCGCCTATGAAATTTGAGGATTATGGGCCTTCGAACAGCTAGGACTAAGTCTTCCACTTGAGATGATCGTGGCCGCACTTTCTTGTTGAAGGCTCTAGCTAGTCGAGCTTGATAGCACTCCAATTTTTGTTGCACTTCCAATGCCTCTAACTCTGCTAGTAGAAGTTGAGAATTCTCTTCAAACGTGAGTCCTTCTTTGATTGCGAAGTGATGGAATTTGTTGCTCCAATGGAAGGACTGCTTAGATGCCTCTAACTCCAATTCTTTTCTTGTCCAATGCCTCTAACTCTACTAGGCGCAGTTGAGCATTCTCTTCAAACGTGAGCCCTTCTTGGATTGTGATCCACAATGATGGTATTTGTTGCTCCAATGGAAGGACTGCTTCTATGCCATATACCAAAGAGTAAGGAGTTGCTTGTGTAGCAGTTCTGAAGATTGTCCAGTATGCCCATAAAGCTTCACCAATTTTCTCAAGCCAGTCTCTCTTGTTCTTTGCAACAACTTTCTTCGAAAGGTTACCAAGCGTCTTGTTAAAAGCTTCAGCAAGGTCGTTGGCGGGTGCATTATACATTAGAGACTTATGTTGCTTCAAACTAAACTTCTCGCACAGACTCTTCACGAGCTTGTTGTCAAATGGCGTTCCATTATCAGTGATTATATATCTTGGCATTCCGTACCTAAAAATTATATGCGACTTGATAAAATCGGCAACAGTTTCCTTTTTCACCTCCTTGAGTGGAACAGCTTCAGCCCATCTATAGAAGTACTCTGTAGCGGCCAATATGTACATTTGTCCCTTTGATGACTTTGGAAGCGGTCCAACAACGTCAAGTCCCATGCATCAAAAGGCCATGAAGCTACAGTTAGATAAAGAGGCTCTGGAGGTTGGTGGATGTAGTTGGCATGAAATTGACACACTTGATATCTTTTGGCATGCTCCATACAATCCTTCACCATTGTCGTCCAGTAGTAGCACATCATCTTGATGCAAAAATGGAGCTTGAGACCAGATTGGTGTGCTCCACATGAGCCAGAATGTGCTTCCTCCATTTCTTGGCGGGCTTCTTCTTTGTCAAGACATCGCAAGAATAGTCCTTCAAAAGAGCGGCGAAACAATGTCCCCTTATAGAAGATGAATCGCGGTGCTCTTCGTTTGATGTCTGTTCTTTATCACGGATCCTCAAGTAACTTTCCATGTTCAAGGTACTCTATCAGTGGTTGCCTCAAATCTTCTTCTTCAATCACTCGAACAAACGTATGATGGCTTTCGTTGATTTGAAGATCAAGAAGTCTAGGAATAACCCATCGATGACACACATATACCTTTGTTGACTCATTCTCTCCAAGTGTCATCGTTGTGGCCAATTAGCCAAAGCATCAACCTTGCGATTTTCTTCTCCTGGGACGTGGTTTAAGAACACTTGGTCGAATCTTTCAAGTAAACAAGAAGCATATTAATGGTATGGCAAGAGATCTTCCTTCTTTGCCTCGTAACTCCCCAAAAGTTGGTTGATGATCAGCTTAGAGTTATCGTAGATCTCCAACTGTAGAATCTTCATGTCTAATGCCATTTCGAGATAGACGATCAAATCTTGGTACTCTGCGGCATTGTTGGAGCATGTTTTACCTAAAACAAAGGAGAATGGAAATACTTGTCTTTCTAGAGAGATCAATACAACACCTGCCCCCGCACCGTTACGACGTGCAGATCCATCAAAGAACATTGTCCATGGTGGCAATTCTTCAATGAACAAAACATCTTCATCTGGAAACTCATACGAAATCTTCCATTCATCTAGAAGAGGGTAATCAGCCAGAAAATTGACTAGTATTTGTCCTTTCACAGCTTTTTGAGGTGTGTATGTGATCTCATATTTGTTAAAAATTTTGGACCATGTTGCTAGGCGTCTAGAAAGAATAGGTCAAGTCATCACGAACTTCACTAGATTTGCTCGAGAGATGAGTTTGATGGTGTATGCTTCACACTAATGCCTTATCTTCTTTATTGCATAAAGTAACGCTAAGCATATTTTCTCAACAGGCATATAGTTCAACTCAGCTCCTATCAAAGTTCGACTAAGGTAGTACAAGGCTTGTTTCGTTCCTTCCACATTCTCTTGAGTAAGTAGTGCTCCAAGTGAACGTTCTTGTACCGCGATATAGAGTATCAATGGCTTCCCAAGCATTGGCGCCCCTAACACAGGTGGATTAAGCAAGTGTCTTTTTATGCTTTCAAAAGCATTTTTACATGACTGATCCCAATGAAAAGGGATATCCTTCCTCAATAGATGATTGAAGGGTTGCACCGTCCGGCCAGATTAGAGATGAACCTCCGAATGAATGCTAAGTTTCCATGGAGACTTCGAAGCTCCCTCAAGTTCTTCATTTTTTGAATGGCGTCAATCTTTGCAGGATCAACTTCAATTCCACGATGACGCATAATGAAACCAAGAAACTTTCCTGAGGTAACTCCAAATGCACACTTGAGTGGATTCATCTTCAGGTCCAATTTTCTTAACCTTTGATAAACAATTCGAAGGTCTTCAATGCGGTAACGCCTACTCTTCGTCTTCACCACCAAGTCATCGACGTAACATTCAACCCTCTTATGAAGCATGTCGTCAAAGATGTTTTTTATCGTGCGTTGGTAGGTGAAACCAGCATTCTTCAGACCGAAGGGCATCACTTTGTAGCAATATATCACTTTTGGAGTTCGGAAAGCAGTACACTCTTCATCTTTTGGAGACATTCTAATTTGATTGTATCTGGAAGACCCATCCATTAATGACATAGCTTCATGCCCTGTTGTAGAATCAACCATGAGTTCAATAATTGGTAGCGGAAAGTCATCTTTCGTACATGCCTTGTTTAGGTTTGAAAGTCATAATCTCGAATAAATCCTGCCTCGATGAGCTTGTTGACTTCGACTTCAATTTGTGGTACTACCTCGGGTCAAAACATGCGTTGTGACTGCTTCACAGGGCGTGCTCCACTTTTGATCCCTAAATGATGAATGGATACCTTAGGACTAAGACCATGCCTTTCTTTATGCGACCAAGCAAAGACATTTTTATAGTCGGTCAAAAACTTGGAGTATTCCTCCTCCTCCTCCTAAGGCGTAAGAAGCGCACTAATTGATTTCCAGCCAGCTTCTAGTTGAGGGGGAGCCTCGTGTACTTCATCATCAATGTCAAGGCATGGGCTATCTTCCACAGTTATGTGATAGGATGTTTTCACAAAGTCTGACTTTTCTCTTTGACTCCCTTGGATGGTCGGCATGGCTTCTTTCTCTTTCTCTGATTCTTTATGAGGTTGGCAAGTGTAAACAATGGTTCTCCTTTGCACCTTCAGTGAACCATCTACGGATATTGACAAAATACTTCCACTTCATACGTGATGGGAAAGCACTACAGATTTCTTCGTCAGCAACAACTTCAAAATAATCCCGCTCTTTATGGACTAAATCCTTATGTTTTGCCAGTGTCTTTCTAGATGGTGACTTCCTTGTGATTCCTAAGCGACAAAAGACGGACGTCTTTGAGGTAGTGGAAACTTCCTTTAGACTTTTGGAAGATACACGTTCATCTTTGTGACTTAGCCTTTCAAACACCGAGAACGAGGGGTTGAGCCTCCAATGCAATCAAACACTGAAGCCCATTATTTTATTTTCTTGCCCTTAACTTCCTTCATCTCCTCTACCGAGGTGTGTCGTGATGAAGCTATCTCTTTGTTTCTCTTAGATGAAATTCGAAGAGGCTCTGCCAACTGAATCCCAACCCAAACTTTGGAGTGGCGACGTAGTGCCCTTGCTTTCTCAACTTTATTTGGGACTCATTGAGCCCATATATCTTTTCACCAGTGACTTCGTCTATGAGTTCTCCTAGTCTTGATGGATTGGAGAAGTTGTAACCAGAATTTTCAAGTAGTATGAAGGCCTTAGGATCAAAGTGCCCATTTATTTTACCATCTTAGAGATTGCCTTTAGCAGACTGACAAGTCACGTTTGGTATTTGTGCGACTAGGACGGTCATATGCTCCTTCAAATCTTGTATCTCTATGTGACTCATTTTCTTCTTTGCAGTACATTCTTCTAACAGAGGTTGTCCTTTCTTTCGACGCTCACGCGGAACATAGCGAAAAAATAGATGCTCCTAATCAGTCTTTGTTTATATGTCACCTTCAGATGATGATAGCTTAATGTAGACTTCTTCAGTGCTCTTCTTAGACAGCTTGGTGGCAGTCCATTGAGCCTCATTTTCTTCTTGTGAATCGACATCAGCTTTGTCGACAGATGATGTTTTCTCCACACTCAGTTCACAAGAATCTAGGTAGAATTTGGCATCTGCAAAGTATGACTCCATCTCAGTCAAAGGCTTGATGTCTGCATCAATTTTGACTATCTCTCCATCCCTTCTGTACTTCAGATATTGATGCAAAGTATATGATACCACCCCATTCTCATGAATCCAAGGATGTCCTAGCAACAAGTTATAAGATGTTTTAGAATCTATGACGTGAAACAGGGTGTTTGACTTCATCTCACCAGTGGATAATCTCACGCAGATCATACATATGGCTCGTTCTCCTCCTTGGTTAAAACCTTGGATTGTTAGGTTGCTTTTGGATAGCTCGTCAATAGAGATCCCAAGCTTTTTTAGCACCATCTTTGGCATGATGTTGACAGCCGAACCATCCTCAACAAGTATGCGATTGAGATGTTATTCCCGAATGGCCCCTAGAATGAACAAAGGTTTGTTATGTTGCTTAAACCCCAGCAGCAAGTCATCATCTATGAAGGAAATTGTTGCACAACATGTGACAACTTTCCCGTTATCATGATGTTCTTGTGTTTTCATTGGAGAAAGCTCATCGTTGCTTTCCTTTGTTTCATCAATACTAGAAACTACACGAGTTGCACCAACGTAACCTCCATGAAGGAATTTTCCAGGAAAGAGTTCATGCAATGTGATGGGCTTTCGGAACTCGGCAATAAGGCACCGTTAATCTTCCTTCTAATAGAAGATTTGATAATTCTTGGTGGTTGTAGCTTATCCACATTGCTTATCATCGCTCTTGGCTTAGGAATTCGTAGGCTCAAAAACGCCTGATGTTTTTGCTTCTTGCAAGTGACTAGAGTCCAACCCTCATCGTCATTGTCTTTGGAGTGATTTTCTAGCTCGAGTGAAACTTCAGGAGTTTTCCTTGGAAGCTTAACTTCAACAGGCTCGAAACTTCCAAATTGTAAGAAGGCATTGCTTGACATGTTTTGAAACCTTGAACGCTTCTTTTCCTTGGGCGATACACTTGCATGGTTTGCTTCTGCTGTTCTGCAAGTGACTAGAGTCCAACCCTCATCGTCATTGTCTTTGGAGTTATTGTCTAGCTCGAGTGAAACTTCAGGAGTTTTCCTTGGAAGCTTAACTTCAACAGGCTCGAAACATCAAAATTGTAAGAAGGCATTGCTTGACATGTTCTGCAACCTTGAACGCTTCTTTTCCTTGGGCGCTACACTTTCATGGTTTGCTTCTGCTATTTCATCCATATCTATGTTAATTTTCCCCTCACTTACAAGAGCCATGATTTTCTCCTTTAGGACGAAGCATTTCTCTTTAGGGTGGCTAATGATGCGATGAACGCCATCTTTACCAATTTCCTCAGGACTTTTTTATTCAAGGAGATCGATGACTTTCTTGGCCAGCAATTCATCACGGATCGTGGGTACGCTGAATCTGGAAACGGATAAACCTTCGCCTCCAATTCCTTCAAGGTTGGATGATGTTTCTCCTCTTTGGGATATTGACTCAGGGTCTTATCCTCCTTCACCTTTTGCTTAGTCGTGACTTTCACATAAGTTACTTTCACCGTCATATATTCTTTGGTTTGGTTCTTTGATGCAACATTTTTCTTGAACTCCTTCTGATAGCAAATGGTGATGCCTTTCCATGGCTTGTGATGCTTAACTCCATGTAGTGAGCTGGCGTTGCAAGTTCTTCAAAAGTTCACAGTTTGATCCCTTGTATGATGTACAAAAGGCCCCAGTGCATCCCTTGAATGCACATCTTCACAGCAGATATTTCTGAAAGGCGATCCTTGCAGTCTAAACTTAACGCCCTCCAACGATTGATGTAATCCACCACGTGCTCGTCCTTCCTTTTCTTGGTGCCTGTCAACTCTATCATGCTTACAATTCTTCGAGTACTGTAAAAATGATTGAGGAATTCCTTCTCAAGTTGCTCCAGCTATCAATGGACTCGGGCTCCAGGTCAATATACCAGTCAAATGTGTTCCCCTTCAGAGAACGAACAAATTGTTTTATGAAAAGGTCACCATGCATCCCAGCATTGCTACAAGTCTCAAAACCGTGAGCAATATATTGCCTTAGGTTTCCCTTTCCATCAAATTGATGTAGTCTTGTTGGTTGATAATTGGTTGGCATGGTTAGACAATCAATCCTCTTAGTATAAGGCTTAGAGTAGTACAACGAACTTTGTGATGGTCCGCCATATTGAGCTTTAATGGTGTTTGTTATCATGTCTTACAATTGTTGGACAGATAATGCCGCAACATAAGTGGATTGATTTTCCTTTTGAATGTTGAACTCGGAAAGTGATTCCTCAATAGCTTTTTTTTGAGAGGTGGAGCCAGGTGAACGAGGGGGGACGTGGCTCGACTCTCCGGATGCATAGTCCTCCAATTTGTTCATGAGTTGAGCGATTTGAAGGTCTTTGTCTTTAACGGATTTCATCAAGTCTTCTATAGTTTGTTCCATCATGGCAAACTTTTCATCCATGTTAGTTGCGTCAGTCATTAAGGCGTTAAATTTTGTTGAAACTAGAGAATCCACCAAATCGTCAAATTCACCAAGGTTGGAGGCTGATTGAGAAAGTTCGTCAAAATAGCGAGAATGTGGTGTTGCCCCCAGAAATTGCGGTTGCGGACGTCATTTAAGATCTGCTCTTTTTTGCCATCTCCAAGGATGTAAAGTATTCGGATCCTTCCAAGCCACTAGCCTTGAACTTGCTCTGAGTTATTGGGCCAATATGACTGAGCTCCGCGGATGCGGCAGCAGTAGCATCTTTGCATGAAACATCATCACACTTGTGGAAGGCCATTACAGCAGTAGATCTAAAGTTTGTAGTTTTCAAATTTGAAGAAGGAGAGATGAAGGGCAGAATTGGTGATAAGCTAATGTGAGTCATCAAACTTATAACATAGGCTATGTGATAAGCTAGCTTATGATTGGCCAAGACGTGTCATTTTAGACACTTGGCGACTCTTGATTGGTCACTGTTTTGGAATGGGATTGCCATATCATTTAATACTTGGCGTCATCTTGTTGGCTTTGTGTTTGAATGGATGTGCCATGTCACTTGACACATGGCATGAGTCTGGGCCTTAAGATGAAATGAACCTTGGGCTTGAATATAAAAATGGACATATTTAATTTGTAAAGTCCAGATTAATTATTCGGCCCAAAAAAATTTAAAATTTGATCCAAATTTTGTATGGACTAAAGTCAATAATTTTTACATGTCTACACGGCCCTTGGCCACAACTTAAACGAAAAGGTGCGTTCGACCAGCTCGAGTAACTCCTATCGGCCCTTGGCCACAACTTAAACTAAAAGGTGCGTTCTACTAACTCGAACAACTCTATCGGCCCTTGGCTATAACTTAAATGAAACGACCAACTCGAACAACTCCTATCGGCCCTTGGCCTCGACCTAACGCAAATGAATGTTCAACCAGCTCGAACAACTTCTATCGTCCCTTAGCCTCGACCTAACTGAAAGGTGCGTTCGACCAGATCAAACAACTCCCGGCCCTCGTCCTTGACCTAACTGAAAGGTGCATTCGACCAGCTCGAACAACTCGTATCGGCCCTCGGCCTCGATTCAACTACAAGGTATTATCGACCAGCTCGAACAAATACATATTGGCCCCTCTCTATGACTTAACAAAATGGTACGTTCGATCAGCTCGAACAAAACCTATCGGCCCTTGGCCACGACTTAACGAAGTGGTACGTTTGACCAGCTCGAATAACACCTATCGGCCCTTGGCCTCGTCTTATACGTTCGACCAGCTCGAACAATACCTACCGGCCTCGGGCCTTGACTTAACAAAATGGTGCGTTCGACCACCTCGAACAACACCTACCAGCCCTCGGCCTCGACTTAACTAAATGGCGTGTTCGACCAGCTCGAACAAAACTTATAGGCCTTCAGCCACGACCCAACTCAGAAACACGTTCAACTGATTCAAACAAAGACCGATACGGCCCATCGCCACTCAACCCCATGACTATCGCAACTTGAAGGATAACAACGAAGGGAGAAGGTGTAGAAGCAAAAAACACAAGTACAGAAACAAAACATACATAGATAAGAAAGGTACGTGTAAAGAAAAAAACAACTTTGATTGATAGATAGTCTTTACAAAGGCGTTCAAAGACGCAACAAAAAGTACAGTACAAGAAGTTAAAACAAAAGTAGAGGCAGAACATCTAGTGATTGTCACCAGCCTGGTCTTCATCGTCTTCTCTATCCTCGCCTCGAGCATAGGAAAAGTCACACCAGGCACTGTCCTCGAACTGGCCAAAGCCCCTTTCATCATCGTCCCCGGCATCAGGCTGAGGCGTGGTGGCGTCATAGCCACAAGCCAACCGAGCTTCACGAGCTTTGACTCGGGTGTCCTCCATAGTTGTCTCAAAGACGAAGCCCGTCCAACCCAACTCTCGAATCACATCTATTCGGGTTTCGGTGAGGATCCACTCCTCATACTTCTCTCGAGGAACAACAAGAAACTCAGAGGTGTGAAACGTAGAGGGTCGTTCGAGCAATCGGTCTTTCTCCTCAACAGCGAAAACTCGTTTGAGCAGCTCGGAGTTCTCTTTCTCCAACTCGCCAATCCTTTCCTCGAGCCTGGCCTCCCTAGCTCTAGCCATCGACTAGACATTGTCCCCGTCAACACTAAGGGTTTTGTTCTCCAACTCTAAAAGAGCGGCCCTTTCTCGAGTCTCCCTTCGGGAGGACTCCGCCTCCTCGAGAAACTGATGCTTTTCAGCGACCCCTCCCCTGAGCGGGTCCATTTTGAACTGGCAATCTAACTGACTCTATAGTGTATCAACCTGGCTCTGAAAGTCTCGGCATTGGGCCTCCACGCGCTTTCTCAGCTCGAACTCATCCTCCTTTCTCTTCAGCGCCCCTTCAAGAGAGCTGAATTGCTCCACAGACACGAGCAACTCCTCGTCTCTCTTTCTCAGCTCCTCCCTCAGGACAGGCACATCGCCCCCCTCGCGAAGCCGCCTTTCGACATCCTTATACTTCCCGCAGAATCCCTATATTTCGTCCGTAAATTTTGATAGATCTCCTTTCTCCTTTTCTTTCTCCGCCTCTCGACATTCTTATACTTCCCGCAGAATCCCTATATTTCATCCGTAACTTTTGATAGATCTCCTTTCTCCTTTTCTTTCTTCGTACGCTCTCGAGATCTAGGATAACGGTCTGCAAACACAAGCAAAGAAAGTAAATAGAAAGGAAGATTCGAAGGCAAAACAAAAAAAGAAGGTGAGCAAGGAAGAAACTTACTCTATGAGCGAGGCCGATGATGCTTTTGGATAGGGTGCTGGCATTCAGCTTGCCAAGAGTCTTGTGCACGTCGTTAGAGCAAAAGGAACCGAATGCATGAATCACATCCTTGGTATCCTTGAGAAGATCATGGTTCACCGGGATCGTGATGGTCATCGCTCCCCCTTCAACCCTAACTTCGACCTGTGTAGTCCCGCTATCAATAATCTCAAGGTCTTCAGGGTTCCCATCATCATGCTCAGCAGGCACCTAGATTTTTCCTTTGTCGGTAGGAGAAGCCTCCTAAGCCGGTTCTGAAGACGAGGCTTCCCTACCCCAGGGCGCGTAGAACCGTTAGGCATCCACAGCGAGCTCCTCCTCTTCAGGTCTTAAAGGTGCAACAGCACCCACCTCCTCTAAAATAGGCATCTGAAAGGCCGCCCCAATGCCCTCCTCGATAGATATTTTCGCAGTTTCCTCCACCATGATCTCGTCCTCTGATAAGTCGACGGCCGTAGGTATACCTTCTTCTGCGTTTACGGCTTTCCTCTTGTGAGGCCTCAAGTCTACATTATTGGAAGAAACCTCCGCGTCCTCAACATGGGGCGGAGCCGAGGAAGGGACGGGTGCAGCGGTCGAGATGGGAGCATGGCTAGACGAAGCATCAACTCTTCCTCTCCTAAAAGAAGGCGTCGGCGCCACGTTCCTCCTTGCAACCTCCTTGACAGAACCCAGAGGAAGTTTAAAAATGATGAGTGCAATAAAACAGGCGAGTACAACTGCAATGTTGTCCAAAAGAAGTCATTACCTTTTAGTGGAAGGACCGGTTTGAACTTCTGCCAAAAGCCCAACCAATCACTAATCTATGCGGTACAGGAAAGGACTTGTCTAACCCAGTCGGCAAGATGCACCACCTAATGAAGAGGTCGAGTAGTAGTTGAAAAACGAGAAGAGTTAATTCACAAACTCGGAGTATACGACTATGTAGAAAGGTAAAAGTAAACACAAATACTTACGAGTGCGATTCTAGGCTTCAGGGAAGTCTGCGCATTGGCCACGATGGCCTCGGTCTTGAAAAAAAAGAAGTCGAGCAAATATTGTCGACTAACATTATCGTCCATCCTGACTACAAGGGACTTGCCTCCACGATGTTGAAGGTTCAACATCGTGCCCCGGTAGAAGCTGGGCGCAAAGAGGTACGCTTGGTGTTGTATGGTGATCTCGACACCTGCCAGCTCGGAAAACTTTGACAACATCTTGATCACCTTATAGACGAAGGGAGCAAGCTGAGTGGGGCAGACCTGATAAAAGCGGTAAAACTCCTCCACCGGAGGAGGAAGAGAGAACGGATAGCCAATTGTAAAAGGGTAGGCGCGCAATATCCAGGATGTTGAGCGTTAACTTCATCATTACTGGCAGGTATGAGTTACACTTGATCAGGGAGGCCATACTTCGCCTTGAACTCCAACAGGCGCTTAGCCGTCATAGAAGATCGGAAAACCTCAACCACCGCCTCCGACGGCCGGTGAAAATCCGATTTTGTGTCAGGATTGCGAGGAATAATCTCCTCCACTGAGAGGAGAGTCTCCTCTTCAACTGCGAAGATGGTGTCTCCTCCATGAATAGGGGCCAGTGGAGCAGGTTGATTATCCTCATTATCACCAAAAGCTAATGAGAATATGGGAAGAAAAGTAAGAAAATAATAAGCAAGAGAAAGCAAAGGCAATTTTAATAGCAGGAATGAAGGTAAAACTCAAATAATGCCGATCCTGTTCCTTTTTATATAGGAGAAACCTCGAAATTGGAGTGGTTTACCATAATGGCAACCGGAATCGAAACGGCAGAACCAATCCAAAAGTTGCACGTGTACTGACGCGACACATCGGGAACATATGTCATCATGACGAATGATGTCATAACGTCAAATCCCTTCCATGACAGGCTTGTCCTAGAAGTTACCCGGGAATATTAAGGGTTTAAAATATGTGACTCTCGAAGCGCCACGTCGCATGTCTTTTACGATGACCACGACCATTGTTGTCCACTTACCAAGTCCGTCTGGGAGGACGTCCTTGACAAGCGGTGGGACTAACTGTGTGTGCGAATAAATTCATGTCATATGTTGACCAGGTCAACGGAGATAAAGTCTTTGAAGGCTGCCACGTGTCGATGATATGACATGTCAATCTGATTTCAAAAGGTCGGAAGTCATATGATGAAGGCAGATCGTCGTCGAGGTCGAGGTGGCCCGAAAAGAGGCGAGGACGAGCATCCGTCTTCGGCACACAGTAACGGCTAGTTTAAGTATTTATATTTTCGTAGAGAATATTCTAGTAAATATTCTTCTCTGTTGTACTCTCAAGGGTATTGCGCCATGTACCCTTATAAATAGGAAGAAATGTAGTTCTAGAAAGGGGATTGAACACTTTTGTAAACAAGGATATTGACATTCTTTGAAGATTCTCTCTCTTTATCATATACATACGAAGTTTACCTTTACACTTTTTTGTCTATCTTTCTCTCCCGATTCAAGAAGAATCGGGATATTCAAAGGCTTATCATTATCCATCGTTGTCAAAGTTATGATTTCTGATGTTTATGTGTTTGAAAGTTTACGGGTTTAGAAATTATAAAGTTTACGGGTTAGAAATTCCGCGATTTTGAAAGTTTAGCGGTTCGAAAGTTTATGAAAAATGTGGGTTCGGAAGGTTGTTGTTTTGAAAGTTTATGACTTGATGTTTATTAATATCTAAATTATTTATGAATACTCTTGAGAAGTCATTTTTCTTAATTTGTGTATCAAACACCAGAAAATGAATAACATTACTACTTATTTTTCAAAAAAATACTTTCTTGGAAAACATTTTCCCTTATACCAAACACACCCATAATGTTAAAAAATTCACCGTGTGGAAGCGTCAAGTATGATCGATCACCAAAATCAATCATGATTTCACGTGGTCCTTTGTTTCTTTCCTTGGCCCACTACTATTCCAATAATGATAAGATTCGAACAACGTAAGATTACTTTCCACTTCATCCTTCCACCAAAGTTTCGCGATCAATATCTAGTTGATTTGACGTCCATTTTACCCCAATCGAGTGTGGTTAAATGATAAAGATTTGTTTACCCTTAATTAGAGATATTAGATTGATCTCTTTTATTGGGGAGCATAAACCATCTCATAGTAAGCATTCAAATTAGTAGGTGAATTTCGAACACTGGATAATTTTATTTTTTTTAAAGTCTTGTTTCATTTCTCTTTGAATTTAGCAAAGGTTGTCTTATTTTATGTATATATTAGACAAGAATGCTGTCCAAAACGTGATATTTGTATTTCAATCACTAACCAATCCTAACTAAGTGGGCGTTTGGACATAAGAATTGTAAACTTCTAGGGAAAAGTGAAAAAAAAAAATTCAGAGTGAAAGTGATATTTGAAAATTAGAGTTGTATTTGGACATTAATATAATTGAATTGTTTTTGAATTTTTGTGAGTGATCTGAGTGAAAATTTTAAAATACAACTTTTTGAAGTTTTTAAAATTTTCGAAAAATTCCAAAACTCATATTCAAGTGAAAATTGAAAATTTTATGGCCAAATACTGATTTCGAAAAAAGTCAAAAAATTTTGAAAAAAAGTGAAGAAATTTTTATGGCCAAACGGGCTCTAAGATGTAGCTAAAACTTCTCCTGTCAGGTCAATTTAATTCTTATCTTCTTCGGTAATTCAATACGGTATGTAAGACCATTTAGGGGTCGTTTGATTTGAATACGACTTATATTGGGATAAGTTATGTTGGGATTAGTTATGTCAGGATTAGTTATTCTGGTATTTTTATCCACTGTTTGGTATGTTGTATTAAAAATGACAATTGCATAATTTCTAAGAAGGAAGTATAAATTATCTCGGCACTAATTATCCTACCCCTACAAGATATAAGTTATCCCGGCACTAATTTAAATCTCGAGATAACTTATACCAGGTTTGCTAACAAAACAAAATATTAAGGTGAAATTAAGTTTTTATACCTGCACTATTTCTACTTATATTTCATGCCAAATGACCCCTTAGTGAATAATGCCGTGTAGAAAATGACAAAAAAGGACACCATACGGGTGGTCTTTAACTTTTAGCTTTTGGGACAGTTTAACTGACCAATGTGCAAAACCTTCAAGGTTAAATGTCAGAAAATCATGGGACCAAACGACCTCTTAGGATAGTGAATACTGTTTAATTGTGCTTAACTTTTGGCAACTCTCACTAACTAGTTATCGTATACTTGAACATTTTGAGGCAATTACGGCTGGTGACCACCTGTTTAGTAATAATTGTTTACCCAAAATTAGGTAACAATTGAACTTGTACGCAGTTTTAAGGATATGTGATTTAATCCAGAACGAACAATTAAAAATATCGAATAAATGAGTTAGAAATGAAATAAACGTTCAAACCAATTGCAATATTATGGCCAAGCCTAGACTGACTAATGACCTTGTCCTCGGTTGGACCCTCGATTCAAGCCTAGTAGTGAATGAAGAACAGAACAATTGAGAAAATCTTTAACAATAGCTAAAAGGCAAGAAATAAACTTGTATTGCTTTGATTCGCATGTTATAATGTGTCCAAGAAAAAAAAAAACCTCCTATTTATAAAGTAGAAGAGTTTTAGTCCTAACAGAAGTCTAAAAAAGGTAAAAATCTTCCTTTTCCGGTAATTGTTGATCCGCAATCGACATCAAGCGAGAATCGCGCCGTGATATCCGGTGAGGGCGAGTATCACTGCCCTCTATCCGCCATGCACAACCGTTCATCGTGTCTCCCGAGGTCAATAACTTATACTTGGCCCGATGTGCGTTGTTTTACCACGTTCGATGACAGATACATCGTTTGCTCCCCCCGGACCTCGATATGAAGGCTCGTGGATTCATGTTCTCCTTTCGTTTCCTCGTAATGAAATCGGGGTAGACTTTTACCCTCGATTTTACCCGTACACAATAATGCTAAAGGAAAGACCAAAAAAAGAAAGAAAAAAGTCATGACTTTAAAATTAAACAGACCACCAAGAGATCACTACATACACAACATGGTTGTCTCAGTTAAAGGCAAACCTTAGGGGTGTACATAGGTCGGATTGGTTTGGATTTTTTAATTACCAAACAAAACCAATTGTGTCGGGTTATTAAATCTAAAGAACAAACCAAACCAATAAAATTCAGGTTTTTCAATCTCGATTTTTCTTGGGTTTTCGGGTTATTCGGATTTTTTCGTTTTTTTTTTTCCGATAAAATCTTCGTAGCACAAAACATATAACTTGTACTCAAAATATTTCTTTAATCCTAGTAAGATACAATTATATAAGGTATTTTCTAAGAAAATAATATACAAAATATGAGATGTGTCATGGCATTATCCTAGAATATTCAACAATTAAAATAATAAAATTATGTAATATAAATATTGCTAATTAAAAAGCCATAATAAAAATAAACATAATCTAAAAGAACTAAGTCATGCTAAAATAAGTAGACTAATAAGGGAGTATTAATTACATGACTAAACGCTAAAGAAAAAATAAATAGGTTATGCATTTTAATCTGAATTATTGCAAAATAAAAAATAGATATCCAATACATTGTCGTTCGTAGTATTGAATTGAACGTCTTTTGTTAGTATTAGTATTGATTTGATTTTGATTTGGGCTTTTGTTAGCATTATTTAACTTAATAATATTAATGGCTATAAAACTTATTGAAACATTCAAAAGTTCTAAGTCCAACCTTGAAATAATACCTTAAAATATAAAATTATGAGAAAGTTTAAGAAATATTTATAAATGACATCACAATAAGTATATTTATATATTAACTATATCTAAAATTTCTATATACGTAATGTTGGGTTGGTTTGGTTTCGGTTTGACTTTCTTTAGTTAAAACCAAACCAAACCAATTATGGTCGGGTTTTTTTAACGACAAACCAAATCAAACCAAACCATAATCGAGTTTTTTTCTCGGTATGACTCAAATTATCGGGTTGGTGCGATTTGTCGGTTTCCTTTGTGCACCCTACTTCAGTCAACTCACGTATATGCTCATACTCTTTGACAAATCAAAGTATCTGAAAATAGAAAAGCTTCATTATATTTTGCATTAGGGGTGTACATAGGCCGTGTTGATTCAGATTTTTTAATTACCAAACCAAACCAATTGTCTCAGATTTTTAAATTTACAAACTCCAAACCAACAAAAGTCAGGTTTTTCAATCACGGGTTTTCTCGGATTTTTCAGTTTTTTCGGGTTTTTCGAATTTTATCCGACAAAACCTTCATACCATAAAATTTGTAATTTGTGCTCTAATATTTCTTAGGTCCTAGTAGGATAAAACTATATAAGATGTTACCCAATAAAATAATATAAAATAATATAAGATGAGTCATAATTATACTAAAATACTCAACAAATCACATAAGATAAATTTTGCTAATTAATTAGCCATAACAAAAATAATCATAATCTAAAAGTACTAAGTCATATTAAAATAAGTACGACTAATAAGTACTAAGTAGGCGTTTGGACATGAATTCCATTCAAATTTGGAATTTCACTAAAATTTGAATTGAAGATGAAGTTGTGTTTGGTTATAATTTTTGCAATAATATTTGGATGTCTTTTTTTTCAAAATCAAGAAACATGATTTATACCCCACAACTTGTAAAAATATCAAAACCACCCAAATTTGGTTATCCTACTTGAAATAAACAAACAAAATGCTATTGTTTAACTGTTATTATATTCTACTTTATTGCAATACACAGAAGATGCAAAATCAACTAGGACTGATGTTCCACCATCAGTCGCTACAGATGTATCTGCCAAAGATGAAAAACTAAAGGGGTCATTTTATAAATTTTAAAAGTATAGGGTAAATTGGTAAAACTAAAAACTAGCAAATTCTCATTTTCAATTGAAAAAGTGGTGAGAACTAGTTTTTCAAATTTGAAAATGGATTTTCAAGTGAAAAAGGAAAAATTGGTAAGAATAACCAAACATTGTTTTCATAAAACATTTTGAAAAAAAAGGAAACATTTTGTATGTCCAAACGGGCTCTAAGTATTAATTACATAACTAAATAATATTAAAAGTGAGTTATGCATTTTCACTATCTAAATCAATGTGAAACTGACAAAATAAAAATCCAATACTATTGTCGTTTCTAGTATTGAATTGAATATTTTTGTTAGATTTAGTATTGGTTTGATTTTGATTTGGGCTTTATTTGAGTTACTAACTTTTTTGAACTATAAAATATATTTGATCATTCAAAAGTTCCAAGTCCAAGTTTGAAATAATATATTAAAAGAGAGAACTATTAAAGAGTTTAAATTATACTTATAAATTACATTACAATAATATTTTTATGTATAAAATATTTTTAAAACTTGTATACATGTAATGTCGGGTTGGTTTGGTTTCGGTTTGACTTTTTTTAGTTAAAATCAAACCAAACCAAACCAGTTATGGTCGGATTTTTTTTTTGTAACATCAAAACAAATCAAACCAAACCGTAGTCGGATTTTTTTCTTCAATTTGACTCGAGTTATCGATTTAGTGCGATTTATCGATTTCCTTTGTACACCTCTAGACAAATCAAAGAAGTCGTTGGCTATTCCAGCATGAGGGTACGAAGAATTGACCTCTACCACGCGACATGTTCTTTGGCCTGTCATCAATTAAATCACAAAAGTTGTCAGGCAAGAGCTAATCAATAGATAAAAAATTCTTTAATGTTTGTTAGAATATCTACAAAAGAGTTTGTAAAAATCTTTTTCAGTTTTTGTAATTTTTTTTACAGTCCATTTGAATTTATTTTGCATAAAAAATTGATTTCTTTTGCTGATTTCCAAACTTTGTTTTTGAAATATTAAAATTTCAAAATAAACTGAAAAATGCGTCTTTTCGATCTTTTTTTAAAAAATATTTGAATAACTACGGTTGTAAACCTTCTAAAAAAAAAACTTTTTTTTGTGCTAAAATAACTAAACAAATTAAGTTTGCAAATATTCAAACACTACGTTTGATTTTCAGGATAAAGTTTGATATCTTTTTATTTTCGATATAAGTAATGCCCGTATAATTTTAACCTGAAATCATGGTATAATTTTCTACCGCATACAATATATGAGATAAAAATCTAAAGATTAACTAAACAAGTAAAACGACAATACTATCCTTCTGCCAAAACCCTTTTTCCAAAGAATATAAGAAGGACACGCTTAATTAGAATTGGAAATAAATATTTATTCAGGTTTAGCCAAAATAAAACTAAAATTTTATATTATACACCATACATTTCGTTTCTAATGCAACAAATCATAAATACTAAATAATCTAAAAATTATTAATCCTTATTTTTGGAAGACCTCAAACACACGCTGCCTTAAACAGGGTGAAAGAGATAGATGGACAATTTGGCAATCTGAGATGGACCCAATATAGTTGCAGTTGAATTGGTACACCCACTTTTCATACATGTGCTGGAAATTTTACAAGTAAAAACAAGAATCAAACAAGGACCTTGTATTTCTGGTGTAAGGACAATATTGTGAATGCGGATCAAAGATTTAAATCATATGGGTTCAACATTTAAGATTTTAGCATTAGATCTATTGTATTTTAGAATTATTAATTTAGACCTACTATTTGTTGATTTTAGTAAATTTTTCATATAATTTTATACTCTAGCAAAAAAATAAATTGCATCTGATCATGACATGTTACTGTAGGTACATTAATTCATCACGAAATTAACCACTAGTAGTAGATATTTTACCTGTCAAATGATTATGATCATGGAAGTTGATTCAAGGCACTCTGAATTTTCCATTACAACGACATTCTGTCATGTCATGTCATGTTGTTGCAGATGGAAACGCCATACCAAATCCACTACAACTGTGACTTTTCAAAAGGTTATGGATAGAGGTTATAGAATTGTCAAATGGGACGGTATTTTCGTGCTAATATGGGTAAGGTAGAGATTACTTTTGCAGGTCTGAGGATTCTTATCTTTTTAACAGTAAACATAGCACTACGGCTGGACATATTTTGAGTAAAATTGATATTTCTCCAAATTAAAAAAGGAAAATGCTATTGGATATCAATATTGGATTATTGGGTTACTGGTTCAGCTACGATTTAATATTATTTGACTAGTGGATTACTCTAGCGGCGAGCGCCCTCTACTTCCAACCAAAAGGTTGTGAGTTCGAGTCACCCCAAGAGCAAGGTGGGGAGTTCTTGGAGGGAGGAAGCCGAGGGTCTATCGGAAACAGCCTCTCTATCCCAGGGTAGTGGTAAGGTCTGCGTACATACTACCCTCCCCAGACCCCACTAGTGGGATTATACTGGATTGTTGTTGTTGTTGATTATCAATTCGGGACTCGATTTACCTAATTTTACTAATGGTTTACCCAATAACTCAATAAGCTTTAATAAAATTTTAATGTTACCCTTAGATATATAAAATCGCCTAAGATAACTTGTTTTCTAACTGCTTTTTGAAGCCAAGATCTTCAGAGAAAAGATAAACATCAAGCTTTTTCACTTCTTGACGATACTGCAATCACCTTAGGCACTAAACATGTTTGAACAATATATATATATATATA
>NC_031997.1:29820533-29824691 GCF_001879085.1 Nicotiana attenuata
TATATATATATATATATATATATATACTAAAGCAAGAAAGTTTGCATTGTGGTTAAGCCAAGTGGCAAGCTACGTAAAGCTACCTGGCAAACTTAGAACAAAGAGATGATTAAATACTGAATCAAAATGGAAACAAATTAATTCAAATTTTTATTTACCTTTCTTCCCTTTAATAATTAATGGAAAGGAGGAGGATGTGACGACCCAAAGGGTCATCACCTGTTTTCTTATTCATTCCGTGCTTCCGAGGCCTCGAAAACCTCACTTAGGGTTGCCTCGATTTGCGCAGTCCGGGCGCGTAGCCGGAAAGCTCAAATATGAATTCTGTGTAAAAAGTGCTAAATTTTGATATTAATACGAATATATTAGACTTCGGTCAACATTTTTGGTAAACGGACCCGGACCCTTGATTTGACGGTCCCGAGGGTCCGTAGAAAAATATGGGATTCGGGCATATGCCCGGAGTCGAATTCCGAGGTCTAGGGCCCGAGAAATGAATTTTTCTGTGAAATTATTTTTCTGAAATTATTAAGGAAATTGGAAATGAAATTTGATTAAAAGACTGTGGTATCGGGCTCGTATTTTGGTTCCAACGCCCGGTACAAGTCTTATATATGGTTTAAGCGCTTTCTGTAAAATTTGGTTGAAAACGGAGACGTGTTTCGGACTTGAAATGGAAATTTGATGCTTTATGAAAATTTCAAAGAAAAATATGAGTTTTGAGGCTTGATTCGATGTATATGATGTTATTTTGGCGATTTGATCGCACGGATAAGTCCGTAGGATGTTTTTGAGGTCGTGTGCATAATTGGTTTGGAGCCCCGAGGGCTCGGGTGAGTTTTGGATAGGCCACGCATTGCATTTTTGAACTTGTGAAAAATCTGGTATTTTGCTTCTGTGATCTTCGCATTTGCGAAGATGAGTTTCGCAAATGCGAGCTTTGAGTCGCAAATGCGACGCCTTGGGTCTGGGCATGGGATCGCAAATGCGATCCATTTGCTCGCAAATGCGATCACATTTTTCGCAAATGCGAAACCTGTCATCTGGGCCTCAAATCGCAAATGCGAAACCTGTCATCTGGGCTTGAAATCGCAAATGCGAACTGATGTTCGCAATTCCCAAGTTAGTAGGTTGGGGTTCGCAATTCCCATATACGAGGCCCAGCAAATTTTATACTTAGTCGAATTTTCATCACTTTTCACCATTCTTTCAAAACCCAAACACCATAGGCGATTTTTCAAGAACAATCTTCATCCCAAATCATTTGTAAGTCAATTTTTACTCAATTCTTTCAATCTTTAACATCATTTAACATGTTTTCCACTTAAAATCAAGGATTTTCATGGGTGAAATTGGGGTTTTTGGGTAGAACCTAGGTTTTCTAAAAATTGGGGATTTGGACCTCGATTTGAGGTCCGATTTCAAAACAAATTACATATTTAAGTTCGTGGGGGAATGCGTAACCGGGTTTTGGTTCGAACCTCGGGTTTTGACCACGTGGGCCCGGGGGCGATTTTGGAATTTTTGGAAAAAACTTGGGAAATTCATTTTTATGCATTCAAATTGATTCCTATAGAGTTTATTAAAGTAATTGAGCAATTTGTGACTAGATTCGAGCGAATTGGAGGTGGAATCGCTGGGTAAAGCGATAGTTGAGGATTAAGTGGAATTCAAGGCTTTGAGGTAAGTGTTTGGTTTAACCCTAGCTTGAGGGAATAGGAGTTGAGTCTTGTTTGCTAATTGCTAAATGATCGAGTACGATGTATAGGCATGGTGACGAGTATCTATACATTGGTGTCTAGCATGACCGTGAGTCCTCATAATGTGATTACCATGATTTGGTTGAAATTTCCGTACTTATTGGAGGATTTCTATATGTTGTGAATAATATGTGAATGTCAATATGATCATTTGAATTCCTAGGAGCATTGGCTCGAGTTGTGATACGAATATTGAAAGTATATGAAATGACTTAGATTCTTGGGAGCGTTGGCTCAGAATGGTAAAGTGGATTATAACGTAAGAAATGAAAGAAAGAGAAAGCGTTGTTGGTATCCCCCTTGCCGGGATTTCTATTATAATTCTGTTTATTCCCTTGCCCCTTATTGGTGACTATTGTTTGGGGAGCTAGACTATCGACTGATATGGATCGGGTTGCACGCCGCAACAATGATATTTGAGGATCGGGTTGCGCGCCGCAACAATGCTAAATGAGACATGAGGATCGGGTTGCGCGCCGCAACAATGATAAATGATAAATGATATGGGTCGGGTTGCACGCCGCAACAGTGGTATTTGTGGATCGGGTTGCACGCCGCAACAATGGAAATTGTGGACCGGGTTGCACGCCGCAACAGTTATTGATACGAATGTGTTTATATTGAGTGTTGGTTCCTTGTTCACAGTAAATTGAGGTTGCTTTAGATTGTTACTCTGGATTACTGTTAATATTGCTATCTCCCCATTGCATGTTTCCCCCTCCCGTATTGTTAATTGCTTGGTATTTCGATTCCGTTGTATATTTATAATTGCACAGGTTTATGTGGTGTCCAGTCTAGCCTCGTCACTACTTCGCCGGGGTTAGGCTAGACACTTACCAGCACATGGGGTCGGTTGTGCTGATGCTACACTCTATGCATTTTTGCACAGGTCCCGGTATCGAGGAGCAGCAACAGCATTAGCACGGGAGCATGCTTTCATTATCACGAGACCGAGGTAGCCTTGCAGGCGTCCGCAGGCCCGGCGTCTCTTCCTTATTTCCTCTTTCATACTGTTGCCTCCTTGTTCTCGAGACAAACAGTTTATATATGTTTCTTTCAGACCTTTGTATTTAGTAAACTCTAAGCAGTTCGTGAGTAATGTGACACCAGTCTTGGGTAGAGGCTATTGTTGACTGTTCCGCGTTTTGATTCAGATTATGATTCAGACTTCCGTTATTGTTATTAAATTTCATGTTCTACATTGATGCTATAAATTGTTAAAAGACTTGTGTAGTAATGGAAGAGTAATTGAGTAGGCTTGCCTAGCTACCTCGAGTAGGCGCCATCACGACCCCCGAGGGCGGAAGATTCGGATCGTGACAAGTTGGTATCAGAGCACTAGGTTACATAGGTCTCACAACTCACGGACAAACTTAGTAGACTCTGAGTGGTCGGTACGGAGACGTCTATACTTGTCCCCTAGAGGCTATTGAGTTCGGAAAAATCTCTCATTTGTTCTTTCTTGTCGTGCGATTTGGTTTCTCAATGCTGATTGAATTTCTACTCTGTTCTTCCGCAGATGGCGAGAAGACGCGCTTCCTTATCTACCGATCAGCAGTCCGAGCCCCAGGCAGCTCCCGCTAGGGGCAGAGGACGTGGTCATGCTAGGGGCCGAGGTAGGGGCAGGGCTCAGCCCCTAGTAGCAGCACCAGTGGTGGAGCCTCAGGTTGACCTTGAGGAGGAGGTTCCGGCCCCAGCCGCAGCAGTCCCGGTGGGCCTAGCTCAGGTCCTAGAGGGTTTATTGCCACCCCAGTTCTTCAGGATGCTTTGGTCCGGTTGGTGGGCCTCATGGAGAGTGTCACCCGGGCAGGATTGCTTCCTGTAGCACCAGCCACTTCTCAGGCTGGAAGAGGAGCCCAGACTCCTGCTACACGTACTCCGGAGCAGGTAGCTCCCCAGGGTCAGATTCCAGTGGTTCAACTAGCTATGGCAGTTCAGTCGTAGTTGCTCAGACCGGCGATGGAGCGGCTATGTCCGTAGATGCTTTGTGGAGGCTGGATAGGTTCACCAAGCTCTTCACTACTACATTCAGCGGTGCTTCTTTTGAGGACCCCTAGGATTTCTTATATAGCTGCCACGAGGTTCTTCGGAACATGGGCATTGTTGAGTCCAATGGAGTTGATTTTGCTGCCTTTCGTCTATCTGGATCCGCCAAGACTTGGTGGAGAGATTTCTGTTTAGCCAGACCAGCAGGGTCGCCGTCTTTGACTTGGGATCAGTTTTAAGAGTTGTTCCTAGAGAAGTTTCTCCCCGTTACTCAGAGAGATGCTTATCGGAGGCAGTTTGAGCGCCTCCAGCAGGGTTCATGACGGTCTCTCAGTATGAGCCCGGTTTATCGATCTGCTCGCCATGCTCTTGTCATACTTCCCATTTGAGAGAGAGAGAGGGTGAGGAGGTT
>NC_031997.1:29825541-29939773 GCF_001879085.1 Nicotiana attenuata
TGCCCACACGGATCAGGGCCCGTATACTAGTCTACTGTGATTGCGTTCCCGTCGTGGGACTTGGAGCAGTGTTGATACAGGATGGCAAGGTCATTGCCTATGCTTCGAGACAGTTGAAGATTCATGAGAAGAACTATCCAGTGCATGATCTAGAGTTGGCAGCCATTGTTCACGCCTTGAATATTTGGAGGCACTACTTGTATGGCGTGTCGTGTGAGGTGTTCACTGATCACAAGAGTCCTCAGTACCTATTTAAGCAAAAGGAGTTGAATTTGAGGCAGAGGAGATGGTTGGAGTTGTTGAAGGATTATGATGTCACTATTCTTTATCATCCGGGAAAGGCCAATGTAGTGGCCGATGCTCTGAGTAGGAAGTCAGCCAGCATGGGTAGTCTTGCTTATATTCCGGTCAGTCAGAGGCCGTCCGCTTTGGATGTTCAGGCTTTAGCCAATCAGTTCGTGAGACTGGATATTTCTGAGCCCAGTCGGGTGTTAGCCTACACGGTCGCTCGTTCTTCATTATTGGAGCGTATCCGTGATCAGCAGTTTGATAATCCCCATTTATGTGTCCTTAGAGACATGGTGCAGTAAGGAGGTGCCAAGCAGGTTGCCTTAGATGCGGATGGAGTTTTGAGATTGCAGCGGCGAGTTTGTGTGCCCAATGTGGATGGGCTTCGAGAGTTGATTTTAGAGGAGGCCCATAGCTCCAGGTACTCTATTCACCCGGGCGCCGCGAAGATGTATCAGGATTTGCGGCAGCACTATTGGTGGCGTAGAATGAAGAAGGACATTGTAGAATATGTGGCTCGTTGTTTGAATTGTCAGCAGGTTAAGTACGAGCATCAGAGACCCGGTGGTTTGCTTCAGAAGATTGAACTCCCCGAGTGGAAGTGGGAGCGGATTACCATGGATTTTGTTACATGACTTCCGTTGACTCGGAAGAAGTTCGATGCGATATGGGTTATTGTGGATAGGCTGACCAAGTCAGCGCATTTCATTCCCGAGGCAGTCTCCTACTCATCCGAGAGATTAGCCGAGATTTATATCCGGGAGATTGTTCGCCTTCATGGTGTGCCAGCATCTATCATTTCGGATCGGGGTACGCAGTTTACCTCACGCTTCTGGAGAGCAGTTCAGCGAGAGTTGGGCACACGGGTCGAGTTGAGCACAGCATTCCATCCCCAGACGGACGGTCAGTCCGAGCGGACTATTCAGATTTTGGAGGATATGCTCCGGGCTTGTGTTATTGACTTTGGGGGTTCATGGGATCAGTTCTTGCCTTTAGCGGAGTTTGCCTACAACAACAGCTACCAGAGCATCCAGATGGCTCCTTATGAGGCTTTATATGGTAGGCGGTGTCGGTCTCCGATTGGATGGTTCGAGCTGGGAGAGGCTCGGTTGATAGGTACAGATTTAGTTCAGGAGGCCTTGGACAAGGTCAAGACCATTCAGGACAGACTTCGTTCAGCTCAGTCTAGGAAAAAGAGCTATGCAGATCGTAAGGTTCGAGATGTAGCTTTCATGGTTGGTGAGCGGGTACTGCTCCGGGTGTCGCCTATGAAGGGCGTGATGAGATTTGGGAAGAAGGGCAAGCTTAGCCCTAGGTACATTGGTCCGTTTGAGGTTCTTGATCGAGTGGGAGAGGTGGCTTATAGACTTGCATTGCCACCTAGCTTATCAGCCGTGCATCCAGTTTTTCATGTGTCCATGCTTCGGAGGTATCACGCCGATCCTACCCATGTGTTAGACTTCAGCACTGTCCAGTTGGACAAGGACTTGTCCTATGAGGATGAGCTAGTAGCTATTCTAGACCGGCAGGTCCGTCAGCTGAGATCCAGAAGTTTTCCTTCTGTTCGGGTTCAGTGGAGAAGTCAGCCCCCTGAGGCATCGACCTGGGAGTCCGAGTCTGATATGCGGAGCCGTTATCCCCATCTTTTCCCCGACTCAGGTACTTCCTTCTTTTGTCCGTTCGAGGACGAACGGTTGTTTTAGAGGTGGATAATGTGACGACCCAAGGGTCATCACCTATTTTCTTATTCATTCTGTGCTTCCGAGGCATCAAAAACCTCACTTAGGGTTTCCTCGATTTGCGTGCGCAGTTCGAGCGCGTAGCCGGAAAGCTTAAATATGAATTCTATGTGAAAAATGCTAAATTTTGATATTAATATGAATATATTTGACTTCGGTCAACATTTTTGGTAAACGGACCTGGACCCGTGATTTGACGGTACCGGAGGGTCCGTAGAAAAATATGGGACTTGGGCATATGCCCGGAGTCGAATTCCGAGGTCTAGGGCCCGAGAAATGAATTTTTCTGTGAAATTATTTTTCTGAAATTATTAAGGAAATCGGAAATAAAATTTGATTAAAAGACTGTGGTATCGGGCTCGTATTTTGGTTCCGACGCCCGGTACAAGTCTTATATATGGTTTAAGCGCTTTCTGTAAAATTTGGTTGAAAACGGACATCGTTTGACGTGTTTCGGACTTGAAATGGAAATTTGATGCTTTATGAAAATTTCAAAGAAAAACATGAGTTTTGAGGCTTGATTCGATGTATATGATGTTATTTTGGCGATTTGATCGCACGGATAAGTCCGTAGGATGTTTTTGAGTTCGTGTGCATAATTGGTTTGGAGCCCCGAGGGCTCGGGTGAGTTTTGGATAGGCCACGCATTGCATTTTTGAAATTGTGAAAAATCTAGTATTTTGCTTCTATGATCTTCGCATTTGCGAAGATGAGTTTCACAATTGCGAGCTCGCAAATGCGAGCTTTGAGTCGCAAATGCGACGCCTTGGGTCTAGGCATGGGATCGCAAATGCGATCCATTTGCTCGCAAATGCGAAGGGAGGCTGGTCGCAAATGCGATCACATTTTTCGCAAATGCGAAACCTGTCATCTGGGCCTGAGTTCGCAAATGCGAACTGATGTTTGCAATTCCCAAGTTAGCAGGTTGGGGTTCGCAATTCCCATATCCGAGGCCCAGCAAATTTTATACTTAGTCGAATTTTCATCACTTTTCACCATTCTTTCAAAACCCAAACACCATAGGCGATTTTTCAAGAACAATCTTCATCCCAAATCATTTGTAAGTCGATTTTTACTCAATTCTTTCAATCTTTAACATCATTTAACATGTTTTCCACTTAAAATCAAGGATTTTCATGGGTGAAATTGGAGTTTTTGGGTAGAACCTAGGTTTTCTAAAAATTGGGGATTTGGACCTCGATTTGAGGTCCGATTTCAAAACAAATTACATATTTGAGTTCGTGGGGGAATGGGTAACCGGGTTTTGGTTCGAACCTCGGGTTTTGACCACGTGGGCCTGGGGGCGATTTTGGAATTTTTGGGAAAAACTTGGAAAATTCATTTTTATGCATTCAAATTGATTCATATAGTGTTTATTAAAGTAATTGAGCAATTTGTGATTAGATTCGAGCGAATTGGAGGTGGAATCGCGGGGTAAAGCGATAGTTGAGGATTAAGTGGAATTCAAGGCTTTGAGGTAAGTGTTTGGTTTAACCCTAGCTTGAGGGAATAGGAGTTGAGTCTTGTTTGCTAATTGCTAAATGATCGAGTATGATGTATAGGCATGGTGACGAGTATCCATACATTGGTGTCTAGCATGACCGTGAGTCCTCATAATGTGATTACCATGATTTGGTTGAAATTTCCGTACTTATTGGAGGATTTCTAAATGTTGTGAATAATATGTGAATGACAATATGATCATTTGGATTCCTAGGAGCATTGGCTCGAGTTGTGATACGAATATTGAAAGTATATGAAATGACTTGATTCTTGGGAGCGTTGGCTCAGAATGGTAAAGTGGATTATAACGTAAGAAATGAAAGAAAGAGAAAGCGTTGTTGGTAACCTTGCCGGAATTTCTATTATAATTCTGTTTATTCCCTTGCCCCTTATTGTTGACTATTGTTTGGGGAGCTAGACTATCGACTGATATGGATCGGGTTGCACGCCGCAACAGTGATATTTGAGGATCGGGTTGCGCGCCGCAACAATGCTAAATGAGATATGAGGATCGGGTTGTGCGCCGCAACAATGATAAATGATAAATGATATGGGTCGGGTTGCACGCCGCAACAGTGGTATTTGTGGATCGGGTTGCACGCCGCAACGATGGAAATTGTGGACCGGGTTGCACGCCGCAACAGTTATTGATACGAATGTGTTTATATTGAGTGTTGGTTCCTTGTTCACTGTAAATTTAGGTTGCTTTAGATTGTTACTCTGGATTACTGTTAATATTGCTATCTCCCCATAGCATGTTTCCCCCTCCCATATTGTTAATTGCCTGGTATTTCGATTCCGTTGTATATTTATAATTGCACAGGTTTATGTGGTGTCCAGTCTAGCCTCGTCACTACTTCGCCGGGGTTAGGATAGACACTTACCAGCACATGGGGTCGGTTGTGCTGATGCTACACTCTGTGCATTTTTGCACAGGTCCAGGTTTCGAGGAGCAGCAGCAGCATTAGCACGGGAGCAGGCTTTCATTATCACGAGACCGAGGTAGCCTTGCAGGCGTCCGCAGGCCCGACGTCTCTTCCTTATTTCCTCTTTCATACTGTTGCCTCCTTGTTCTCGAGACAAACAGTTTATATATGTTTCTTTCATACCTTTGTATTTAGTAAACTCTTAGCAGTTCGTGAGTAATGTGACACCGGTCTTGGGTAGAGGCTATTGTTGATTGTTCCGCGTTTTGTTTCAGATTATGATTCAGACTTCCGCTATTGTTATTAAATTTCATGTTCTACATTGATGCTATAAATTGTTAAAAGACTTGTGTAGTAATGGAAGAATAATTGAGTAGGCTTGCGTAGCTACCACGAGTAGGCGCCATCACGACCTCCGAGGGCGGGAAATCCGGGTCGTGACAGAGGAAAATTAATTAATGCAAGTAATCTTTAATCCAAATCCACGTCTTTTCTTAAGTAGTTCAAATTAAGTTTTACACTGTCAAAATAAATGTAATAAATATATTAAATTGAAAAATAAGAAATTTTGAATTAAAATAAATAATTTGGATCTATATATCTATTAAACAAAAAATGTTTGCATTGTGGTTAAACAAAGTGGCAAGCTATTATAAAGCCATTTGGCAATTTAGGACAAGATGTATAATAACATTTAATTTAAATTGAAAGGTAAGATTTTTTTAATTTAAATGGGAAGATAGTAAATAAGATTTTTCTAAAGATACGACCTGTGATATCTATTAAAGGAATAACGTGTGCATTGTGGTTAAGCCAAGTGGCAAGCTATTATAAAGTCATTTGGCAATTTAGGATAATATGTATAATAACATTTAATTTAAATTGAAAGGTAAGTTTTTTTTTTTAATTTAAATGTGAAGATAGTAAATAAGATTTTTCTAAAGATACGACCTACTGCCCTATTTTAACTAATAAAATTTTTTAAGAAAAAATTGAGTTTAAAGATAAAAATAATACCCCTATTTTAACTAATTTTAAAGATAAAGACGTACATATTATAAACTTCCTCCTTAAGTTAAGTGGCAGCTACAAAAAAGCCACATGGCATAAAAAGTTAATAATTAGTTATTTAGTTACTGATTATTATTTTTGAATTTAAATATCTATAAAATAGTAAAATAAAATATTTAATAATAAAAAACATAAATTAAAAAAATTGTCCATTCAAATCTATATCTATACATAAGATAAGCATATTATATATATAAAATAAATTGATACTTCTTAAAAAAATTGGTAGATTTTTTATACAAATAATAAAAGGCTTATCTCTTTATAGTTTTGATGAATTTAAAATTTTAATTTAGTAAAAAAAAGTTACATCATTTAAATTATCAGTAACTTACAAATTGAGAAAATTAACCAAATATTATAGTAGAAAAAAATGACGAAACGAGGGGGATAAGGATAATTTTATGATAGTTATATTTTGAATTAATTAAAAAATAAAAGATAAATAAATAACTCTCAAAAATATTATTGATAAATTTAGACAATTGGAGAATTTTGAACACTATAACATAAGTTTTAAGAGTAAAAATATTTTTAGAGTAAGAAAATATATATATCCATGTTATATTAATAGAGAAGTAGTATCAAAATATTAAGACAATTGACAAGATTATACAAATCACATTAGTAAATGGATAATACTAAATACTTGCTAATTTAATAAAAAATAAATAAAGGATAATAATTTATTTGATTACTATATGATGTGTATCCTTTGATTTTGTATAAGTTTGTTATATTTCTGCATACTACATTATAAGTGCAGAGTGTAGTAAGAGTACAACCGACCCCAAGTACTCTGTAAGTGCCGAGCCTAACCTCGACGAAGTAGTGACGAGGCTAAGGCAGGTCACTTACTCTACAACCTATACGCAGTATATAATAAAGACATGATAAGAAAATACAAAACGTAATAAGACGGTTAACTGAAGAAAATAGTTAAATCCTCAAAGGAAACCAATGCTAATTAGAATTATCAATCCTTTGAGTTCCGTATGAAAATACCGAGAACCACAGTACAGGGAAATAGAAACACATAGGTTGTTGTGACGCGCAACTCGATCCCTCCCGTACAACACAATCCTCCCTTATTCTACCATAATAATATCAACAATCATAAACAAATTAATACATGTTGCGGCGCGCAACTCGATCCCACCATATAACAAAATTAGTATCATAAATCACCCTTATCTCACCGTATCAATCCACCCTTATTTCACATGTTGCAACGTGCAAACCAATCCAACAATATCAGTACGAATTTACCATTATTCTACCATATCAGTCCACCCTTATTTCACCTGTTGCAGCGTGCAACCAGATCTCACCATATCAGTACAATTATTCACTGCGTAAGAATTAACTCCATAATTCAAATCACAGGAACCTCTACGATTATTGAATATAAAGCTGAATCAGAAAGGAAACCTTGTACCAACTTGGAAATTCACATATGTAATACAACATGGCAAGAAAAGTCCACTAAATGACAGTTAGAAGGTGCAAGCAAGTCAATTAATGCAAATAGCAGTGAGTCATGAAAGCATGAAAATGGCTAACACTTTTAACAGGAGAAACAATGATCAACAAGTAGCAAATAAAGCATGGAAGGCATTTAGAGCATATAACGGTTAAGGCAGGGAAAAAAATAATTAAGGAAGCGGATAATCAGAGAAACAAGTAATTCGGCGGTGTATAAGTATTCGTCACCTCGCATATACGCTGCAACACATGAAATTCACATAGCACATAGTCCGAGGGTTCCTAATTCCCTCAAATCAAGGTCAAACTCAACACTTACCTTGCTCCGAAGTCAACTCAGAGCTTTACCGGGGCCTTTCCCCTAGAATTCGCCTCCAAACCATTCTTATCTAACCATAATTGAATCAATAATATCAAATATTGCTAAAGGAATCAATTACAACGCATAAATTTAGAATTTCCACACTTTTCCCCAAAGAGTGAAAAATTGACCTCGGTCCCACTTGGCCCAAACTAGAAATTCGAACCAAAACCCAATTATCCATTCACCCCCGAGCCCGGTTATGTAATTAGTTTTGGAATCTGACCTCAATTTGAGTTCTAAATCCCTAATTTCCAAAAAAAACCAATTCTTCCTAAATCCCTAGTTTTCTACCGTGAAAGAACAAAGATTAGGGGTAGAAATTAATGGTTGATATTAGAAATGGAAGAAAATGAGTTAAAGTGTACAAACCTATGAATTGAAGCTGAGTTTTCTCTTCTAAATCTCCTCTAGGCCGAGCTCTAATGAAAGGGTTATGAAAAATGGGAGAAATCTCGTTCTTGAAATATTTAAATCACTGGGCGTCAGTCCTTCTTCGCGTTCGCGAAGGGCCTAAAGCGATCGTGATGTAGCGGCTCAAATAACCTACGCGTTCGCGAGACACCCTTCGTGTTTGCAAGACACCCTTCGCGTTCGCGAAGGTTTACACCCACCAGCCTAGGCATTCGCTAGCCTTGTGCCGTATTTACGAAGAGTGTTGGTTAGTTCCCCCTCCCCCAGGTCCAAGGCCTATGCGTTCGCTAGAAGCTGGCCGCGTTCTCTAAGGGTAATGTCCCCATTGCTCCGCGTTTGCGACCCAGCTATCGCATTCGCGATGAAGGAAATCCCACCCAGCCCAGTTCACTCTTCGCGATCGCAAAGAAGTAAACCAGATGATAGCTGAAGCTAGGAAAAAACCCATATTTTCTAAGTTCCAATTACCTTTAGCCTATCCGAAATTCACCCGAGCCGTCAGGGCTCCACACCAAATATGCACACAAGCCCAAAAACCTCGCTGGCGTGACCAAAATACCCAAATAACGCTTAGAACTATGCATCGGACACCAAATCAAATAAAATTTTCAAGAAAACTTTAGAACTTCTAAACAACTGAACATCCGAATCACGTCAAACTAACTCCATTTTTACCAAATTCGACAGAAAAGGCATAATATAGTAATGGACCTATATTGAGTTTTGGAACCAAAATACGGACCCGGTATCAACAAAGTCAAGTATTGGTCAAACCTTTAGATTCATTAAACCTTTAAACTTTCAAATTTCGACAGAAAGCGATAACTCGAGCTAAGGACCTCTGAATTTGATTTCGGGCATACGCCCCGGTACCAAATCACGATACAGACCCACCGGGACCATAAAAATACGAATCTGAGTCCGTTTGCTCAAAACATTGACCAAAGTCAACTCAAATGGATGTTTAAGGTAAAATCTCATATTTTATCAATTTTTAACATAAAAGCCTTTCGAAAAAATACCTGGATTGCGCACGCAAATCGAGGAAGGCTTAAAGAAGCTATTGGAGGATTCAAAACGCAAAATTAAGGTTTAAAATTCTAGATGACCTATCAGATCATCACACAAAATGGAACTTAATGCAAATGTTATAAGTTTTTATCAAAATTTATGCATTGATAGGAATATACATATCTGAGTGCTAAAGATGAGTTTTCATGAAAAGTATTTCTTTTGAAGTAAATGGAATAGCACTTGTGGTATCTTTTTAAAGATTGATGTTAAATGGCTAAATGCTTTAAGATGTAAAAGGTTATCTATTTGATTTTTGTTCAGATGACTTAGATTGTCTATTAGTGCTATAATCTGAAAAAATAGATCCTTTGAGGCTACTATGCTATGAATCTATTTTTGAAATATCAAATATTTTGGGAGTTACTAGTGGAACCACCGGGATTGGTTCGAATGTTGAGTTCATTACGATGAAACTACACGTGCCGGCGGATCGGACCATCAAATCTGTACATGCGTCTTCGTAGCCGGCAGATCAGACCATGATAATACCAGAAGGAATAATGGAAGATGTGCTAGTTTGGATGGACAAATTTGCTTTCCTTATGGACTTCATCGTGCTTAACATGAAAGAGAATAAAGATGTCCTCTGATTTTAGGGAGATCCTTCTTGGCTACTGGCAGAGCTATACTAGATATTCAGGAAAGGAAGCTCATGCTAAGAGTAGGAAAGAGAGAGCGGTGATCAAAATGAAGGAAGTAATACTCTGATTTGGCTGCATACTTTGATTTTCAGGAGGATGTACTAAAGGATCTAGCTAAAAAGGACAAAAACATGATAGGTGTGGGGTGCGCTCGAAGAAGTCAGAAAAGAAAATCTCAGTAGGGTTGTGTGCACTGGGTCGGGCGTGAAAGGTGGATCCCGACACAGATTCAGACCCAAACTAGATGATTTAGGGGAGTTTTCTTTACCTTTTGTTTTTTCTTCATGTGTTATAGGGACATGTCAAAATTTAAAGTCTGGGGGATATGAATATGTATATATGTGTTTTTTTTCTTCTTCTCCTTAGCTTTGTGTGTGTTATCGTCATTGAATTATTTGGAAAAGAAATTGACTTTTCCCAATGATGGATTTCCTCGACTATCTTCTTGAGGGATTAAAGTTGAAGAAGAAAAAAATGTCTTTCATTTTTGTTTTAGTTTCTTAGGTAGTGTAATAATTTCTCCTTATTTTTTCTTTGTGCCGAGGTTCTTTTTTAAGGGTTTCATCTTGAACCGTGTGTAGTTAGTGTTTTTTGTTAGGAATAGACAAGTCTAGTGCTATTGTAACACCCCGTACATCCAGACTAGGTGTGGATATGTCAAATGAGTATTAGTTTGATATTTTAGACATATGAAGTCCTAGAGGGATGAATATGGGTGAAAATAGTTGTTTCAAAATCAAGATGGAAAGTGAGGTGCATAAGATTCGACAAAATCGACTAAGTTTGCATAAAGTCCATCTTCCAGCAGGTTTTAGTAAAAATATGTAAGGAATTTGGGAAAACTCAAAGTTTAAAAGTTTTAGGCCTTTGAAATAGCTTTCCAACGATATATTGTGGAGCCCAAACGAAGCTCTTTGCAAAAAGTTAAGCCCATTTTATAGAATATTGCGCAACCACGACGGCGGCGGCGTGGTGAGGCAGTGTTCCTGCTATTTACCGCGGTCGGACTGCGGTCCCTGAATGTTGAACACCTGTATTTGGGCCTGAGGCTGCAGTTTGTGCTTTATGCATCTTTGGGCATGAGGCCGCAGTTTGTGCTTTATGCATCTTTGGGCCTGAGGCGGCAGTTATGTATACGTATACTTGAGCCCGAGGCCGCAGTTTGTGCACATATATATTGAGCCTGAGGCCGCAGTTTATTTATTCAGATAAACATGCGGTTCATCATTCAGAAGAGGGAGTATTCATATCCTTACTACCTTTATCATTTTAGTTATCAGTTATTATTTCAGTTACTAGTTATCAGTACAGTTATCAGTTACCAGTTCAGTTATCAATTATCAATTATCATTTCAGTTATCAATTATCACTTCTCAGTTATCAGCTTAGTTTCAGCATTTTTAATTCTTTCTTTCAGTTGCTTTACATACCAGTGCAATTCAAATGTACTGACGTCCCTTTTGCCCGGGGCCTGCATCTCACGATGCAGGTAATGATTTACAGGTTGACGATTTAGAGCACTAGGATTCTCGTACCAACTATTTGGTGATCCCCAGTTCTTTCGGGGCATTATCATTACCTTATAGTTTTCAGTATTTTCAAACAGTCAATGTTTTCGCTTTTCCATACTTCATTGGAGGCTTCATAGACTAGAGTAACAGCTAGACAGAGCCGCAGTATTTTCATATTAAGCTATGTTGGCTACAAAGATGTTTTAGAATTGTATTAGTATTTCCGCACTTTGATTTATATCATCCGTACTTTCAGTATATCAACATGTGTTAGTTTATCTTTCGCATTCATTATGTTATGATACCACATGTTGATTCAGGCAGCCAGTTGGTTCACTCGGTCACATGTAGTCAGGCACCGAGTGCCGTGTTACGTCCAGGCCCAGGTTCGGGGCGTGACAGCTATGGTGTTAAATAGAGATAACCGGTCTTAACTCTTTTTTGCCTTGAGACCGTTAAGTATTTTAGTTGTGACGCCTAGGATCATTTCTTGATTCATCTATAAGTGCATTAAATTATTTGATTTTGACTCTGCTTAACTATTTTGACTAAAGATTTGGGATAGATCCGGTCCTAAGTGACTTATGAGCCAATGTGTGTGTGAGAGTATTGTTGATGTTCTGTGCATGTCAGTTGTTGTCTAGAACTTGCCTGATGTGTTTGCAAAGCGTAATAGCAGTCTTGTTCAGTCTAGAAAGTGATACAGACATTTCTTTGTTGAGCCAGATATATGCCTTTGACCCACCAAAATTAATGTGTATCCTAGTTAGCCCTTTTGAGCATGTATTCCAATTTTTTTGGCAACCACATTACAAGTCTGACCCCTTTTGTTTGAATTGACAATATGTTTGAACATTTTGCCTTTCTTGAGCACTTGAAATATTTATGAGCTTGATAAAAGTTAAGTGGAGGTATGGTTGACCTTTAAGTGGAACTGGAAAAAATGGAGAAAGGTGCACTGCTTGAAAATTTGTGAGAGCCACTTGTAAGGAATTGAAAAAAAAATGAATGACATTGCTTGAAGAAAAAAAAATCAAAACATAGAAAAAAAGAGTTTTCGTATGTATTAGAAAGGAAAAAATTGATTCCTTGCTAGTGCTAGCTCTTATTTTAATTGTGCTTAAAGAATTTGGGAGTTGATGCTATTTTGTGAAGGTTGGATAGTGGTTTAATATAAGTGTTGGGTTTGAATAGGTGAAATTGTATGTATTAAAGTGTTTAGAGAGGTGTAGTCACTATTATCTATATGTATCCTATCCGTCCTGCAGCTTACATTACAACCAAATAAAGTCGTGCTTGATCCTTGACTGAATAAGCTCAAATTAGTAGAGCATTACATTACGAACAAGCCTATGGTAAATTTCTGTGGCATATGAATCTTAATTCTGAGAGTGAGTGAATTCTTTCTATCTTGTGTTTCTATTTGTTATTGAACTTATTATGTGTGGAACTACTTTCCATCTTTAGTGTGAGGGCACATGATTTGCAAAGGAAAGGTAAAGTCTTTGACCTCTGTGTTAGAGTGAGTGGGCAGGTTTTGAAAAATGCATGGTACGTTTGAGTTAAGTCTTGAGGCTAAGAAGTTACAGTGGTGCTTAGCCTGCTTTAAATATTCTTGGAATGATGAGTTAGGGAAGTTGTTTGATGAAAAAGTCGTCTTGAGGTGAAATGTAGTTTGATTGCTCGAGGACAATCAATGATTTAAGTGGGGTGTTTATGCTAGTCTAGGAACCCGTGTTTTGGCTATATTTTGCACTCGAATTACTTGACTTTACTTGTGTTTGAGCTTAATTGATGATGATTTGCACTTATTATGTAATTTTATACTGTGTAGGATGTGATTTCGAGTTGAGAAGTAAGTTTGGAGCTAAAATGAACAATTTAGAGCTTTGAAGTCTGAGTAAAAATCCAAGGAATTAAACAGGGATCGCGTTCGAGGGTCGAGGGCCAAGTTTGGATATCAAAAAGTGAAAGGAAAAGCCTACTCTAAGAATTTTCCACTGCCACACCGCATGGGGCACCGTAAAGCGCGGCACGGCAGTGCTATGCAGGCTACCTGATAGGAATTAGTGCCACTGAAATTCTCCACTGGCATGGCGCATGAGGCACCACACCCGCCGTTCTTGTTCAATTCTATCAGAGTATTTTTCCACTTCGGTTTGGAAAGGGTAGTTTTATCCAAACCTGTTTTTACATTGTATAAACACACAAAAAATATTTTTGAGGGGTATTTGACCTAGGAGAGTTTTGGAGAGCTACTGCGGCTCGAAGACACAAGATTTCATCAATTATCTTGCCAACGATTGGTGCAAAATGAGAGTTTGTATTGTAAAGTTGTATTTGATATTTACTAATTCTTCAGACTTATTTGTGATGATTGTCTCTATTGTTATGGAGGAGGTTACCATAGGGTTTGATGATTATTATTTGTGGATTTAACTCTGGTTTAATTGTGTGAATACGTTTTAGAGCTTTGAATTGATTGCAAATTTGTTCACCAGTTAGACCCCAGCACCTGTTAAAACCCATTGTTCTAATATATTTGAAAAATAAACTTATTGTCCTTGTCAAATTGGGAAACATTTCTCTTATAGGTCTGGAACTATTTGGGATCTATATATATGGGTTGTAGTTGGAGATTCTATAGATTGTATTGTGCAATTCTTTTCACTCATAGTGAAAAACTCTCTCTACTTTTGCCCCGAGAATTAGGCTTAGCCGAACCTTGTTAAATTATTGTGTTAATTTTTCTTCTCTATTTTCTTTGTGTGTGATTGTGTGCTAGTTAACCCACGATCTTCCGCAACACATAGCATGAACTCGTGTTATGTCTTGTAAAGCTATTGAATTTCCTCTCTCATTCTGATATAAGATTCGTCTTAAGTGTCATCTACCTTTTCTTAAAGTTTGTCATCCTGAAAGTCCGTCAATTTTTTCTTGGACCCCACCCCCGTTGGCCCCTCCTTCGCCGCGAACGTCTAGAGGCAGATATTTATTAGGATACTTAGGAGTTAAAGCATTGAATTCTTCTTGTTTGTTACTCCCTCCGTCTCATATTATCAGTCGTGGTTACGAAAAATAGTTGTCTTAAATTGTTTGTCATTTTAGAAGTGCAAGACGAAATTGATTATTTTTTTCCTTTTTTACCCTTAGTAATAATTATCCTTGAAGAATACAGACACCTCATCAATTATGACTAAATATTAAATGAAGAGAGATTATATCATAAAATATAAATAAGAGTAAAACAGTCAAAACCTATCCTATTTAATATTTTCTCAAGAGATTTGTAAAAGAGAAACACGACGAGATAATTAGAGTATTTTTTAAGTGGTCGGTTGGACCATGACGGCTATTTATTATAAGTACCAAGGCCTCAAAATATCTTATGAAAATATGGAAGGGCATTTGCATCTATATCCGCTTTTTGGGTCGCGTTTTAACTTGTACCCGCTTCGCAAAATAAATTGCAAGCGTACCCACTTTTTCGCGTAACTTCAACATACGGTCCTGAAGTAGAAAAGGCAATCACGCAAACTTCAGCATTCTAGTAGACGGGCCTGAAGTAGCAAAAATTGCTGAACCAAGTGTGCTGAAGTTTTTGTTTGTAATGCTGAACTTAAGCATTCTAGTGCTGAAGTTTTGTTCTCTATTTGCTGATGTTTTTATTTGTAATTGCTGAACTTAAGCATTCTAATAGCTGAAGTTTTGTGATGCTGAAGTTATTTAGTTCATTTGTAAAAACTTCAGCACTAAAATAAGCTGAAGTTTTTTTGCCCTGGATTCATTTGTTTTGTCATTAAGCGATTTCAAAAACTTCAGCAGAAGATGCTGAAGTTATTTTGTTCATTTGTAAAAACTTCAGCACTAAATAAGTTGAAGTTTATCTTTGTCCTGGATTCATTAGTTTTGCCATAAAGCTTTTTCAAAAACTTCAGCAGAAGATGCTGAAATTATTTAGTTCATTTGTAAAAACTTCAGCACTAAATAAACTGAAGTTTTTTTTGTCTTGGATTCATTAGTTTTGTCATAAAGCTTTTTCATAAACTTCAGCAGAAGATGCTGAAGTTATTTAGTTCATTTATAAAAACTTCAGCACTATATAAGCTGAAATTTTTGAAAAAGCTTTCTAACATACTAGATAAATAATCACCTTATTCTTTCATAGTGTATTACTACTAGAAAATAATCAGATCGCCAACAGTATCTAAATCATAAATTTTGGAAACAATAGACGTGAAAAGAACAAAATTATCATGAAAAGAATCACTAAGCGTGACCTTAAACTTCCCGTACGTGGAAATATTCACAAATTATTGTCTACTAACTTACGTAATTATTTATAATTTACTTTTAAGTAATCTGATAAACATACTTATGGCAATCATCCCATGAACTGAAGTTTCATAGCAGCACCAACATCAACAGAAGAAAGAAGAAGAAGAACAAGAACAAGAACAAGAAGAAGAAAAAGAAAACGAAGAAGGAGAAGGAGGAGGGGAAAAGGGGCTGAAGTTGTTTAGTGGGTACAAGTTAAAACTTTTATAAAAAAATGAGTATAAATTAAATGAGGACAACCAAATAAAGCATCCCGTGCAATTTTTACAAATATGGACAACCAATTGACTCATCGCACCAGCAGCAATTATTAATCCAAACCAATAAGATAGGATGAGTACAAGATTAATGACAATAATTTGTGGGCTGAATTAAAGGTCCTCCTTTGAGTAGTCAACTTCGCGTGATTAAGAAGTTGAAACGTAATGGACGCTATTTTTACCCCTTTAGAGTTATTGAAGTTACCTTCTTCTTTTATTTGTCTGTTTTTCCTTGTTTTATTGTTTCAAGATATGGACACAGTTGGCAGACAGTCAACACATGATTTTATCTTTTGCACCTTAAATTATTAATTATAAGGGATAAACGAAAGGATATCTCGTATATTTTGACACTTTCAATTGAAATATGGAGAATGGGATGAAAAGATTCTGATACGAAAATAAATGGTTGTATCTTATACATATCTTTTTATGTCGTATGCTGAGCATAAGCTGCAATTTAGAAACAAATTGAACATGTTTCCCTAGTTTGACAGGTTTAAGAATTTGGATCTCAAACTCTCAAAATATTCATTTTTTGTACATTTATGATTTATGTCTGCCTTTAAAAACAGTAACATACGATTTTATTATTTCCTCGATCATAATTTCAGAAAGATTGATTATTCATCGTAATATCTTCATCTTATGAAATGTAGAGTTTTACGTAACATTTGAATGAAATATAAATAACTTTGAAAACTTTGTTTTATTGGTCTCATGTCATTTTTAAATAATATTTAATTATGAACTAGTGTTAGAAAAATGTATTCTGCCTAAGTAAAAAAAAAAAAAGGTGTAGCATTGTACACGGCTAAAATCGGAGAGTCCGATTTTATGATCATTATGACACTCCATCGAGCCCGTCTCCAGAAGGCTCGAGGTTTGACCCCGAGGGTTTCCTATGCTCGACCTCGGGGCAGCGCAAATCGGTGGCTATCATGGACACGCGGGAAATTCCCAAGGCACGTGGTCAAAGCTGACAACGTCTGCAAGAATAGTACTAGTCTATACCTGACCATTAAATAGTTGTACCAACTACATTTCTTTGTAATAATTATACATGTACCATGTTGGGATTCTCCCTCCTATATAAAGGGGACCCTTATCATCTTGTAAAGGACACACAACATTGAATACAAGAAGAACAACATTCTCTGCTCTCTAACTTAAACATACTCTCGATTGATTCTATTGCTTACATTCGTTGTCTTACTTGCATTTTTTATATTTCATTAATTGTTCTTCATTTATTGCTCATTATTGATCATAAATAGCCGCCATCAAAGCTCTCATAATTGTTAGTCCTTCATCGACTGCCCCTAGCTAAGCATCCAACTCGACCTCGAGGCCCTGTATATGCCAGCTCGAGGCCCCGATTTCCCATCGTTCGGTTTGATTATTATACTATCTTCAAGCTCTTATCTTAATTTCTAGTCTCTCACTTAGCATCTATTGCCTAATAACTAGCATAAAACTAAATCACGTATTTTTAGAACCACAAATCAAATCTAATTATTATTACCATTTTCAAGGTAAACAGTTTGGCGTCCACCGTGGGACTAAAAATAATAGTGATTGTTTTTGTGCTGGTTTATTGAAAATACAAGTTATTCTTCACACTTTTTCTTGTCCAAGAATCTTTGTTTTCAGGTCAAAATGTCTAACTCAGTGAATGCACATGAAAACAACGGTCCTGATGACCGTGGAGAGAATGGTGTAGTTGTTCCAGGCGCCGGTGTATCACTGCGAAACCCTGAGGACGCGCCAGAACTTGTCCCCGTGGATGTGGGATCACGCAACGCCCAACACATCGATATAAGCTCTCACACTAACGGGAGTATACGCCAATAAAACCAATAAGAAGCTCAGAGAACCCCAGCTAGGGAGGAACGAGAGGTTAGACTTCACGTCATTTTTGAGATGTTGCAGGCACAACAGCTGGCGATTGCTCAACTGCAAAGCCACCAAAAAACTCCAAGCACAGCATCAGCGGAAACGGCTCCCCAAGCCGAACAGGTACCGGAAAGATCGAGCAACAACGGGTCAGCAGCCGACCCCGCTATTATGAAGATGCTCGAGGACCTAACAAAGAGGATTGAATCGGACGAAAAGAAGATAGAAGCTAATGACAAAAAGGTAGAGACCTACAATTCAAGGGTCGATCAGATCCCGGGCGCACCCCCGATTCTGAAGGGTGTAGATTCAAAGAAATTCGTACAAAGGCCATTCCCATCGAATGCTGCTCCAAAGCCCATCCCGAAGATATTGAGAATGCCCGATCTCCCGAAGTACAATGGAACCTCGGACCCCGACGAGCACATCACTGCTTACACTTGTGTTGTAAAGGGAAATGACCTGAAAGACGACTGTCGCGCCCCCTTTTCCCTCCTCGCGGAGAAGTACGGGTTTCTACATTCATGGGGGAACAACTCATTTGCTTTTGGGAATAAGGTATTTGAAGAGTCGCCACCTAACGGATTACGGTGCATTAGGGAACCTAGAGCGATTAACTCATGTAACTAGTTTGCATTACTAGAGATTAGGGTAAGGGCTCGAAATAACCTTGAGGGGAAGGTGTTAGGCACCCCTCGCGGTCTACAACGGTGGGTCCCGGTCGAACTTAAACTATATGAATTAGTCATTTTCACTAGTAAATAGTTTTAACACATATTTGCAAATAAAGACAGTTTTTCACAGTCTAAACATATATATGATCATGGAAATTTTGAAGGTAAAAGTGGCTTGTACAACTTAAACACACATATATGCAAAGAAAAATAAAAGAAGTTTAGATAATTTAAACAGGTTTAGGAATAGGGAAAGGAAAGTCCTAAGTTGATTAGCCTACAGAATCGTACCCATGCAATGCCCGGTAATCACTCCTCAATGAGAGGGGCTACACATGACATTAACGCGCAGGTCATCATATCCTTTTACTACCTGTTACCCTCCCCGTAGTGATTATATAAGCGAGTTTAATTAACGACCTCTAAGAGTGCTGCTACCCATCCCTTTCTTATGGTCCTGGAGGAATTTAGGACCTATAAATCTGGACAGTTCTAGACAACCTAAGGTTTTTAAAAGGTAAAAATCTAGGCGACAAGCAAATAACATGTAGGACAAGAAAATAGGGGCAAACAGTTAGAAGGCTCATATTTACCTCCACATGTATATACAAACAAACAGCACGTCTAAAACACAGATTTCAGAAATCCTAAGTACATGATATCTAGATGAATGTTACAGATTCAGGATATGCATAAGGAAAGTGGAAGAATCCTAACCGGTTTGCCTACTGGTTTTTTATAGCATGTTAAGCTTAAGAAATTTAACACAATCAAACGCAGTTCCCAGTTTATGTATATATAGAGACTGATAACCTAAGGCTTGCCTAGACGGGGGACTGTTTGCAATTACAATTACAGGAGATGGTTAACAGTTTAAGAAATTGTTCAAACTACAAACATGCCATTCTAGATGACACATATTATAACATGCGTTTTATTTGTATTTTTTAGACATGATGTCCATGTGTGAGGCTGCATAACCCTTTTTATAGCCAACTATTTATTTAGTCGAAGTGGACATGTTCAATGAAATGCAAACAGAGTTCCTAAGGACATGATATCTAATGCATAAAAGAATGCCAGCCTTATTACGAAAGGATTATTAGCCTAGTAGCAGGATCTCTAAGTGACAATACTTGTGCAAGATTAAAGCATAGGACGTGACATATAGTACGTTGAAGCAATAAGTATGAATACCCTAAGAACAGGTTATCTAATGCACAAGTTCAACAGGGGTTAAATGCAAACAAACATAACAATCCTAAAACATGGCTTCTAACACAGATTTGCATAATATAAATCCTATAGCATGTTTTCAACCCATTTTACCCACAGTACCATACAACTACCCTCCCTTTTCACTATTCACCCCAATATTATTACAGACCAATGATTGAATAAAATACATAAATAAAAATATAAATTAAGCTATAGGGAGCTTGAAGTAGGCCCAAAGCAAATCCCGGTGTACCAGGCCTTCACTAGTCTCAAATGCCCAATATTCATTGCCACATTTGTGTCCAGATGTGTTAGAGTTCCCTACGGACCTCAAGGATCCCGGGCAGTGCTCACACCTAGACTTTCTCAAATAAAGACTAATTATGTGCAGTGTGGAAGAGCCAGCCCTGAAATGCCAGAGTTTAGAGAGATCTTAGGGACCTCTAAGAAGTACACATACCAGAGGGGCAGGACTTAATAACCTAAGAATAAGTGAGAGTGCTTAACGTGATTTAAAAGAGTTTTGTAAACTGTATAGAGAGGACTCTTAGATGTGAATAGATTTTCTGAAAACCAGTACTAATTTGGAGGTAAAACATCTTGAGAAAAGTATGAAAAACACTTTGAAGTCAAAACACAAATCATAGAAAAACCATATTCAGAAACACTTGGCAAACAGGTTCCACACAAAGAGAGAGGGGTTGGGGATACATAGAATACACCTTAGTGTATCGTGGAGCACAGAAGCAAACAGATGTACAAAATTACTAAGTTAGTTACAAGGGTAGGTGATTGAGACATGGAGCAAAGATGTTGTGAATACATCAACCTCAAACACACAACTAGAGTTGCCTTGAGAGACTAGATGACTTAGCAAAGCAGAGTAGGAAAGGACTTAAATGAACAGACTAGGCAAAACACCACACAAGCATTCATAATGTAAACATGCTAATCACACACTGAGAAAAACAAGATTAGACATGCTAGATAAACAGTAGACAGGCAAGTAAAGTTGAGACATGCTAATCACATATTGAACAAGACAATATTAGGCATGCTAGATCGATAGTAGACAGGCAAGTAAGGTTGAGGCATGCTAATCGCATATTGGACAAGACAATATTAGGCATGCTGGATAGATAATAGACATGAGCAGAAAATTAACTCATGACTGATGAACTAAGGCAGTAATGAAACACATAATGTTTAGATTCTAAAATTTAATCAAAGGCATACTAGTTAGGGAAAGAGAACACAAGAGGTAAGATAGGTGTTGTGCAATTTCTAGCCTTAGCTTAATGCTGGCAAGGCTAATGAGGATCACAAGTAGCAGGAAGAACAGAGAGAGTTTTTAGTAGGGGTGGGCGTTCGGGCAGTTCAGATTGGATTTAAAATTTCGGTTTGGATTTTTGGTTTTTGGATTGAAGAAATGACAATCCAAAACCAATCCAAATCAGCTCGGATTAGATCGGATTTTTGAAGTTCGGTTTCGGATTAATCGGTTTGGATATTTTGGATTTTCGGTTTTAAGCTTATAAGTTAAGATGTTTCTTCTTTTTACAAAAAATGAATATCCAAATGAAGTACTCATGTTAAATTGCCCGAAAAGTTACTCATTCTCACCGCAATCATCCAAATAAAGTATTCAAGTAATGAAAGTATTATAAAGGGAATGCAACAAAGACATTAATACGCCTGATAAGAAATAGCAATAGTAATACCATATCCAAAGATAAAATATTCGGATAGTAACTTAGTAGTTAATATTGAATATATGAGATAATATCTAATGGGTAGGATATCGAACTTATTACTACTGACATATGGATGATGGACTAAATATAAAGTATAAAAAATTTGGATTTTTGGATATCCAAAAATCCGAAGTACCAAATCCAATATCCAATCCAAAATTCAAAATTTAAAAAATTAAATCCAAAATCAAATCCGTAATCCGAAAATCCAAACCAAAAATTTTAAAAATTTGGATTTCGGTTTGGATTTCGGGTTTGCCCAAACTATGCCCACCCCTAGTTTTTAGAGTGTAAGAATAATGGTGAACTAATGTCCATGTCCTGAAGGAGCAGAATGAGAGTGTATATATAGTACTTTGGGAAGTACAACAACCAAGGTAAAAAAATCATAATTCAATCAATTAGGAGCAATTAATCAATCACAGAGTCCATTCCTATAGAGGAATCCGGAATAGACCCCTTAGTTGGGGGCAATTAATTAACAGTAAAAAATGGGACTCAAATAAGGTAATAAATCAACACCAAACCATATAGGAGTATATCAAGTCCCCAAGATTGAAAACTAATTAAGGCAAATATAGTTAGTCAAATATAGGGAAACAATTAGATTCCGGAAAATACTGATTTTAATAGGAAAGAACTATTCAAATTTCCCCAAATCAATTAAGCAAAAGAAAATCCCAAAGAATGCTGGAATTAACAGGAAAAATCACTCACATCCCTAACTAGAATTAGTTAATACGACTGGTTCACAGTCATAAACATAATATCATGAAGAAAAAATGAAGAAATTAGTGTTACCACCAGATACATCTAGGGCTTGAGCATATATACAAAAATTAACCAAACACGTAAAGAGAGGAACATATTAAGCATTGAAAGTAGAAAAACCTCTTGAAGAGGAGTCTGGTAAGAACCCTAATTTGAAAACACTTAAAGAAGGGAAACAACCATGAAAAACTTGAAAGCACGTCAGCACATAGAAATTCGAACAACCGAAATCAGAGAAATCGAAACCTGAAGTAGCGTAGTGCTTAAAAACCGGTTAGTAGTAGAGAAGTAAAAGACCCTAAAAGAATAGCCATGAAAGTTTGAAAATACTTCAGATACCCAGAGGTTCGACCAACAAACAACAAGAACAACAAACCCTAATATAACAAAATGTTCAAAAATCGATTAACCGGTAAATAAATAAAGGAGCCTTAATGAAAAAAATAATGACGAACTAAAAATCACTCTAGCTCTACAAGGATCTGGGCGGATTCAAGTCCAAACACTAAGTTCTGAAGAAATGAGAAAGGGTAAAGAGAATCTGGCCTTTGAATCAAAGATTTGAGCCATAAAACATTAATAGAAAGCACTCATAGACCATAGACAGACTCTTGAAGAGTTTTAAATGAGATCTGGACCATATCTCTTCGAGGTCCTTCCACGAAACCACACAATCAAGCAACCAGGGGAAATAGGAGACAAGTAAAGGCCTCGTACAGCCATGGTAATCCATAGATCGAGTAGGAATCAAAGGGATTAGGGCTGGTTTTGGGTGGCTGCGGATAGGGTTAAAGTTTGGTCTCAGAGAGAATTAGAGAGGAGAGGGTTTCAGGGGCGGCGGGTGTAGACAAATGACTAGGGTTTAGGGGTCATTCGGGACTAAAAAAGGAAAGGGAGCACGGTGGCCGTTGATCTCTGTGATCAACGGCTAGGATTAAAAGGATTTGGGCCGGGTTTAATTTTGTTGGTTTGGGCTGGGATAGATTTGGCCTGGTTGGGACCGAATATGGGCATTCAAATTAGGTTAGGTCCAAATAAAAAAAAGGCTATTTTGTTAAATACCCAAATAAAATAATTTGTAAAATAATTACTAATTATAAAAAATGATTTTTCATGCATGGAAATATTTTAAAAATAGTATTTAGTATTTATAAAAATGCAAATGATCAATTTCTGGTAAGATAATACAAAAAATGTACGCATGGGCTATAGTTGCAAAGTTATTGCAATTATAGCCAAAAGGTGCCAATTTGGCTATTTATGAAATAATTTGGACTCAATAGGACCATAAATAGTAATATTAAATCAATAAGTGTTTTAAAAATATTTGTGATGCAATTTGTAATTATTTGTATGAATAAAATACTGAGATAAGTTAATTTAAAAAATGTAAAAATTATGAAAAAATACCAATTGATGCTAATGTATGATTTTGAAGATATATATACATTTTAACTATTATAGGGAAAAATTGGATATCAACTGCTGCCCCTCTTTACCCGGGAAGGATGTATGAGTTTTCGGGTAAAGAAATGACGGTCAATTTTGACCGGATGGGATGTTTTGAAAGATAGAAGCCGGACTCTGGTCTTTGAGCTGCCTCCATATCCCTGGTTTTATAGGAATTAGGCGATGTGTAGTCCGGATCCATCGGCAGAATATACCGATGAAGTCTTTACAAGAATGGACACGAGATTTCGGGATAGGTGAAAGAATGATTATGGTTAAGTTTGAGATAGTTGAAGGAACTGGAGTGAGATTGCTCCCACTAGGACAGCGGTTGCTTACTGGTCACCTGCAGATAAAGAGATACTACAAACATGTATTTGGGCAAAAATTCAAACATGATGCAGATTCCCTTTTGGACCATGAAAGTTGTCTTTGGACGGTTAAGGATGACGTCCTCAGACCATGATGTCCTGGGCCATGAATTGTTCAGTGAGGGATTCGCAGGCCATGAAATGATATTCTCGGGACATGAAAATGGTGCCTCCGAACCATGACGCCTTTGAATAATGATATGCAAATTTCATAGATCCTCAGGCCATGGCATGGTGTCTTCTGGCTTTGACGATGATGCCTTTAGACTATGACGCCTTTGGATAGATTGACGATATTTCATCCCACGAGATGCAATAATATGATGTTAACAAGACAAGGCTTAGTCTTGTGAAATGAAGGGCAGAGCTTAGCCCGATAGAAAAGCAGATAGATAGCACCAAAATAGAGCAATATTTGTGCAAGGAGGGACAACGCTTAGTCCCCTCGCAAGTGTGGGGGCAGGGATTAGCCTCATGCAGATATGGAGGCAGGTATTAGCCTTATGCAAATATGGATGCAGGGATTAGCCTCATGAAGATATGGAGGCATGGATTAGCCTCATGCAAATGTGGAGGCAGGGATTATCCTCATGCAAATGTGGAGGCAGGGATTAGCCTCATGCAGATATGGAGGCAGGGATTAGCCGCATGTAGATATGGAGGCAGGGATTAGCCTCATGCAGATGTGGAGACAGGGATTAGCCTCATGCAAATGTGAAGGCAGGGATTAGCCTCATGCAAATATGGAGGCAAGGATTAGCCTCATGCAGATGTGGAGGCAGGGATTAGCCTCATGCAGATATGGAGGCAGGGATAGGCCTCATGCAGATGTGGAGGCAAGGATTATCCTTATGCAAATGTGGAGGCAGGGATTAGCCTCATGCAAATGTGGAGGCAGGGATTAGCCTCATGCAGATATGGAGGCAAGGATTAGCCTCATGCAGATGTGGAGGCAGGGATTAGCCTCATGCAGAGAACAAATAGCAAATAAGGGTAGAATGTTTCTTAGCTGGGATACATTCGGTGTCTGGTGGCCCGTTCGATAATGATTTTGCTTCGTGTATATATGTTTGTGAATGCTATCGCTACGTCAGATGTGCTTGCGCTCAAAGAAAAATTGTATGTTCGTAAAGGGGAGGTTGGTTCGTATCTTTGTCTGCTGGCCTTGCTATGTTCCGTTCTGGAGGCCTCGTTTGAGTTTCCCTAGGTAACACCTGACTGTTACGGAAATTGAGTTTTCGAAAATATGCAGTTATTGATAACATATTGCAATATCAAGTAGTTTTAGATGAACTAGTGACTGTAAAGCATTTCAGAGACATTGCAGCTTTCTCGCGTCGGAATTTTGAGGGCCCTCCTCAAAATTCTGCCCCAGTTTGGTAGATGATCCTTCGGCTGTTTGCGAGCAACGAACTCACTGATCCTTCTTCAGAATTCTGCCTCAGTTTCTTAACCGATTTCTGGCTTTCTGGCATGCAATGGCGTTGGTTGGACTTGCTCCGGAATTTTGAGGGTCCTCCTCAAAATTCTGCCCCAATTTCTGGTCTTGGGGGAAAATGGAAATTTTATTATGATATGACCGAACTCACAGGGTTGCCTACATAAACGGGAATCAGGTCAAGCATAGTTCAATTATATCATATGAGAAAACGTAAATAGTCTAAGCGTAGTATCTCTTGACTGCGTCCGAATTGATTGGTTTGGCCAGACTTCTCCGTCCATTTCTGCAAGTATGAGTGCTCCTCCTGTTAGCACCATGTGAACCATGTTAGGACCTTTTCAGTTAGGAGAGAATTTCCCTTTGGCTTCATCTTGATGTGGGAAGATCTTCTTCAACACTAGCTGTCCTGGTGCAAATTGCCTTGGTCTGACCCTTTTGTTGAAAGCTCTGGACATTATGTTCTGGTAAAGCTGACCGTGACATACTGCGTTCATCCTTTTTCCATCTATAAGGGCCAATTGTTCAAAACGGCTTCTTATCCATTCTACATCGCTGAGTTCGACTTCTTGTATGATTCTTAAAGAGGGAACTTCTACCTCGATTGGGATGACAGCTTCTGTACCATAAACCAGCATGTAGGGGGTTGCCTCGGTTGATGTGCGAACTGTAATGCGGTATCCCAACAGAGCCAAAGGTAGCTTCGCCTGCCATTGTTTGTGGTTTTCTACCATCTTCCTTAGTATCTTATTGATGTTTTTGTTAGCGGCTTCTACGACTCCATTCATCTGAGGTCTATAGGCTGTGGAATTCTTGTGCTTGATTTTGAAAATTTCACACATGGCTTTCATCATATCACTGTTGAGATTGGCGGCATTATCAGTGATAATGGACTCGGGAACTCTGAATCGACAAACAATACGATCCTTGACAAAGTCTGCGATGACTTTCTTGGTTACAGCTTTGTAAGATGCAACCTCTATCCATTTTGTGAAGTAATCAATTGCCACTAGAATAAACTTGTGCCCGTTTGAAGCCGTGGGCTCAATCGGACCGATGACATCCATTCCCCAGGCGGCGAATGGCCAAGGTGAGCTTATTGCATTGAACTCATTTGACGGCACTTTTATCATATCGGCATGCACTTGACATTGGTAACATTTGCGGACATACTGGACGCAATCTATCTCCATGGTCATCCAAAAGTAACCGGCCCTAAGTATCTTCTTGGCCAAGACAAAACCATTCATATGCGGGCCGCAGGTCCCGGCATATATCTCCTCAAGTAGCCTTGAAGCCTCTTTTGTGTCGACACATCTTAGCAATCCCAAATCAGGCGTTCTTCTGTACAAATTTCCTCCGCTGTGGAAAAAGTGATTGGACAATCTCCGGAGCGTGCGTTTCTGAGTGTGGTTTGCATGCTCCGAGTATTCTCCTTTCGCCAAATACTCCTTGATGTCATGGAACCAAGGTTTTCCATCCGTCTCTTCCTCGACGTGGGTACAGTAAGCCGGTTGATTATGTATTCCCACTGGGATGGGATCACTGAAATTCTTATCCGAATGTTGTATCATGGATGACAAAGTGGCTAAAGCATCGGCAAACTCGTTATGAATTCTGGGAACATGCCGAAACTCTATCTTCGTGAACCTTTTCCTCAATTCCTGCACATGGTGCAGATATGGAAATATCTTGAAATTCTTGGTAGCCCACTCCCCTTGTACCTGATGCACAAGCAAATCTGAATCACCAATGACCAATAGTTCCTGAATATTCATGTCGATTGCCATGTTGAGCCCTAGTATGCAGGCTTCATACTCTGCCATGTTGTTGGTTTAGGGAAATCTGAGTTTAGCAGATACCGGATAATGTTGACCTATTTTTGATACCAAAACCGCTCCAATGCCTACTCCTTTGACATTTGCAGCTCCGTCAAAGAACATCCTCCACCCGTCGTATGCTTCACTGATGTCCTTTCCTACGAATGAAACCTCTTCATCAGGAAAATATATTTTCAAGGGTTTGTATTCTCCTCTCACCGGATTTTCAGCAAGATGATCTGCCAATGCTTTTCCTTTGACCGTTTTTTGAGTTACGTAGACGATATCGAACTCACTCAACAGTATCTCCCACTTGGCTAACTTTCCAGTCGGCATGGGTTTCTGAAATATGTACTTCAAAGGGTCCATCCTGGATATGAGGTATGTGTTATAGGCACAGAAGTAATGCCTTCTGGGCTATCCATGTCAAAGCACAGCAAGTGCGTTCCAGCAGAGAGTACCGTGCTTCGTAAAGTGTGAACTTCTTACTCAACTAGTATATGGCTTTCTCCTTTCTCCCTGTCTCGTCATGTTGTCCCAGAACACATCTGAAAGCTCCATCCAATACAGATAGATAGAGTAGCAAAGGTCGTCCTGGCTCTGGCGGGACCAAGACTGGTGGTGTGGATAGGTACTCCTTGATTTTGTCGAAAGCTTTCTGACAATCCTCACTCCAGCTTGTTTCGGCATCTTTCCTCAGCATCTTGAAGATGGGTTTACATATGACTGTGGACTGTGCTATGAAGCGACTGATATAGTTCAGACGTCCTAGGAAGCTCATTACGTCCTTTTTGCTCCTCGGTGGTGGTAACTCCTGAATAGCCTTAACTTTAGATGGGTCCAGCTCGATCCCTCGACGACTGACAATGAATCCCAGTAACTTTCCTATGGGAAACCCGAATGCACACTTTGCGGGGTCCAGGTTTAAGTTGTACCTCCTTAACCTGTCAAAGAACTTTCTCAAGTCTGCTATGTGATATGCGACCCTCTTGGATTTTATAATGACGTCGTCCACATACACCTCTATTTCTTTGTGTATCATATCATGGAATATGGTTGTCATGGCTCTCATGTAGGTAGCCCCAACATTCCTTAGACCAAATGGCATCATCTTGTAGCAGTATACCCCCCATGGTGTAATAAAAGTTCTTTTCTATGCGTCTTCTTCATCCATCCAGATCTGGTGATAACCCGCGAAGCAGTCTACAAAGGATTGGATTTCATGCTTGGCGCAATTGTCGATCAGGATGTGTATGTTTGGCAATGGAAAGTTATCCTTGGGACTTGCTCCGTTTAAGTCTCGATAGTCAACACATACTCTGACTTTCCCATCTTTCTTCAGAACTGGAACAATGTTGACTAACCAGGTTGGGTACTCAACCACCCTGAGGACTTTGGCTTTGATCTTCTTAGTAACTTCCTCCTTGATTTTCAAGCTCATATCTGGTTTGAACTTTTTGAGCTTCTGCTTCACTGGCGGACACATAGGATTAGTAGGCAACTTGTGAGCCACTATGGACGTGCTCAAACCGGTCATGTCATCATATGACCATGCGAAAATGTCCTCATACTCTTTTATGAAACGAATGTATTCTTCTTTCTCTATCGGTGACAAGTGACTGCTGATGCGACTCTCCTTGACGGTCTCGGCGTCCTCCAAATTTACTGCTTCGGTTTCGTCCAGGTTGGACTTAGGCTTATTCTCAAAGTTTTCGACCTCACTGACAACTTCCTCGGGTATTTCATCTTCTTCATCCGAATCACTACCCTCATATTGTGTGGCCTCATTACGTGTCACAGTCACCGGTTCATCTGGAAAAGTAATAATAATGTTGTAGAAAGAAAAAGTGTAGAAAATAATAATGAATAATAAAGAGCGATGCATTTGATTAAAACTGAAAAACATCCAGACAAGTACAGCTCGATGAATCGAGCATTTACTTTAAAACAAGTAAGTCTTTAATCAAAGTTACTGAAAATCTTAGATGCCTAGAATGGCTATAGGAAAAAAATTTGCCAAGCTACCCAGGGACTCAGCGGGCCCAGGACGGTGTGGCAGTCCAGTTCCTGAGAACAGCTCCCTTCTCCACAGTCTGAATAGTGAGGCCTTCTTCCTCCTCCTCCTCAATTATTGCACTGCATCCATGTCTTCATCCTCCAAGAACAGATTCCTTATCCCAGCTAATGCTTTTTCTTTTGCGGTTCCCCATATTGTATCAGCCTGATGAAAAGCTTGATCCAGATGTGGCACTGGTTGTTCGAGAGGGTAATAAGGTCCACGCCATGGAGGCGACCAATCATTATACTCTTTCCATGTGTACTGGTATCCGAGCCCGAAAGTAGTACCATGACCCTTCAACTATATTGGTTTAGTAGTACCCTGGAGATTCTTCCCGAGTCCTTTGCCGGGCTCATACCCAGACCATGCTAGTATGCTTTCTATTTTGTTGCTCCACCACTTGTCTTTCTCGACAGCATTGACACGTTCGATGTGATGATAGGTTTCTCCTCCTAGCCTTCTTCTGTTCCCGATAACCGGGATGGTTTGACTGGTATAAATGGGGTTACTCCCGTCCCCGTGAACGATCAACTCCTGATGGTTCCATTCAAACTTTACTTCCTGATGCAAAGTTGATAACACAGCCCCAGCGGCATGTATCCATGGTCGCCCCAACAGAAGATTGTAAGAAGCTAATATGTCAAGCACTTGGAATTCAACGTCGAACCAAGTTGGCCTCATCTGCAGGCAAAGGTTAATTTCTCCGATCGTGGCCCTTTGAGACCCATCGAAAGCTTTCATGTTCATGCTCCCTGCCCGTATTTCATGAAAACCTTTGTCCAATCTTTTCAGAGTATCCAGCGGACAAATGTTGAGGCTTGAACCTCCATCAATAAAGACCCTGGCGATGAATTTATCTTCAAATTGCAACGTGATATGCAATGCTCGATTGTGATTCAATCCTTCAGGCGGTAGTTCATCCTCGTGGAAGGTTATTTTATGACTTTCCAACACCTGCCCTACTATGCTGGCCATCTCTCCGTAGGTGATATTGTTGGGCAGGTAAGCTTCACTCAACACCTTCATCAAAGCGTTCTTGTGAGCCTCTGAATTTTGCAATAGTGATAGGATGGATATCTGAGCTGCGGTTTTGTTCAAATGATCAATGACAGAATTCTCCCTTGCTTGTACTTTCCTCCAAAGGTCATCTTGCCCTGTTTCAATGACAGGCTGCTTGGTAGTGGCATCCTTACTTGGTCCTCCCAAGTGTTCAGGTGTATAGATTTTTTCGGTCTTAGTCATTCCTTATGCGACATTGGATTCCTCCATCTTTGCCTTTCTTTTCCACCTAGCTTCAGTAACGTAATCCCAGGGTATTGCTTTTGAATTGGAAGGAGGTGTGGTTGTCACTGTCACCGTAAAAGGTGTGGCCAGTTCTACTACAAACGGAACAGGGTTGGCTGCAGGTGGAGCTACCTCTACCTCAAATGGAACTGGTGCAACTACCTCAACCTCAATTGGTGACTGAGTCTGTACTACAACAGGAGTAAGTTTGACTGAGCGTTTAAAGTCATCGCCTTCTCAAATAAGCCCAATAGACCCCTCAGGATCCCATTCTTCGTCCATCTCTATCACATGTATCCCACCACCCCTATGATCCGAGAGAGGGTTGTTGCGAATATTGGGTGCAACTTCTTTTGCCTGTATGGCCTTGTTGTCAATTAGTGTCTGGGTTTCAATGTTCGGCACTCGTCAATGGTGTGCCCTTTTATACAAGAATGGTATGCACAGGTTTTGTTTGGATTGACCCATTGGTATGGATTCTCTAATACCACAGCGGGAACAGGGGTGACGTAACCAGTGACTTTTAACCTTACATACAGCTGGTCGATGGGTTCAGCAATAGCGGTGTATTGTTAGGGTGGCTTGTGGTCAAAATTGGGTCGTGGTCTTGGAATGCTTTGGCAAGTTGGAGGTGACTGGAAATGAGATGGTTGGGAATTATAGGTATGATAGACAGTGGCTGGTTGGGAATATCTGGGAGATGATTGTTGATATGTGGGTGGTGGTGCTTGGTATATAGGTGGAGGTGTTTGATATGTGGATGGTGGTGCTTGGTATGTGGGTGGAGGTGTTTGATATGTAAGCGGAGATTTCGGGCCTTGAGCCACCATTACTGCCCCAACGTCTTTCTTCTTTGATACGCCGCCTGATTGTAATGCCTTTTTTGTGTCCTGTGCCTCAAAGTTTGTTACCATCCCGCTTTTGATGCCTTCTTCGATTCTTTCCCCAAGTTTGATGATATTAGAGAACTTATGGTTTTCAATAACCATCAATCTTTCATAGTATTGCAGATCCTGTGCTCTGACGAAGAATTTGTTCACCTGTTCCTCGTCCAAAGATGGCCTGACATTGGCTGCTTCTGACCTCCAACGAGTAGCATACTCGCGGAAAATCTCGGAGGGCTTCTTCTTGAGGTTCTGAATGTAGAAAACATCTAGTGCATTTTCTGTGTTGAACCTGAACCGGTCCATGAAATTTGATGCCATACTCACCCAGTTGGACCATTTCTTAGGATCCTTGTTGATGTACCAGGACAAAGCGTCTCCCATAAGACTCCTCATGAAAAGCTTCATCCAGATCTTTTCATCCTTTCCGACCTCGACAAGCTTGTAACAATAGGTCATCAGATGAACCCTGAGTCACCTATACCGTCAAACATCTCGAACTTGGGAGAATTATACCCCCCCTGGCAGCTCTATATCTGGCTGTATGCATAGGTCTTCATAGTTCAAACCTTCTATTCCTTTGCCACCTTCGACAACCTGAACCCGACTTGTCAATTTCTTGAGTTCTTCAGCCATATTATTGATGAGCAGGTCCTTCTCAGCGGATTCTGGTGTATAGGAAGTTGGTTGAGTAGAGTGAGGTACGGTTTCCACATATATAGGGTTGTTTTGGCAAGTGCCAGGGACTTGGGTGTAGTGATGGTCATTGGTTGAGTTTTGAGGATCGGGAACGGGTTGTGGTGTGTTTTGGGGAGTGTGATAAATGGTGGTTGGTGGGTACTCAATTGGTTGATGGTGGTGTTGTGGCGGAGTTGGTATCGGTAAAGAATTGAGATTTTGAGGTGGGGTTGCATATTGATGTAGTACATGAGGGTTTTGTGGATGTTGGTTTGGTGTGTTTTGTGGAGGTGCTGGATTCTTTGTGTTTTGTTAGTTAATGTCGGGCACATTCAAAGTGAGGGATAGGTTTGCCAAGTTGCGAACCTGCTCAAGCTCTCCCTATAGCTCCAGTATCTTTTGTTCTAACCTCAAAACTAAATCATTTGGTGCCGGAGAACTCCGGCCATTCGAAGTTTCTGCATTTTCCACATTCTCTTTTCGAATACCACTTAAATCGTCCATTTTAGCTTTCCCTTTGCCCTTTGTATTACTTGGAGGAGGAGGTGGTGGAGGGCCTCTAGATCTGGTGTTATACGCTAATGATGCCAGTATGAGCGAACCAGCCTTAGGGGATAGGAATAAAAATAAAGAAAAACAAAAGTTAAACAACTCAGTAAGGATTGTGAAATATTTGCAGCATTTAAACACATATTGCGCGAATGTAAATTCGCGTCCTACTTTGGGAACCTCGTTGTGCCCGAGGTAGGCCTAGCGACAAATAAATTTGGAGAAATTTAGTGCCAATAATTGCCTCATTTCATTAATGTAAAAGTAAACGCCCCAAAACAATATAAGATAATGTTGTTAATGGCTCTTGGCCTTATTACATTAAAAAGGAAAGCAAGTAAATCTAATCTACTTGGTCCCAGAAGGACCTTTCCAGACCGGATGCTGTTATCAATCAACTCTCCCAGCTCGCGCAGGTTCAACAGTAGGAATGCTCTTACCAAATGCCCTCCTTCATTTCCTTCAGCGTTCTGACAGTCGGTGACCCTCTTCCTTATCTTCCCTTCCAATTCCATTAAACTGTACTCCAGATATTCCAGCCTCTCGCTGGATATAACATCACTTTCTCTCCACTCGTTAATCATTTCCATATTCGCCTTATGCTGCGCCACATGCTCAGCCTCAGACTCTCGAACTCTTTTCCGCAGCTTGTTGTACTTCACCTCAGCTTCGGCAAACTCATCTATGACCCTATTTCCTGGACCAACCCTTGGCTCAAAGACTCCTGATAGATTATCATCCAACCATGTGGGGTAAAAGTATGAATGGCCCGCATGGTATCTGTCCGGCTCGATAGTATCCTTCTCCACAATAATCTTCAAAGTCCACATATGTTGTACTTTGTTCTTATATGGGATGGCGTCACCCTGAAAATCAGCTATGAAGTGACTCATCTTGGCGACCCGTGGTACGACCTGTCTCCTGCTTGCTTATCTCACAATCCTGAGGGGAGCATAAGGATATATCCCCATCAACCCGATCAACACTAAATGTAGGACATCTCTGGATCTTATGATGAACTCGTCGTTGGGGAACCATTCGAACATCCACTGAACCTGGTCTTCAGTCAGCTTGTTGAAAAACTGTACCCACGCCACAACATCCTTAGGTTGATCGAACATGTCTGGAAAGTTCTAGACAACCTAAGGTTTTTAAAAGGTAAAAACTAGGCGACAAGAAAATAACATGTACGACAAGAAAATAGGGGCAAACAGTTAGAAGGCTCATATTTACCTCCGCATGTATATAGGCAAACAAACAGCACGTCTAAAACACAAATTTCAGAAATCCTAAGAACATGATATATAGATGAATGTTACAAATTCAGGATATGCATAAGGAAAGTGGCAGAATCCTAACCGGTTTGCCTACTGGTTTTTTATAGCCTGTTAAGCTTAAGCAATTTAACACAATCAAACGCAGTTCCCAGTTTCTGTATATATAGAGACTGATAACCTAAGGCTTGCCTAGACGAGGGACTGTTTACAATCACAATTACAGGAGATGATTAATAGTTTAAGAAATTGTTCAAACTACAAACATGCTATTCTAGATGACAAAGATTATAACATGCATTTTATTTGTATATTTTAGACATGATGTCTATGTGTGAGGCTGCTTAAACCTTTTTATAGCCAACTATTTATTTAGTCGAAGTAGACATGTTCAATGAAATGCAAATAGAGTTCCTAAGGACATGATATATAATGCATACAGGAATGCTAGCCTTATTACGACAGGATTATTAGCCTAGTAGCAGGATCTCTAAGTGACAATACTTGTGCAAGATTAAAGCATGGGATACGTGACATATAGTACTCTGAAGCAATAAGTATGAATACCCTAAGAACAGGTTATCTAATGCACAAGTTCAACAGGGTTTAAATGCAAACAAACATAACAATCCTAAAACATGGCTTCTAACACAGATTTGCAGAATATAAATCCTATAGCATATTTTCTACCCATTTTACCCACAGTACCATACAACTACCCTCCCTTTTCACTAGTCACCCCAATATTTGTTTACAATTAATTATTACAGACCAATGATTGAATAAAATACATAAATAAAAATATAAATTAAGCTATAGGGAGCCTAAAGTAGGCCCAAAGCAAATCCTGGTGTACCAGGCCTTCACTAGTCTCAAATGCCCAAGATTCATTGCCATATTTGTGTCCAGATATGTTAGAGTTCCCTAAGGGCCTCAAGGATCCCGGGCAGTGCTCAACACCCAGACTTTCTCAAATAAAGACTGATTATGTGCAGTGTGGAAGAGCCAGCCCTGATATGCCAGAGTTCATAGAGATCTCAGGGACCTCTAAGCAGTACACATACCAGAGGGGCAGCACTTAATAACCTAAGAATAAGTGAGAGTGTTTGACATGATTTGAAAGAGTTTTGGTAAACAGTATAGAGAGGACTCTTAGAGGTGAATAGATTTTCTGAAAACTAGTACTAATTTGGAGGTAAAACAGCTTGAGAAAAGTATGAAAAACACTTTGAAGTCAAAACACAAATCACAGAATAACCATATTGAGGAACACTTGGCAAGCAGGTTCCACACAAGGAGAGAGGAGTTAGGGATACATAGAATACACCTTAGTGTATAGTGGAGCACAGAAGCAAACAGATGTACAGAATTACTAAGTTAGGTACAAGGGTAGGTGATTGAGACATGGAGCAAAGACGTTGAGAACACATCAACCCCAAACACACAACTAGAGTTGCCTTGAGAGACTAGATGACTTAGCAAAGCAGAGTAGGAAAGGACTTAAATGAACCGACTAGGCAAAACACCACACAAGCATTCATAATGCAAATATGCTAATCACACACTGAGCAAAACAAGATTAGACATGCTAGATAAACAGTAGACATGCAAGTAAAGTTGAGACATGCTAATCACATATTGAACAAGACAATATTAGGCATGCTGGATCGACAGTAGACAGGCAAGTAAGGTTGAGGCATGCTAATCACATATTGGAAAAGACAATATATTAGGCATGCTGGATAGACAGGAGTAGAAAATTAACTCATGACTGATGAACTAAGGCAGTAATGAAACACATAATGTTTAGATTCCAAAATTTAATTAGAGGCATACCAGTTAGAGAAAGAGAACACAAGAAGTAAGATAGGTTTTGTGTAATTTCTAGCCTTAGCTTACGGCTGGCAAGGCTAATGAAAATCACAAGTAGCAGGAAGAACAAAGAGAGTTTTTAGAGTGTAAGAATAATGGTGAACTAATGTCGGTGTCCTGAAGGAGCAGAATGAGAGTGTATATATAACACTTTGGGGAGTACAACAAATAAGGTAAAAATCATAATTCAATCATTAGGAGCAATTAATCAATCACAGAGTCCATTCCTATAGAGGAATCCGGAATAGATCCCTTAATTCGGGCAATTAATTAACGGTCAAAACTGGGACTCAAATAAGGTAATAAATCAACACCAAACCATATAAGGAGTCTATCAAGTCCCCAAGACTGATAACTAATTAAGGCAAATATAGTTAGTCAAAAATAGGGAAACAATTAGATTCCGAAAAATACTGATTTTTGTAGGAAAGAACTATTCAAATTTTCCCAAATCAATTAAGCAAAAGAAAATCCAAAAAAATGCTGGAATTAATAGGAAAATCACTCACATCCCTAACTATAATTAGATAATACGACTGGTTCACAGTCATAAACATAATATCATTAAGAAAAAAATGAAGAAATCAGTGTTACCATCAGATACATCTAGGCTCGAGCATATATACGAAAATTAACCAAACACGTAAAGAGAGGAACAGGTTAAACATTGAAAGTAGAAAAACCTCTTGAAGAGGAGACTGGTAAGAACCCTAATTTGAAAATACTTAAAGAAGGGAAACAACCATGGAAAACTTAAAAGCATGTCAACACACAGAGATTCGAACAACATAAATTAAAGAAATCGAAACTTGAACTAGCGTAGTGCTTAAAAACCGATTAGTAGTAGAGAAGTAAAAGACCCTAAAAGAATAGCCATGGAAGTTTGAAAATACTTCAGATACCCAGAGGTTTGACCAACAAACAATAAGAACAACAAACCCTAATATAACAAAATGTTCAAAAATCGATTAATCAGTAAAGAAATAAAGGAGCCTTAAGGGAAAAAGACAATGACGAACTCAAAATCGCTCCAGATCTACAAGGATCTAGGCGGATTCAAGTGCAAACACTAAGTTTCAAAGAAAAGAGAAAAGGTAAAGAAAATCTGGCCTTTGAATCAAAGATTTGAGCCGTAAAACATTGATAGAAAGCACCCACAGACCATAGACAGACTCTTGAAGAGTTTTAAACGAGTTGGACCAGATCTCTTCGAGGTCCTTCCACGAAACCACACAATCAAGCAACCAGGGGAAATAGGAGACAAGTAGAGGCCTCGTACAACCAGGGAATCCATAGATCGAGTAGCAATCAAAGGGATTAGATTTTGGGTGGCGGCGGATAGGGTTAAAGTTTGGTCTCAGAGAGAATTAGAGAGGAGAAGGTTTCAGGGGCGGCGGGTGTAGAGAAATGACTAGGGTTTAGGGGTAATTTTGGACTAAAAAAGGAAAGGGGGAACGGTGGCCGTTGATCTTTGTGATCAACGGCCAGGATTAAAAGGATTTGGGGCCGGGTTGACTTTTATTGGTTTGGGCTAGGGTGGATTTGGGCTGGTTGGGACCGAATTTGGGCATTTTAATTAGGTTAAGTCCAAATAAAAAAAGGCTATGTGTTAAATACCCAAATAAAATAATTTGTAAGATAATTATTAATTATAAAACATGATTTTTCATGCATGGAAATATTTTAAAAATAGTATTTAGTATTTAAAAAATGCAAATGACCAATTTCTGGTAAAATAATATAAAAAATGTACGCATGGGCTATAATTGCAAAGTTATTGCAATTATAGCCAAAAGGTGCCAATTTGGCTATTTATGAAATAATTTGGACTCAATAGGACCATAAATAGTAATATTAAATCAAGAAATGTTTTAAAAACATTTGTGATGCAATTTGTAATTATTTGTATGAATAAAATACTGAGATAAATTAATTTAAAAAATTAAAAATTATGGAAAAATATCAATTGATGCTAATGTATGATTTTGAAGATATATATGCATTTAACTATTATAGTGAAAAATTGAGTATCAACAACGACGAGATTGAGTCCGTCCTGCTGAAAAAATTCGAAGAAACACTTTCAAAAGGGGCCATGATGTGGTATCACAACCTGTCCCCGAGTTCGATAGACTCATTTGCCATGCTGGCAAATTCTTTTATAAAGGCACATGCCGGTGCGATCAAGGTTGCTACAAGGAAATCCGACATCTTCAAAATCAAACAGAGAGAAAACGAGATGCTACGGGAGTTTGTATCTCGCTTTCAAATGGAGCGAATGGAATTACCACCAGTCTCCGATGACTGGGCAGTGCAGGCTTTCACCCAAGGTTTGAACGGACGAAGCTCGATAGCTTCGAAGCAGCTAAAGCAGAACTTGGTCGAATATCCCGTCGTGACATGGGCGGATGTCTACAATCAGTATTAATCATAGATTAGGGTCGAGGACGACCAACTAGGAGCCCCCTCGGGCTCAATATATCCTAGCAGGCTCCTGGCAAAGGACCGTGCCGCGTCCCCGGAGCGAGCAGTCGAAGCATAGAGGCTTGAAGCGCCATCACTACTAAGGTATAAACGTCTCCCTTTTTATTTACGTCTTACACTAACCCGTGTGTAGGTGTCCGATTAGAAAAATTGGAGCACCTTCTAGCTTGAAGACCTTAGGTTTTAAAGCATGCGTTGCACTCTTTTCCTTCGGTCGGATTTTATCCTGAGAAGGGTTTTACCGGCAAGGTTTTTAACGAGGCAATATCTATATGCTACCTAAGGAGAACTTGACAAGTATTCAAGGCTTCTCTTCAATCAACCTCGAATACTGGGGGGCATCCCCCCGGGAGATCACCTCCCCGGAAAAATCAAGATGAGCCAAAGAGGGTCTCGATAGAAAAATGATGTATCGGGCCAAACGGTCAAATAAACCGTGTCCGCATAGAATAATCGAACCCTCGATGACGAAAATATGAATACTTGTACCAAGTAATCAAAGGAGTATCTTTTACCATCAAAACGCTTCACACTTCAGAGATGTTTGCTATTTTTACAAGAAACGGCCCCAGGGCCAGAAATTTCCCGAACACTCGGGAATCGACATCAAAAACTAGAAGCCGTAAGACCTCCGGGCCGGAAACTTCGAGCTCATAAGCCCTCAATGAGGCAACATCAAGTTTACAAATAACGGCTCCACAGCCAAAAACTTTCGATGTCTCGGGGACTATCACCGACTGTCACCCCATCGAGCTATCAAAACTCGAGGCCATAAGACCCTAAGCAGGAAACCTCGAGTCCGAAAGCCCTCCATGTGGCAATGCTAGAAAATGTAAGACCAACATAAGGCATTATCAACAGTGTAAGACCTCCATAAGGCAACCTCGAGCTCATAAGACCTCCATAAGGCAATACCAAATCTGTAAGACCTCAAGCAAGGCATGAATTATACTTGTACCAAGTAACCTATCTGTAAGACCTCAAGCAAGGCATAAATTATACTTGTGCCAAGTAACAAATCAGTAAGACCTCGAGTAAGGCATGTTCAAATTTATAAGACCTTACAAAAGGCATAATCCCGATCTTAAAGTCAAGGCTATATATTCGAACTTGTACGACCCCAAAAAAGGCATACCCTCGATATAGACGCCGAGGCTACTTCACTCGGGGACTAAAAGGCTACGGCCAAATATAATGACTACGGTCACAAGGATATACCAACCAAACTAACGTGACTCGGGGACGCTCGATCGTCGCCATAAAATCACAGGCCTTCAATTACTTCGAAAATACTTCGAAAAGAACCGGTTAACCAAGCTACCCTCGGCATAAGCAAAAGATCTTCGATCACATCAGCCCCAAACAATAAAAAGGCTTCGAAACAATTCAGCCATCGAGCGAAACCTCCCGAGGTGCTCGTCTATCGTCACATAACAACTCACAATCGAGGTTCTTATCGAACCATCGAAGAGTTGGACGAACACAAAAACCTTCAAAGAGGGAAAAATAAAGCCTATACTAGAGGTCGTACAGACTCTACGCGTAAGAGCCACTATCGCCAGCTTAAATTAAAGGTCGTACCGACCCAACGCGTAAGAGCCACTGTTGCCAGCTTAAATTAAAGGTCGTACCGACCCAACACGTAAGAGCTTAAGCGCCAGCCTATATTAAATGTCGTACCGACCCGACGCGTAAGAGCCAGCTCAAAATTCAAAAGCCTAACAAGTCTTAGGGCCGATTTGTAAGCCTAAGGGTTTTTCACCTCGAAGTCCAGTTCATCGAGCTAATCATTGACAAATGTCAAAATACAAGACAAAGAAAGGAGCACACAAGCGAAGAGAAATTCATGAAAAGAGAAAACCGAAAGGTTTCCTTTTATGTATATGTGTAAAAATACAAAGCTTCATTTACAATGTTCTCTAAGAGAATTATACATAGAATCAGCAAGGAAAGGCCTGTTCTACTTCCCCTCGGGGACTGCGGCTCCATCAGCCTATTCCTCATTATCCTCGGCATCAGACATGAGGAACTTGGCATCGTATTCATGCGCCTTGGCCTGCGGTATCTCTTCCGAGGGATCGAAGTCCCTAGCATGGATCTCCTCGAGGGTTTCCCTCCGAGATTTGCACCGGGCACATTCATTGCTTCTGATCTCCTGATCGGAAGCCCCTCTCAACTCAGTCCGAGCATCGGCAGCGTCTTTTAAATAGACAGCCACTTTCTTGTCAGCCTTAGCTCGAATCGCTTCAGCTTCAGCCCGGGCGTCCACCACCTCGACCTTCATCTTAAAAAGGTCAGACTCGAGCCTTGCAATCATGCTCGTCTGGACCAAGCTGTTTTCACGAGCATTCCGGAGTTGCTCGTCGAGGGCAGAAGCCTCGGCCAAAGCATTCTTCTCGGCCGCAACATGGGCATTTATCTGAACCCTTAGCTCATTACACTCATACTTGGCCTGACCAACTTTTCCCCAAAGACGTTCCAGGTCCTCCGTCTTACTCTGCAACTGAAGTATCAAAATATTAATCTCCGAGGATAGATGCATCCCCTTGAAACAAAGATTACCTGTCTCTCGAGACCCTGCTTGATTTAGGCGGCCCCTGGCCCCGAACATCCCTCGAAGTACCTTCGACGTAAGAAGAAGACGGTGGCAGAAAAATCTGTATCCCTCGAAGTACCTTCGACGGGAGAAGAAGATAGCAGCGAAAGATCCTTGTCCCTCAAAGTTCCTTCGTCCAGGGAAGAAAACGATGGCAAAAGAGGAGCCACTCCCCCGAGGCTAGAAACCTCGGGTATTGTAGGCTCAGCTGCCCCGAGAGGTCTCTCGGCTCAAGCCATCGATGTATGGCCGCTCCCTTCCGTTGCATCCTCTCAACGGTTGCATCTCTTTTTCACCTCTGGGCAAACTCTGCCTCCACTATGAACAAAAATGACAAAAGCACAAGTGTACCACTTAATCGTGCTGACAGCGACCTCTGCGCAGCCTTTGAGTCATGTCATTTCTCTGACGGGCTGACATCGTGAGGGAAAGTATTGAAGAGGCAAGAATTCAAGACCGTTTCGTTTTCGCTCTAAGAAATGCGGGACTATCTGTACACGGCTAAAATCAGAGAGTCTGATTTTATGATCCTGATGACATTCCATCGAGCCCGTCTCCAGAAGGCTCTAGGCACACCTCAAGGTTCGACCCCGAGGGTCCCCTATGCTCGACCTCGGGCCAGCGCAAATCGGTGGCTATCATGGACAAGCGGAAAATTCCCAAGGCACGTGGTCAAAGCTAACAACGCCTGCAAGAATAGTACTAGTCTGTACCCGACCATTAAATAGATGTACCAGTTCTTTGTAATAACTATACATGTACCATGTTGGAATTCCCCCTGCTATATAAAGACCCTTATCATCTTGTAAAGGACACACAACATTGAATACAAGAAGAAGAACATTCTCTGCTCTTTAACTTAAATATACTCTCTATTGATTCTATTGCTTACATTCGTTATCTTACTTGCATTTATTATATTTCATTAATTGTTCTTCATTTAGTGCCCATTATTGATCATAAAGAGCTGCCATCAAAGCTCTCATAATTGTTAGTCCTTCATCGACTGCCCCTAGCTAAGCATCCAACTCGACCTCGAGGCCCTGTATATGCCAGCTCGAGGCCTTGATTTCCAATCGTTCGTTTTGATTATTATACTATCTTCAAGCTCTTATCTTAATTTCTAGTCTGTCACTTAGCATTTATTGCCTAACAACTAGCATAAAAATTAATCACGTATTTTTGAAATCACAAAATCAAATTTAATTGTTATTACTATTTTCAAGGTAAACAAGCATATGAGAGGAAATTTACTTGACGTGAATGATATTAAAAAAGAATAATTAATAGTCGAAATTACATTATCCCTTGATTCCGTGAAGAAGATTTTCGCGACTTTTAAATGTGTAACAAAAGAAAAGAGAAAGGTTGCTAAAAAAGACCAAACAGTATAATAAAGGTATATCCGTTTGGTTAACAGAGGTCATATCTTTGAATATTTATGCAGAAAATCATGAGATACTTCCGTGATTGATTTTCACCGTAAATGGCGAAACAATTTAGCTTCTTTCACAAAATTTGGACCCACTGAATCAGACATTATCACAAACATTCTTTTTTGAAAAACTTTTTTCCAATTACATGGAGAGTAGAAAAAAGCCGGCCATTTCATTTTTATCTTTTATAGTGGGTATACGTAGACTATATATAATATATTGAATATACACAATTATATTTATATTTTATATAAATTATATATATTATAAATTCGTCAATTACTTTTAGTTTAAAATATTAGGTGAACGATTATTTAAATTAATTAAAAGAAGCGAAACAGAGGACAGTGAGAATTGAATCAGACCTATCAGGTGAAATCTACTCACTTCTTCACTAAACCATGAAGAAATACTCACTATGACAGATTTTTCCTCTACCATTTTCTTTGAGAGTTATGATATATAACATTAATCAAAGTATGTTTAGATTTTTGTGCTCACCATTTTCTTTAAGTTGTCGAAACATGAATAAATATATTATATATTCCTTTCATCACTAGGATGCTTTTGGACAAATACAGCTTGCTGGGTTCCAGCAACCACACGCCATGTTCCTTGATTTGGCGTGGGTCATCATCAATTTAACGAGTCACAAACGGTTACGTACATAGGCGAATCTAGAATTTTAATTTATGAGTTTAATATTTAAAAAGTTTAGCTTAGTAATTTTTAGGGGAACTCTCTCATAAAGCACTACACTTTAGAGCCTAATTTTTAGGGAACAACCAAGTAACAATACAGTAAATAAATGCTATTGTTAGGAGTCGAACTCAAGACCTCTGTTTACTAAGCGGGTGCTCTACCAACTAACCTATGAGAGCTTGTAACAATGCAACCAAGTATTCATTCGCGCAACGAACAACCAAGGCAAAATACAGAAATACAGTAAATAAAATATTATTGTTAGGAGTCGAACTCAAGGCCTTTGTTTACTAAGCGGATGCTCTACCAACTGAGCTTGTAATAATACAACCAAGTATTCGTTCGCGCAACAAATAAAACCAAGGCAAAATATAGAAATACAGTACATAAAATGCTATTGTTAGGAGTCAAACTCAAGACCTCTATTTACTTAGCGGGTGCTCTACCAACTAAGCTACGAGAGCTTGTTGCTCTCTTGTTTCAGTTCAAATCAATCGATCTTTTGTTTCAATGCTAGAGGTGGATTTGTTATGAAGTCAAATATTGTAACGACCCGGCCGGTCGTTTCATGAGTTACCGCTCCGTTTCCCCCATTTCTTCTTCTTTATGTGTTGTTCAGCTTCATTTCATCGTATCATGTCGGTAAGTTCGGGTTTGGAGTAGTTTTGAAGTGTTATGAGACACTTAGTCTCTTAAGTTGGCCTTTTAGTTGGAAAAAGTCAATCGGAAGTTGACTTGTGTGAAAACGATCTCAGAATTTGGTTTTTATGATTCGGATAGCTTCGTGCGGATATTTGGGACTTAGAAGCGTGATCGGAATGTATTTTGGAGGTCCGTGGTAGATTTAGGCTTGAATTGGCGAAATTGAAATTTTAGCGTTTTTCGGTTGGTAGTTGAGATTTTGATATAGGGGTCGGAATGAAATTCTGGAAATTAGAGTAGGTCCGTTGTGTCATTTGGGATGTGTGTGCAAAATTTCAGGTCATTCGGACGAGGTTTGATAGACTTTTTGATCGAAAGAGGAATTTGGAAGTTTTGGAAACCTTAGGCTTGAATCCGAGGGTATTTTGATGATTCGATGTTGTTTTGAGGGTTCCGCAGGTTGGTATAAGTTTGAATAGTATTATGTGACTTGTTTGTAATTTTGGTTGAGGTCCCGAGGGCCTCGGGATGAATTCAAAAGATTCTCGGAAAAGTTTGGTTTTGGAAGTGAGCAGCTTCAGCTGCTGCCCCTGTCATAACCGCACCTGCGGATTGGGGAGCGCAGGTGCGAGATCGTAGAAGCATTAAAGCAGTCGCAGATGCAGCCATGAACTATGAGACCAGAAGTCGCAGGTGCGGAAGGTTGAAAGCACCTGCGCGACCGCATGTGCAGTAGTTGAGGCATAGGTGCGACCCCAGGACTTTAAGTGGAAATCGCATGTGCGGTTGGCTAGACCATAGAAGCGGTACTACAGAAACGGTAAAAGTGCCGCAGGTGCGGAATCCCTGGGCCAGAAGGTATAAAAAGGTCCTCTTCGCGAAATTTGCTAAGTTTCTCCATTTTTAAAGACGGGAAGAGAGCTAGGGTAGTGATTTATCAAGAGAATCGAAGGGTTTCAGTTGGGTAAGCTTCTTAAGCTTCATTACTTGTGTTTATGATCATCTTTCTATTTTTTAATCATGGTATTAGTGGAAATTAAGGAAGAAAATTGGGGAATTAGGGCTTGAAATTGGAGACTTTTATTTGAGGATTTGAGGGGTCGTTTTTGGTCAGATTTTGATGTATTTCCTATGTATGAACATGTGAGAGTGTAAGGATTCTAGTTTTGTAATTTTTATCAGAATTCGAGACGTGGGCCCCGGGTTCAGGTTTGACCAATTTCGGGATTTTTGATATAATTTGATTATTTTCGCATGGGCTTCATTCCCTTATCATATATTGATGTTATGATTCTGGTTTTGGATAGATTCGACGCGAATTGAGGCTGAGTCGAGAGGAAAGGGCGTCGCGGAGTAGTATTTCATCCGGTTTGAGGTAAGTAACCATTGTAAATCTAGACCTGAGGGTATGAAACCCTGAATTTCGTACTGTTTTGATAAATAAGGTGACACACATGCTAGGTTACGGGCGTGTGGGCATGCACCCGTAGGGATTGTGACTTTGTCCATCCCGTGGCGACTGTATAGTTGAATATTTTGATATATTGTATATGGTATCCATGTGTTTTAGAAATTGGTTTGTTAATTTGGGATGAATGCCATGTTTGGGGCCTTTGTGCCGACCTCTTTGGACCCTTAGGGGCCTTTTTCTTACTATCATTACTCTACCTCTTAATATATGAAAACTGTTTGGGCTGAGTTTCCCTAGTTTTCACTGATGTGCCCGAATGGCCGTGAGGTTAATGACTGAGAGTGGTTGAGGACCTAATGGTGAGGATTTTATATATATATATACACACACATCAGCACACCGCAGCGATATTATACATATATTATGGATCGGGATGCACGCCGCAGCGATATTTATATGGATCGGTGCACGCCGCAGCGGTATGTATTGGATTGGGCTGCGCGCCGCAGCGATATGAAGCTTGGGTTGTAGGAGCCCCTCCGTAGTCTGCACACCCCAGTGAGCGTTGTCTACTATTGATATTAGGCTATATAGATGATATTTACACCTTAATATTACCATGCTTTATTGTTGTTTTATAGGCGAATTGATAACAAAATGCTCTAATTGGTGTTCTTTTGCTTCGCAGGGAATAATCTAAGTTAGGAAGCACTACGGAGTGTTTTGGAGTCAATAATGTGAAGAAAACGTCCAATCAAGAACCACTCGAGCATAAAGAAGCAAAAATGGACTGAGGTGAAATCCACCGCGATCGCAGTGGGACCGCGGCAGGCTACTAACGCGAGGCAGAATGTTCAGCCTTCACCGCGGTCGTGCCGCGGCCGAGGTGAACTGTTCAGTTGCCAGAAAATTTGGGGACCAAAGTGTAACTCGGGGAAAACTTATCCAAACCCTTATAAACTCTAGAAGCTCGCCCAAGATATTATTAAGCTTGTTTTTAGACTACTTTGAAGGCAAGAACAGGTGTGAGAAGATCAACCAAACATTAGAGTTTTTCTATCTCCTTTTAATTCTTGTAATTATACATTATGAACAACTTTGTAGTTTTATCTTGTTTTGTTATGAGTATCTAAACAATTGATCTAGGGTTGATGGAACCAATTGTTGGTTGAAGTTTTGACTCAACTTGTTATAATCGAGCCGGAATTATTCTATGATTGTTCAACTACGTTTGTATGGTGATTAATTGAATGGGCCCTTGATTAATCGTGTCTAATTACCTTATATTGCTTGAGAAAGAATATTAGGTTAGACTGTTGTTCAACAACACCACTTTTGGGTAATTGAAGAGATTCATTACTTGAACTTAAAAGTGGGTTTAGAGATAACGAAACTTTGGTCGGATAAATTAGAGCTGCACATATTGTTAGCTAGAGTAGTTCGAGAGAATGCTCTAATAAATTATCGTAGTTGATCGAGAGATAATTGCGATAACCCATAGCTCACAATCCTCACATAGTATTACGGCGAGATCATAGCGAAAGAGTTAAGACCTAAACTAGCAATTGGGAAAATCAATGCCCTAGACCTTTTTACCATTGAATTATCTTTAATCTAGCATATTGTTATTTCTAATATTATTTGAAGTAGTTAAACAAAGACCCAAGATTGATTGATAAAAATCTTGCATCTAGAAATTGGTTGAGTCGATAATACCATTGCCAAAGAGTTGTAATAGATAGGTTAGTTCCCTGAGGATTCGACTGCGGACTTAAAACCGGATTATATTTGCAACGACCGCTTTGTCTTTTAGAAGACATAGTTGGGCGTGATCAAATTTTGGCGCCATTGCCGGGAACTAACGATGTTATTTATTACAACTTAGAAGTAGTGTTAGAATTATTAGTTTAGAGCAATTTTCGAAGGTGTTAAACAATCTTTTCATTGAAATTCTCACGTTTGAACTCTTGTGGAATTCAGGTATACACCTAGAAACTCTTCGAGGACTGGAGAACTACTTGAAGGACTCTCAGACGCCGAGAAAACATTCAGGGCATTGAACTGTGCTAACAAGTGGATCCAACAACCACACCAGCTTGAAATTGATATGGGTGACGTAGAGAACGTCAACGGAAACATCGGGGATGCGCCAGCTGCCCCAAACGTCAGAGTAGTGGCACCTCTTGTGCCAGAAGCTGCACTTTATGATTGGGCACATCCAACAGCTGACAACCTGGCTACTGCCATAGCTGTGCCCCCAATTCAAGCGGAGACATTCCAGATCACCAACAACATGCTGCATGTTCTGCAGAATAAGGGATTGTTCTCCGGGTCACACATTGAAGACCCTCAGCAATACTTGAAAATTTTTCTGTCGATTTGTGTGACCCAAAGGCAGCCTAATGTGACCCCATAAGCTATCAAGCTATTACTGTTCCCATTCTCTGTGACTGGGGAAGCTCAGACTTGGTTGAATTCGCTCCCTATAAATTCCATTGTCACCTGGGAGGAATTAGTCAAGCAGTTCCTGAGTAAGTTCTACCAGCCCAATAAGACTGCAAGGCAGATTGATGAAATATTGCAGTACAAGCAGCAGCCGACTGAGACCTTGCAGGAAACTTGGGAAAGGTTCAAAGGGATGCTAGTGNTTTCACAAAATACCCGCCCACCCCCATCACTCCCCCAATTCCTCTCTCTCTCTCTCTCTCTCTCTCTCTCCCTCTCTCTCTCTCTCTAAACCCTAACCTTTCAAATCCCTCCTCTCTTCTTCTTCTTCTTCACTCATCCTACTTTCCCCATCTCCATTCCTCACACTCTTTCCTCCATCAAGGTATGTCACTTCCCTCCCTACCTTTTCTTTTGTATTTTATTTTAGTTGTATGTTAGTCATGTTTTTAATTGGGTAGTAATTTTAGTAGATTTTTGCTATATTTTCTTTTTTCTTTTGAATTTTGTTTTTGTAGTCACTTGTGGAGGGGTTATGTGTATAATGTGGTGGAGAGGTGTATGTTTGTGGGTGTTGAACTAATTGTTGTGGGGTGTAATGGTGTAGTACAACTTGTTATTTGGGGGAAGCATTGATGTATCCATATGGGCTATATGTGTGAGGAATTGTCTTGCTCACAAGGTGTTTGGAGAATTGCCCCAATGGAGTAATAAGGGCTAATATGACATGGTTGTGGTGAAGTCTGAGTAATCACCCATAGTTCACACATCTCACACCCTCACTGATAGGTGTTTCCCTGTTTGACAGGTAAAGTGCATCCATCTAGGAAGAGATGCAACACAGGATCCTCTGCTAGTGGACCGGGCAACTCCTCAAGAGCTAGGTATCAAGCTAGTGCGGCTCAGTTTGACCGCACTAGGTTTGTCTCCAAACCAGCGGAGGACAGGTACAATGAAAAGGCATCTAAGAAATTGTTACATGAGGTGCATATTGACCGGGAAGCCTTAGAAGTGGAAGGCTCGAATATCTTTGCTGAGTTGAGGAGGTGCCAGCTGGACATCTTCTTTGGGGAACCGGAGGAGGCCAATGTTCAGATGGTAAGGGAATTCTATGCTAACTGCCCGGAACATGAGAATGGGGTTGTCACTGTACGCAATACCCGGGTAAATGTGTCCATCGAGGCCATCCGCCGGGTATACCGGCTACTAGTTTTCACGGGGGAGTCAGACTCTTACCTTGACAACCATCGTCCAATGGTTAATTGGGTACCAATTCTTAATGTCATATGTGTACCTGACAAGAATTTCATATGGATAAAGCGTCTGATAACATTGAATTCACAGTCTCTCAATTAGGAGGCTAAGTGTTGGCTCACTATTATCAACAGCCGCTTGTTACCCTCCAGCAACACGACTGATGTCAATGGGCCACGGGCAGCGGCTATATACAGTTTTATGACCCACCAGGATTTTGATGTTGCCCGGCTCATCCATGATGAGATGTTCATTCGCTCACCTGAGATACTCAAAAGTTTTTACCTCCCTTCTCTGGTTACCAAACTGTGTCGTGCTGCTAGAGTCTCTGAAAACCTCAGGGTTGATGGGAAATTGCAATTGAAAGCCCCTTTTCGGGCTAGTAAGATAACAGTGGGAAGAGAACCAACGGTGGTAGTTGAAGATGATGAGGAAGCTGATGAGGCTGCTGAAATTGCCGTTGTCGGTACCTCCAAGAACTGATGAGGCGGGCCCATCACAACCCCGCCAAAGTACCCGCCTGACATCCCTGGAGCAGGAAATGGCTGGTCTCCGCACTTCTATCACAGACCTGGGCACCAGAGTTGACACTCTGACCACTCAACACGCAAAGTCGGAAAAAAAGATTATGGGATGGCTTCGAGCGCTAGGACGAGCATGTCACCTCGATCTTGGCACCGTCTCTGATCAGGATTAATTTTCAGGGAAGTCCCCCTACATTACTCTGCTTTATATTTGTTGACATGAGGACATGCCATACTTTTAAGTGTGGGGTAGGGGATGGTTGTTGTTGTATGATGTTGTTGTAAATAGATTGTGTAACTTTGTATGATGTTGCTTTATTTCTGATTGATTGGTATGGTAGGGTCATGTAATTAACTTCGACTTGGCCCAAAGACGGACACCTTTCGACAGGTCTCTTGAGGGACATGAGTCGAACAAAAAAAAGAGAGAATATAAGGACTCTTCCTGATGAAGGATATTTAAGACAGTTCTTGAGGGAAGTTAGTCTAGGAAAAAATACCAAAAGATCTTTTTTAAGGTAGTGTAGCAACTCCCCCTTGGTTTTTCTTTGGGCCACAGTTCTTTTCCAAGGGTTTAGCTTGAACCGGGTGTAGGTAGTTTTTGTTTATGATTGTTTTTAGTTTTTAGTTAGCATTGATGGGCTACGAGCTGAAATAGAAAGAGAATCCCTTAGTGTTAATATACCTGAACACAATCGACACTAGAGTGTAACGCCTAGTCTCAATGGTTGACTCTTGCTAAAGTGCCTTAAAGTTGTATATTTGTAACTGACTTGAACACTCAAAAGAGAATGTCTTGATAAATCAATCTGGAGTGAGTCATATGCCATGTGTGTGTGAGCTATATTGTATTCTATGCTTTACATTTGATGCCTAGAACTTGCCCTGTGTGTTTGCAAAGCAAAATAGTAGCTTCACGCAGTCTTAAAAGTGATATAGGGGTTTCTTTGTAAGCCAGATATATAACGTAAACCCACCTGAATGTAATACATCGTAGTTAACCCCGTTGAGCCTATAAACCTATTTCTTTGGCAACCACATTGCGAACCTTACCCAATTTTTTGAATAGTCTTCTATTTGAACCCCTTTTACCTCCCATGAGCACTTGAATGGCCTTGACATATGCAAAAGTTAAAGTTTGGGGTGGTGATTTGGTTTTGAGTGGAGCTAATGAAATAGAGGAAAGGTGCAGCTTTGAAGAATAAAAGAAGAAGTGCCACGAAAAAAACTTGTGGAAAATTTGTGAATAAATGTAGTAGTTGATAAGTGGTAGCTTGATATAAATGCACCTAAAGGAATGGGATGTTATAAATAAATTGTGGTGGAACGTCTGGTTGACATAAGAATGATTTGGAATGTTGATGTGTTTTCTATTAAAAGTGCTTAGGGAGGTTAGTCACTATATTTAAATATATCCTACCCATCCCTTAGCCTACATTACAACCAAGTGAAGTCCTAATTGATCTTAGACTGGATAGGCTCGATTAGTAGAGTATTACACTACGGGCAAGCCTATGGTGCATCTTTGTGGCATGTGAATGTTCTTTTGAAGAGTGAGCGAATTTTGTCCATCTGAGTTCCTAATTGTTCTTAATCATATTAATTGTGGAACTACTCTCTTGTGTGATGTGAGGGCATGTGATTCATGAAGGAAAGGTAAGTCCTGACTTCTGTATAGAGTAGTTTGAGTAAGTGCGAATAGTGCATGGTACGAGAGATTCGACTTCTGAGGCAAAGGTTGTTCACTATTAGTTGCAACTATGGCGAATTGTTCAGGGTATAATTCGTTAAGGGAAAAGCTTAGGGAAGGAACTTTGATAGAGTGTGGTGGATTGCTCGAGGACTAGCAATGATTTAAGTGTGGGGTGTTGATATTAGGCTATATAGATGATATTTACACCTTAATATTACCATGCTTTATTGTTGTTTTATAGGCGAATTGATAACAAAATGCTCTAATTGGTGTTGTTTTGCTTCGCAGGGAATAATCTAAGTTAGAAAGCACTACGGAGTGTTTTGGAGTCAATAATGTGAAGAAAACGTCTAATCAAGAAGCACCTGAGCATAAAGAAGCAAAAATGGACTGAAGTGAAATCCACCGCGACCGCGGTTGGATCGCGGCAGACAACTAACGCGAGCTAGAATGTTCAGCCTTCACCGCGGTCACGCCGCGGTCGTGCCGCGACCGCGGTGAACTGTTCAGTTGCCAGAAAATTTGGGGACCAAAGTGTAACTCAGGAAAAACTTATTCCAAACCCTTATAAACTCTAGAAGCTCACCCAAGATATTATTAACCTTATTTTTAGACTACTTTGGAGGCAAGAACAAGTGTGAGAAGATCAACCAAACATTAGAGTTTTTCTATCTCCTTTTAATTCTTGCAATTATACATTATGATTAACTTTGTACTTTTATCTTGTTTTGTTATGAGTAGCTAAACAATTGATCTAGGATTGATGGAACCAATTGTTGGTTGAAGTTTTGACTCAACTTGTTATAATCGAGCCGGAATTATTCTATGATTGTTCAACTACGTTTTGTATGGTGATTAATTGAATGGGCCCTTGATTAATCGTGTCTAATTACCTTATATTGCTTGAGAAAGAATATTAGGTTAGACTGCTGTTGAACAACACCGCTTTTGGGTAATTGAAGAGATTCATTACTTGAACTTAAAAGTGGGTTTAGAGATAATGAAACTTTGGTGGGATAAATTAGAGCTGCACATATTGCTAGCTAGAGTAGTTCGAGAGAATGCTCTAGTAAATTATCGTAGTTGATCGAGAGATAATTACGATAACCCATAGCTCATAATCCTCATATAGTATTACAGCGAGATTATAGCGAAAGAGTTAAGACCTGTTGCGGCCAAACGCACTCACGCAAGTGCACGTGATCGTCAAGTAATAAAGTAGTGAGTAGAGTATCGTTCCCACGAGGACTTATGATTAACTATTAACTAAATTAGACTATCCTAGTTATCTATACAAGAATTAAACCAGGAAGTATTTGATTCTAAACTAATTAAAATAAATAAAAACAAATAATGAACTTTGGACAGAGAAAGAGCAGATTTTTGTGATATCAATGTAATGAAAACGATCTAGGGTTATGGGCTATCTAAGATTCCTATTGTATTCTTCAATTGAATTAACTAACTAATTTATCTAGTTTATTGGTTGACAGGGTTAATATTGCTCATAAGAATCTGTCGAGTTCTTACTAGCCTATTCAAGCTAACCCAACGCCTATATGTCTATGGAGTTAGAATCAACAAGAACGCATTTATAATTCCTGTATTTCAACCAAGCAAGGCAATTAGGTATATGTCTATCCTAACCGCGAATCTGTTCCCCGATGCCCAGGTTCAAGAACTTGCTCTACTCAATCCTATATGCAATCTAGAATTCCCACTTTCGAGTTCAACTCTAGATTCGTAGATAGTATTCAATTGGTGATCAAGCAATCAAATAATTAAGTGCAGGATTAAATAAATAAACCAATATTATAAACTAAGAAATCAAAATCAATATCCGAATAACAAGAGTCATGAAAGAACCACAACCCTATAACGTGAAGTTTAGCTCCACATAGACATGGTAGCAAAATAACAAATCATACAAAGAAACATAAAAATTACTAAGTTTGATGGAAGAAAAGATGAAACCCGGCCTCCACGGCGGCTCTGTGCTCTTCCTTGGTCCAAAAATTACTCTAAAAAACGTCCTCCTCCCTCAAAGTGGTGTTTTAGGATGTATTTATACAACCTAGGATTGATGTGGGGTGGAATTCTTCAATCCAACTTCGGATGGGAGAGCTGGAATCCGCGTCTGCCTTCGCGTCTAGACGCGGACTTTTATGCGGATCCGCGTCTAGACGCGGACTTTTACGCGGATCCAGCTTTTGAGATTCTTCCATTTTGCGAAGCGCTCCGTGACTTTGCTTCGTTTCGCTGTTTCGTGCCTTAACTTTTCTCCTTTTTCGCGTCCGACTTCGTGCCACGCACGAGAATAGACGAGCTCCCACTCCTTTAATTTCTTCTTTTTGTGTCGAATTGTCATCTTTTGATCATTTAGCATCCAAACTCGTTCATACACATAAAAAACACATAATGAGTATATTTCACTTCGGAAATCATGTAATCTCCCGCGACACACACAAAAATTAATATGCAAATATACTTAAAAATATGCACTTTTCATCATTTATCACCAAACATCACCACCTCACACTTAGTCCCGTCTTACTTCTTTTAGCACTCATTTTGCAATTAAAGTGCTTTAAGAGGCACAAGGACCAAAACAATATCAATTACGAACAAAGAGGGTATAGGCTTGTAATGTGGGTGCCAAATAAAAGTCTATAGGCTCAAAAGGGTTAACTAGGGATAAATTTTATTTATGATAAGCACTAAGCTCAAAAAGATCAAGGAAAGCCTAAAATCATTTCTCAAACCGAGCATCACCTAAAATTTCGCTTCAACTCACATACCGGGCAAGTTCTAGACACAAGTACAATACATGGACTACACAAAAACCTCACCACACATGGCACATGACTCACTAAGGACGATCCCATTCCGACTCTCAAACACATGCAAGTATTCACGGAGTCACGAGATATTAAGCATTAAGCACAAAGTGAACATAAGTCAAGAAAATGAGACATAGGCGCCACAAAACATGCTATCCAAGTAAGCAAGGCATCATGAATAAATTCAAATCATAGGGAAGATACTACACATCCAAAGCCTAAATATGCTACTATCAAACAAGTCAAGGGCGCCTAGGTTTATCTCATCTTTCTTCCTCCATTTTATTCCCTAAAATTCTAATCTACTCTAAAAGAAAAAAATTACCCGGTTCAAACTACATCCCATGGAAAAGAACCGAGGCACAAAGAAAAACCACGGGGGATTATTACTACCTAAAGAAAGCTAAAAGACATATTTTTGTTTTTTTTGTTTAGACTTTAATACCTCAAGAAAGCTGTCCACAAAATCCATCGTCGGAAAATGTCCAAATTTTTTGATTTTTTTTTGTTTTTTTTATTTAAAAATTACTACACTAAGAACGAGTACTATAACTAAGCTAACATAGCACAGAAAATCACCCATACAATCTCCTCACCCCACACTTAAAATTGTGCAATGTCCTCAATGCACACTGAAAATAACAAGAGGGTAAAAGAGACTCCCTGGTAGGCCAAAGGCCGAAGCATTAGCAGCTCACGGGATACTCAGACTTCTCCCAGGTACAGTCCTTTGTGCGGGGACCCCACACTTATTTCAACCACATAGCTCACTTTTGAACACTTCCAATGGATTTTCTTCTATGCTCATAATCCTACAAAAACAACGCTACAAAGATAGAAAAATAAAATAAACAAAAATAAATAAAAATAAAAGAAAGCAATAAAGCTGGGTTGCCTCCCAACAAGCGCCTTATTTAAAGTCGCGGCACGACTTGAACCAATTTTTGTCTCCACCTTAAACTTATGAATTGTACCCCTAACATGGCATCCAGTCTGTGGCTATGCAGCTTTGGTGGGGCTACAAAGATAACCAGGCCAAGTAATAAATTTTTCACTCTGCACCACTTGGCCTTTAGATGAGAAATATAATATTTGCTTTCTAGCACAACAAATTCAAGAATATAGGCACTTTCATCCTCACTCTTTGACTCCCCCATAGGCTCAGATGGCTTGATTAGTATCTCACTATCTAAACACAATGTGGAAAAATGATTGGAATGAGGTCTAATGCGCCCTAACTCATGAATTGTACTATTATTTACATCCCCATATTTACACACACTCAAGTCTCCCAAAGTAATATTATCTACTCCCTGACATGACTCTAAAGCACTCTTCTTAATATTGGCATCCTCAAGAAAAATATGGTCTAGTGATTGGTATTCTCGTTTTAGCTCCTCAATTTGGTCTAGAAGATTTTTTTCAGCTTCACACAACTCATTATTAAATTGTTGGGCATTACACGCATCAACCTTTGCACTCAAATCTGCATCTAAGTTACGTACAACCAAGCCAAAATTATCAATTTTATGTGCAAGTTCATCTATCTCCTTAGACCAATCATTCACCAACGTTGTTAAAAGACAACGTCGTTTCTCATATTCCCTTAATCGTGAATATTCTTCCCAATACCAACCCTTACTCCCATATTCAAATTCAGATCTCCAAGTAGTGGGGCCATGACAAGACCAAAAATACGAGCCACAAAAGTCTTTTGTCAACCAAGAGTCTTCATCAATAGCCTTACCTCCATATATTTCATCCCCATATGTCATGTTGAGAGAACTAGGAACACACTAAAAGAAAAATATCAAATATTTGTAAAAATAAAAGTATATACAAATAATAAATAAATTAATAAAATTAAAAGTCTAATCTAGAAAAATAGCTAATTTCCAAGTCCCCGGCAACGCCGCCAAAAACTTGTTGCGGCCAAACGCACACACGCAAGTGCACGTGATCGTCAAGTAATAAAGTAGTGAGTAGAGTATCGTTCCCACGAGGACTTATGATTAACTATTAACTAAATTAGACTATCCTAATTATCTATCAAGAATTAAACCAAGAAGTATTTGATTCTAAACTAATTAAAATAAATAAAAACAAATATGAACTTTGGACAGAGAAAGAGCAAATTTTTGTGATATCAATGTAATGAAAACGATCTAAGGTTATGGGCTATCTAACATTCCTATTGTATTCTTCAATTGAATTAACTAACTAATTTATCTAGTTTATTGGTTGACAGGGTTAATATTGCTCATAAGAATCTGTCGAGTTCTTACTCGCCTATTCAAGCTAACCCAACGCCTATATGTCTATGGAGTTAGAATCAACAAGAACGCATTTATAATTCCTATATTTCAACCAAGCAAGGCAATTAGGTATATGTCTATCCTAACCGCGAATCCGTTCCCCGATGCCCAGGTTCAAGAACTTGCTCTACTCAATCCTATATGCAATCTAGAATTCCCACTTTCGAGTTCAACTCTATATTCGTAGATAGTATTCAATTGGTGATCAAGCAATCAAATAATTAAGTGCAGGATTAAATAAATAAACCAATATTATAAACTAAGAAATAAAAATCAATATCCGAATAACAATAGTCATGAAAGAACCACAACCCTAGAACGTGAAGTTTAGTTCCACATAGACATGGTAGCAAAACAACAAATCATACAAAGAAACATAAAAATTACTAAGTTTGATGGAAGAAAAGATGAAACCCGGCCTCCACGGCGGCTCTGTGCTCTTCCTTGGTCCAAAAATTACTCTCAAAAACGTCCTCCTCCCTCAAAGTGGTGTTTTAAGATGTATTTATATGACCTAGGGTTGATGAGGGGCGGAATTCTTCAATCCAACTTCGGATGGGAGAGTTGGAATCCGCGTCTGCCTTCGCGTCTAGACGCGGACTTTTACGCGGATCCGCGTTTGCCTTCGTGTCTAGACGCAGACTTTGACACGGATCCAGCTTTTGAGATTCTTCCATTTCGTGAAGCGCTCCGTGCCTTTGCTTCGCTTCGCTTCGCTGTTTTGTGCCTTAACTTTTCTCCTTTTTCGCGTCCGACTTCGTGCCATGCACGAGAATAGACGAGCTCCCACTCCTTTAATTTCTTCTTTTTGTGTCGAATTGTCATCTTTTGATCATTTAGCATCCAAACTCATTCCTACACATAAGAAACACATAATGAGTATATTTCACTTCAAAAATCATGTAATCACCCGTGACACACACAAAAATTAATATGCAAATATACTAAAAAATATGCACTTTTCATCATTTATCACCAAACATCAAGACCTAAACTAGCAATTGGGGAAATCAATGCCCTAGACCTTTTTACCATTGAATTATCTTTAATCTAGCATATCGTTATTTCTAATATTATTTGAAATAGTTAAACAAAGACCCAAGATTGATTGATAAAAATCTTGCATCTAGAAATTGGTTGAGTTGATAATAGCATTGCCAAAGAGTTGTAATAGATAGGTTAGTTCCCTGAGGATTCGACTCCGGACTTAAAACCAGATTATATTTGCAACGACCGCTTTGTCTTTTAGAAGACATAGTTGGGCGTGATCAACTATATATTACGGATCGGGCTGCACGCCACAGCGATTACTATTATTATTATTATAAGATATCTATTAAGCTGGAGTGCTGAGAGTGATTGACAAGAGCTGAGTCACGAGTGACTGAGAGGCTTGCCCGAGAGGCTATACTTATGAGTGATACCTTGCACGAGGGGCTTGTTTATGACATTTTGCTGCTTTTACTCTTCTTTTATACTGAGCCTCTGTTGAGAAATGTTGAATAAATGTTTTCAAAAGACTTTAATTGAAACTGGAGTTTTACGGGATAACTGGCTAATGAACTGCAGTTTTTGACTTGAAATTCCTGTTGAGATTTCTTACATGATTTTAAATGCTCGTCACTGAACTCAGACTTTATTTACTTTAGTTACTTACTGAGTTGGTGTACTCACGTTACTCCCTGCACCTTGTGTGCAGATCCAGGTGCCCGAGCATCAGAGTGAGAGTTTCCAGCACTCTCAGAGTTTTATCCGGAGATCGCAAGGTAGCTGCATGGCGTTTGCATCCCTGCCTTCCTCCTTCCTATCTTAGTACTTTGTATTATGTAGACAGTATTCGGTTGTACTTAGAGGCTCGTGACGAGTGATACCAAATTTGGGTTGTGTTGGTATATTTCGTACTGGTGTCCGTATATTTTTGTTGATTTATATATTATGTATGAAAGATTTAAGACTTAATCTGTTTTAGAAAAATGAAATTTTAAAAGGAATTCGATGTGGTAAATGTTGGATTGGCTTGCCTAGTACTGTGATAGGCGCCATCACGACCGGGGTATTTGGGGTCGTGACAAGTTGGTATTAGAACATAGGTTACATAGGTCTCGAGGGTCATGAGCCGGTTTAGTAGAGTCTTGCAGATTGGTACAGAGATGTCTGTACTTATCCTTGGGAGGCCGCAGAACCTTTAGGAAAAACATCACATTCTTGAAATTCCTGTCGTGCGAATCTGTTGATTCTAGTACTAAACCTCTTATTCTATTCTCTCACAGATGGTGAGGACACGTGCTACCGGTCAGGACGGACGATCACCAGTAACACCAGTTGGGGCCACTAGAGGCCGAGAATGCGGACGAGGCCGTGGTAGGGGCAGGGGTGTAGCCCGCACAGCAGCAAGGGCAGCACCTGCAGATCTACCAGCTGCCCCAGTTCAGGATCAGGTCCCAGTTATGGATGCTCCAGCAGCACCAGCTCAGGCACCGGTTGTGCCTATTGTGATTCCAGGCCTTCAGGAGGCACTAGCTCAGATTCTATCAGTGTGCACTGGCCTGGCTCAGGTGGCCTCAGTTACTACGGCCTCAACCACTTCTCAGGCCGGAGGAGGTACTCAGACTCCCACTGCTCGCACACCTCATCAGGTAGTGTAGGGACTTCAGACACTGGGGGCACCTCCAGCGTAACCGATTGCACCAGCCCAGGATTTTGTGGTACCAATTATGCCTAACGACGAGCAGCATCGATTGGAGAGGTTTGGTAGACTTCAACCCTCGACTTCCAGTGGTACAAAGGGCAAGGATGCCCAGGGTTTCTTGGACAAGTGTCAGAGGATTCTTTGTAATGCAGGTATTCGTGAGACCAGTGGGGTCGCATTTACTACTTTTCAATTTTCTAGAGCTGCGTTTACTTGGTGGGAGGCTTATGAGAGGCATAGGTCTGTTGATGCAACGTCCCTTACCTTGCAGCAGTTCTCCGTTCTCTTTTTGGAGAAGTATGTGCCACAGTCTCGCAGAGAAGAGCTGCGCAGATAGTTCGAGTAGCTGCGTAAGGGAGATATGACTATGACACAGTGTGAGATGAGGTTCTTGGAGTTAGGTCGTCATGTTTCTCGGTTGGTTCCCACGAATTGAGAGAGGATTAGGAGGTTCGTTGATGGCCTTACATATCAGCTTTGGATTCTCATGACCAGGGAGAGGGTGTCAGGTGCTACTTTTGAGGAGGTTTTTGATTCACTCGTGATATTGAGTTAGTTCGTCGCCAGGAGCGAGATGAGAGGGAGGCCAAGAGGCCTCAGGGATTTGGTAGTTTTGGTGGAGCTCCTTCGAGAGGTCAGTTTTAGCACGGCAGAGGCCGCCCTTTCAGGCATGCTCAGTCAGCCCGCCCAGTTCATCGTGGGGCATCATCAGGCCATGGTTCTCAAAACTCACATCAGGGCCATTTATCACTCAGTGCCCTACCAGCCCAGAGTTCGTCCCGTGCTCCAACGGTTCAGGGTTCTTCCATGCTAGGTCCTTCTATTGGTCATTCCGGTGCTAGGGGTTCCATTCAATCCCCGTTCCCCGCACCAAGGAGTTGTTACGAGTGTGGAGGGTTTGGACATATGAGGAGTTAGTGTCCTCGTCTTCTTGAGAGTCCGTCTCAGCAGATGAGTCAGCCCTCGACTTCAGCTCCAGTTACTTCACCACCCGCTCAGGTAGCTAGGGGTGGGGGTCAGTCAGCTAGGGGTCGCCCCAGAGGGGGAGGTCGATCAGTTGGTGGTCAAGCCCGTTTCTATGCACTCCCAGCCAAACCAGATGTTATTGCTTCGGATGCTGTGATTACAGGTATTGTCTCAGTCTGCCACAGAGATGCATCTGTACTATTTGATCCTAGTTCCATTTTTTCATATGTGTTATCATATTTTGCTCGTTATTTGGATACGCCCCGTGAGTCTCTTGTTTCGTCTGTTCGTGTATCTACTCCAGTGGGCGATACTATTATTGTGGATCGTGTATAACGATCGTGTGTGGTGACTATTGGGGGTCTAGAGACCCGAGAGGACCTTTTGTTGCTTTGTATGGTGGACTTTGATGTGATATTAGGCATGGATTGGCTATCTCCGTGGCGTGCGATATTGGACTGTCATGCTAAGACAGTGACGTTGGCTATGCCGGGTGTGCCACGAATTAAGTGGCGAGGTTCGACTGATTGTGTCCCTAGTAGGGTGATTTCATTTCTGAAGGCCCAGCGGATTGTTGGGAAGGGTTGTCTTTCATACTTAGCCTTTGTGAGGGATGTCAGTGCAGAGACTCCTAGTATTGATTATGTTCCTGTAGTGAGCGATTTTCCCGATGTGTTTCCTGCAAACCTGCCGGGCATGCCACCGGACAAGGATATTGACTTTGGTATTGATTTGGTGTCGGGCACTTAGCTAATTTCTATTCCTCCATATCGTATGTCACCAATGGAGTTGAAGGAGAAGCTTCAGGAACTCTTTGATAAGGGATATATTCGGCCTAGTGTGTCGCCTTGGGGTGCGCATGTCCTATTTGTGAAGAAGAAGGATGGCACAATGAGAATGTGCATTGATTACAGGAAGTTAAACAAAGTTACAATCAAGACAAGTATCCTTTGCCTCGTATCGATGAATTATTCGACCAGCTTTAGGGAGCGAGAGTGTTCTCCAAGATTGATCTTTGTTTAGGGTATCACCAATTGAAGATCAGGGACTCAGATATTCTTAAGACATTTTTCAGGACCCGATATGGTCAATATGAGTTTCTTGTGATGTCTTTTGGGCTGACCAATGCCCCAGCAGCGTTCATGCATTTGATGAACAGCGTGTTTCGGCCTTATCTTGACTCGTTCATGATTGTTTTCATTGATGATATTATAGTGTACTCGCGTAGTCAGGAGGAGCACGTGGAGCATTTGAGAGTTGTGTTGTAGAAATTGAGGGAGGAGAAGCTTTATGCAAAGTTCTCCAAATGTGAGTTTTGGCTCAGTTTAGTGGCTTTCTTGGGGCAAGTGTGTCCAGTGAGGGTATTCAGGTTGATCCGAAGAAGATAGAGGCGGTTCAGAGTTGGCCCAGGCCATCCTTAGCCACAGAGATTCGCAGCTTTCTTGGTTTGGCGGGTTATTACCGTCGATTCGTTTAGGGATTTTCATCTATCGCATCACCCTTGACCAAATTGACTCAAAAGGGTGCTTTGTTCAGTTGGTCGGATGAACGTGAGGCGAGCTTTTAGAAGCTCAAGACTGTCTTGACCACAGCTCCGGTTTTAGTTTTGCCATCAGCTTCAGGTTCATATACCGTGTTTTTTACACTTCGAGAGTTGGTATTGGGTGTGTGTTGATGCAGGAGGGTAGAGTGATTGCTTATGCTTCTCGCCAGTTGAAGCCCCATGAGAAGAACTACCCTGTTCATGATCTAGAGTTGGGGGACCATTGTTCACGTATTGAAGATTTGGCGGCATTATTTGTATGGTGTGTCTTGTGAGGTGTTTACTAATCATCGTAGCCTCCAACACTTGTTCAAGCTGAAGGATATCAATTTGAGGAAGCGGAGATGGTTGGAGCTTCTAAAGGATTATGATATTACTATCTTGTACCATCCAGGAAAGGCTAATGTAGTGGCCGATGCTTTGAGTAGGAAGGAGATGAGTATGGGGAGTTTGGCATATATTCCTGTTGGGGAGAGACTTCATGTTGTTGATGTTCGGGCCTTGGCCAATCGGTTAGTGAGGTTGGATATTTCAGAGCCCTTATTTCTCGATCTTCCTTATTTGATCGTATCAGAAAGCGTCGGTATGACGATACTCATTTGCTTGTCCTTAAGGATAGAGTTCAGCACGACGATGCCAAAGATGTGACTATAGGTGATGATGGGGTATTGAGGATGCAGGGCCGGATATGCGTGCCCAATGTGGATGGGCTTCGGGAGTTTATCTTAGAGTAGGCCCATAGCTCGCGATATTCCATTCATCCGGGTGTCGCGAAGATGTATCAGGATTTCAGACAGCATTATTGGTGGAGAAGAATGAAGAAGGATATTGTGGGATTTATAGCTCGATGTCTCAATAGTCAGCAGGTGAAATATGAGCATTAGAGACCGGGTGGCTTGCTTCAGCAGTTAGATATTCCAGAGGGGAACTGGGAGCAAATCACCATGGACTTCGTAGTTGGTCTCCCACGGACTTTGAAGAAGTTCGATGCTATTTGGGTGATTGTGGATCGGCTGACCAAGTCCGCGCACTTCATTGCTATGTGTACTACCTACTCCTCAGAGGGGTTAGTAGAGATTTATATCCGAGAGGTTGTTCGCCTACATGGTGTCCCAGTTTCCATCATTTAAGATAGAGGTACTCAGTTTACGTCATAGTTTTGGAGGGTCGCAGCGAGAGTTGGGTACTCTGGTTGAGTTGAGCACAGCTTTTCACCCTCAGACGGACGGGCAGTCCGAGCGCACATTTCAGTTATTGGAGGACATATTGCGCGCTTGTGTCATTGATTTTGGAGGGTCATGGGATCAGTTTCTATCGCTCGCGAAGTTTGCTTATAACAACAGCTATCAGTCGACTATTCAGATGGCCCTGTATGAGGCTTTATATGAGAGATGGTGTAAATCTCCAGTTGGTTGGTTTGAGCCAGGATGAGGCTAGGCTTTTGAGTACAAACTTCGTGCAGGATGCTTTGGACAAGGTGAAGGTGATCCAGGAGCGGCTTCGTACAACGAAGTCGAGACAAAAGCGTTATGCTGACATGAAGGCTCATGATGTGTCCTATATGGTTGGGGAGAAGTTTCTACTAAAGGTTTCACCCATTAAGGGTGATATGAGATTTGGGAAGAAGGGTAAATTGAGTCCTCGATTCATTGGGCTTTTTGAGGTGCTTCGGAGGATTGGGGAGGTGGCTTATGAGCTTTCTTTGCCACCTAGCTTGTCGAGTATGCATCCGGTATTTCATATTTCTATGCTCCGGAAGTATATTGGCGATCCGTATCATGTTTTGGATTTTAGCACGGTTCAGTTAGATGATGATTTGACTTATGATGTGGAGCCAGTGGCTATTTTGGAGCGTCAGGTTCAAAAGTTGAGATCAACGGATATAGCTTCAGTGAAAATGCAGTGGAGAGGTCGGCCGGTGGAGGAGGCTACCTGGGAGACCGAGCGGGAGAGGCGGAGCAGATATCCTCACCTATTTGAGGCTTCAGGTTTATTTCTTGACTCATTCAAAGACGAACGTTTGTTTAAGAGGGGGAGGATGTAATGACCCGGCCGGTCATTTCATGAGTTACCACTCCGTTTCCCCCATTTCTTCTTCTTTATGTGTTGTTCAGCTTCATTTCATCGTATCATGTTGGTAGGTTCGAGTTTGGAGTAGTTTTGAATTTTTATGAGACACTTAGTCTCTTAAGTTGGGCTTTTAGTTGAAAAAAGTCAAGTGGAAGTTGACTTGTGTGAAAACGATTCGCAATTTAGTTTTTATGATTCGGATAGCTTCGTAAGGTGATTTGGGACTTAGGAGCGTGATCGGAATGTATTTTGGAGGTTTGTGGTAGATTTAGGCTTGAATTGGCAAAATTAGAATTTTGGCATTTTCCGGTTGGTAGTGGAGATTTTGATATAGGGGTCGGAATGGAATTTCGGAAATTGGAGTAGGTCCGCTGTGTCATTTGGAACGTGTGTGAAAAATTTCATGTCATTCGGACGAGGTTTGACAGACTTTTTGATCGAAATCGAAATTTGAAAGTTTTGAAAACCTTAGGCTTAAATCCGAGGGTGTTTTGATGATTTGATGTTGTTTTGAGGGTAAGGTTGGTATAAGTTTGAATAGTGTAATGTGACTTGTTTGTAATTTTGGTTGAGGTCACGGGGGCCTCGGGATGAATTCGGAAGATTTTCGGAAAAGTTTGGTTTTGGAAGTGAACAGCTTCAACTGCTACCCCTATCATAACCGCACCTGCGGGTTGGAAACCGTAGGTGCGAGATCGCAGAAGCGTTAGAACAGCCGCAGATGCAGCCATGAACTAGAAGACCAGAAGTCGCATGTGCGGAAGGTTGAATGCACCTGCGAGACCGCAGGTGCGGTAGTTGAGGCGCAGGTGCGGCCCCAGGACTTTAAGTGGAAACCGCGAATGCGGTTGGCTAGGCCGCAGAAGCGGTACCGCAAAAGCGGTAAAAGGGCCGCAGGTGCAGAATCCCTGGGCCAGAAGGTATAAAAAGGCCCTCTTCGCGAAATTTGCTAAGTTTCTCCATTTTTGAAGACGGGAAAATAGCTAGGGCAGTGATTTTTCGAGAGAATCGAAGGTTTTCAGTTGGGTAAGCTTCTTAAGCTTCATTACTTGTATTTATGATCATTTTTCCATTGTTTAATCATGGTATTAGTGGAAATTAAGGAAGAAAATTGGGGAATTAGGGCTTGAAATTGGAGACTTTGATTTGAGGAATTGAGGGGACGTTTGTGGTCGGATTTTGATGTATTTCATATGTATGAACTCATGAGTGTGTAAGGATTCTAGTTTTGTGATTTTTATCGAAATCCGACACGTAGGCCCGGGGGTCGGGTTTGACCAATTTCGGGATTTTTGATATAATTTAATTATTTTCGAATGGGCTTCATTCCCTTAGCATATATTGATGTTATAATTCTGGTTTTGGATAGATTCGATACGAGTTGAGGACGAGTCGAGTGGCAAGGGCATCGCGGAGTAGTATTTCATCCGGTTTGAGGTAAGTAACCATTGTAAATCTAGACCTGAGGGTATGAAACCCCAGAATTTCGTACTGTTTTGATAAATAAGGTGACACACATGTTAGGTGACGGGCGTGTGGGCGTGCACCCGTAGGGATTGTGACTTGGTCCATCCTGTGGCGACTGTATAGTTGCATATTTTGATATATTGTATATGATATCCATGTGTTTTAGAAATTGGTTTGTTAACTTGGCTTGAATGCCATGTTTGGGGCCTTTGTGCCGACCTGTTTGGACCCTTAGGGGCCTTTTTCTTACTATCATTACTCTACCTCTTAATATATGAAAACTGTTTGGGCTGAGTTTCCCTGATTTTCACTGATGTGCCTGAGTGGCCGTGAGGTTAATAACTGAGAACGGTTGAGGACCTAATAGTGTATATATATATATATATAATGGATCGGGTTGCACGCTGCAGCGATATTTATGTGGATCGGGCTGCACGACGTAGCGGTATGTATTGGATAGGGCTGCGCGCCGCAGCGATATGACGCTTGGACTGTAGGAGCCCTCCGGGGTCTGCACACCCCCAGTGAGCGTAGTCGACTATATATTACGGATCGGGTTGCACGCTGAAGCGGCTACTATTATTATTATGAGATATCTATTGAGCCGGAGTGCTGAGAGTGAGTACTGATTAACGAGAGCTGAGTCACGAGTGACTGAGAGGCTTGCCCGAGAAGCTATACTTATGAGTGATACCTTACCCGAGGGGCTTGTTTATGACATTTTGCTGCTTTCACTCTTCTTTTATACTGAGCCTCCGTTGAGAAATGTTGAATAAATGTTTTCAAAAGATTTTAATTGAAACTGGAGTTTTACGAGATAATTGGCTAATGAACTGCAGATTTTGACTTGATATTCATATTGAGATTTCTTATATGATTTTAAATGCTCGTCACTGCATTCAGACTTTATTTACTTTTATTACTTACTGAGTTGGCGTACTCACGTTATTCCCTGCACCTTGTGTGCAGATCCAGGTGGCCGATTATTAGAGTGAGAGCTTCCAGCACTCTCAGCGTTTTATCCGAAGATCGCAAGGTAGTTGCACGGCATTCGCAACCCTGCCTTCCTACTTCCTATCTTAGTACTTTGTATTTCAGACTCATTTTGTATTATGTAGACAGTGTTTGGTTGTACTTAGAGGCTCATGACTAGTGACACCAGATTCGAGCTGTGTTGGTATATTTCGTACTAGTGTCCGCATACTTCTGTTGATTTCTATATTACATATGAAAGATTTGAGACTTAATCTGTTTTAGAAAAATGAAATTTTAGAAAGAACTCGATGTGGTAAATATTGGATTGGCTTGCCTAGTACTGTGATAGGCGCCATCACGACCGAGGTATTTGGGGTCGTGACAAATATAGCTATGAATTGTAATTTTTTGAAAAGTATAGCTACGGATGATAAATACAACATAAATATTTTTCCGTGTTGCGTAATATTTTTTTATTTTACATATAAATTTATGCTCTATATCAAAAGTATTGAATTCAGTTGAACCCGGTAACTTTATGTTGCATCACCTCTGGTTACGAGGCAAGCAAATTTATAGTGAGCAAATTGAAAGAGATATTATTGTATATTATCCTCACATCATCGTAATTTATGTAACAGTCTTTTCTTTAATCAGTTCTTAAAAGAACAATATCTTAATATTTTTAATAATTGTTTAATTAGAGACTTTTTATTTTATTTTTAATGTGATGATTTATAAAGCACAAATTTTAAAAATTATTCTTTCATTTGTAAATTTTATGTTCATCAAATGCCATCACATAAATGAATGAGTGCGGCAAAAAAGCGATGGGTTGGGCAATCTGGCAAATGGCAATCAGCCGTCAGGATGGACCTGATATAATTGCAGCGGCTCGATCGGATCAAATTCACCACACCTAGCTAAATTTAGTATATATATTACGTGTATGTACATGTGTATATTTATGTATTTACGTACGTATAGGTCAAAATAGGTTATGCCGTAACTGCTATTATTGCTTTTAGTCACCCCAAAGAGGAGTCAAGCTTGCGTGGTCTTCACATGGGCAGTGATGGAGCTGAGTTCTCGCCTCTACATCTTTTTCGTCAAAAAATTATATTATCTAAATATAGTAAATTATATATATGATTAAGTTTTTGAACCCTTTGATATAGAATAAGCTCAATTAAATGCAATGGTACTGGGGTTCAAAACTTGTTTTAGGTCATGTTTAAAACCTAGCTAATTAACAATATTGCATTATCTAATTCCTTAATTTGTTAAGATTTCTGACTACAAGGAGTCAAGTTCAAAATAAAGCTATAACACTTTATTTTTTTTGGTTAAGGGAAAAGAAAAACTTTTTCTTTTCCTTTAGTTCTAATAATTATGTCCAAGGATAAAGCAGAGAAGACAAATGACCTTAAACCCAAACCTCTTTCACAATACCTCGTTAGTTCAAAATCAGAATACCTCGTAACTATGGGATTAACATCGAGATTATAACCTGTTTTAGCTAATACCTTCAATCAGACCCAAAATGAACTTAATTCTAAAATTTATACCGTAATAAACCCATTTTATCCCTCAAATTAAACGACCTCTGATGATAGTATTGGGAAGAGCTAAACAGTACTGCCAAATAAAGTAGAAAAGAAGTGGGTGTGGGACGTCCTTTTGGTAATTTGAATCAGTGAAATTTCAATTTCTAAAGACTGAAAACAAGAAAGGGCAATTCGAATACGGGATTTTTACACAAATAGTCGGTCATATACATAAATTATATATTGATTATACATAATTATACACTAATTATATACTGATTATACATAATTATACAATGATTATATATAATTATACACTGATTATACATAATTATACACATGTAATATATAAATTATGTATATATTATATATTCACTGGCTAATTTTTAACTTAAGTGGTAGGGTTTGAGTTAATTCTTCTTTTATTATTTTATAATACAATCAGATATTTTCTCCGACACAAGGGTAGGTTCTCGGTGGGTTTCTTTCCCATTATTAGTCCTACTCATATGTTATGGACGCTTCAATAATTGATAATAAAATAAAAAAAGAATTAACTACACTAAATACCTCTATATTATGACTTATTTACGATACTAAAAAGTTCAAAGATTCCTTAAAAATATCCATAAAATTCCTTTTTTGTTGGACAAATAATGTCCTTGAAGCCCAATATGAAACTACACTGAATTTTTAAAACAGCCAACCGTAAATCGAAATTTTTTATATTCCTTTTAGTAACCAATTCAATATGTAAACTAATTACTGATTCGAATAATTTGAGTTTGTGCTGTTTTACGTCAAATTTTCTTTGGCTGAACAACTGAAATTTACAAAATGCTATGGAGATTTATTCTCATTCGGAAAGGAATAACAAGAGAGATTTTGAATTCTGAGTTAGAGTCGTAAAACTCGACTATGTTTACTTCTCTAGAAGAAAGTGACAGCAATTAAAATATAAAAATAGATTTCAAAAATAATTTTTTTCTTACGCATTTTTGTTTTCCAATTAAATATTTTCTAGAAAAATTCAACAAGTATCCGTAAAAGAATTGGCAGAGTGACATTTTAAATACATCTACAAATCGGTGTTAAAAGGAAACAGAAATTGAACAATTTATGAAGACATTTAGCTAGGCTTATAAGTTGGTCAAATTAGTTTGTAAATACTTTCTAGCTTATTTACGCATTTGACAAACACCAAAAGTGCTTATGGATTCTTCACAAATAATAGAGAAATGTGTTGCCTTTCTATAGGAATTCTTTTTACACTCTCTAAGCATTTTTTTTTTACGTACAACCTTAATCAAATATTAATTATTATATATACATTTATCTCAAATTAATTTATACTTGTTGAAAACATTCTTATCCAATCAATTTAGAATTAAAAGTAAATTGACACACAAAATAGTGTCTATATAAATCAATTTGGAATTTAAAATCTTGCAATAATTAGCTTCTTATTAGTACAAACAACTCTATCATTTTAACATAAAAGTGCTTATCAACGGTTTTTACCAAATATTTTAACTTCTTTTATAAGTTTCAACCACTTATATCTAAATACGTGACAACTTATTTGTAAAATAAGCTTTAGCACATAAAATTACTTTTCAACACTTAATACTTATAATCTACTACTTTCAATCGGCTAAGCCAAACAGGCTCTAAGTCTCCAATAAAATTAAATTTTACCCAAATTTTTCTGTCACGACCCAAAATCCACTAGTCGTGATGGCACCTAACCCAACCCGCTAGGTTAGGCAACTAACAACTATCCAATTCCAACAATATTAATAAGACAATTAAACAAAAGGAATTATATAAATCTTATACATTCCCCAAGGACTGGTAGTACAAATCATGAGCTTCTAAAAATAGAATCTACAAAGCTGATATGAAGTAAATATATCTTCTGTTTGAAAAGTACAAAAATAGAGTTTTTATAACTCTAAGGCTACCATGAACAAGAGACAGCTACAACAAGAACGCAGGTACATCTTCAAATCCGGCAACCATCGAGCACCACAACAACAACAGCTAACATCTGCACGTAATGTGTAAAAGTGTAGTATCAGTACAACCGACCCCATGTACTGAGTAAGTAATTAACCTAACCTTAGGTTGAAAGAAGTGACGACTGAAACATAGGTCGGATCCAACACAATATCCAACAACAGTTCATAACAACATAGAGCGTATAAATAAGGAAGTAACTCAGAAGTTGTAACGACCCGACCGGTCGTTTTGAGAATTTGCACTTTGCTCGATAGTTTGGGGGAACAAGTAGCTCCGTATGATGTATTAGGACTTATGTGAAAAATTTGAGTTCATTCCGAGTTGATTTGATATGTTTCGGCACGAGTTTTTGGAAGTCGAAAGTTCAAAAGTTCATTAAGTTTGATTTGAGGTGTGTTTCGCTGTTTCGATGTTGTTATGCGTGATTTAAGGCCTCAAGTAGGTACGTGTTTTGTTATGGGACTTGTTGGTATGCTCGTATGGGGTCCCGAGGGGCTCGGATGAGTTTCGGATAGGTTTGGGTTGTGTTGCGCTCGTTTTTCTTATGTTTTGACGTTGTTTCTTCAAGCATAAATAGTACCACATTAAACAAACGAGCTCCGATTTCTATTTTGATTGGAGCATTAGATCCGTATCTTAATTAAAGAGCCATAGCAAAAAGAATCATCATTATTGTCATTTTACTAAGAATTTGCCTGCCAGATTTTTCAGATAATTACGAAATTACCACTGTCTTCGTATTTAAAAATCTGCACTATTTTCAAATATTGAAACCAACATATCTCCTTCATTATAAGGTCAAATGGTGTGATTCAAAAGTCTAACTTGACTGAAATTTCATAAGGAATCTATTGTAGGCATTAAAAGTGAGTTTCGGGATCATTTGGCATACAAAATGAGGTAGAACAGCTGGGCAAAAATACTTAATATCAAAAGTTTGTTCATTTGGTCATATTTTGAGTTGAGGAGCTCGGATTTGGATAATTTTTGAAGGTGATTTTCACTATATGGATTGGGGTAAGTGTTTTATACTTGATTTTGGTTATATTTCATAAATTCATCTTCGTTTTAGGCATTTGATTGATGATTTCAAAGTTAAATTTGGGGGTTTTGTCTAAAATTTCATAAAGTGAATTTTTGAGTTTTGAATAACGATTCGGAATCGGATTTGAGTGAAACTAGTATGGTTGGACTCGTAATTGAATGGGTGTACGGGTTTTGTAAATTTTGTCGGGTTCCAAGGTGCGGGCCTGGGGAGTTGACTTTTGTTGATTTTTTGCAAATTGTATAAGGATCATAGCTTTGTTAATTAAAATTATTTTCTCTTGCATTGTTTGATGTATTTAAGTCTTCTTTGGATAGATTGGGCCGAGCGATGGTGAATTGGTAAAGGAAAAGGTAAATTGAGTATTGAGTTGGCCGAATTGAGGTAAGTGTCTTGTCTAACTTTGTGTGGGGGAAACCACCCCTTAGGAATTGAGTTAATTGTGTTCCTGTTATGTGAAAGCCGTGTACTCAAGGTGACGAGTGGGTACACGGCCTATATGTGGTATTGACCGATTTAGATTGTCTAGTCTCTTTCGATGCTTTTGATTAAATTGTCATAACATGTGGTATCTCGTTATTAGACTACTCTTACATGCTCTATATGATGTTGTTAGCACTTATTTACCTCTTACTCGTTATTTGGCTCTTATATGAATTGGTTGAAGTCATTGCCTTCCTTATTGTCTTGTTACCTCTTAATTGTTGAATTCTTCTATGACTATGTGCATATCTGCTACATGTCCAAATTGTTGTGATTGCCTGCTTAGTTATCACGTGCCTTACATGTCTTGTCATTCTATAAAGCTTGTTGTATTCCTTTGATTTCACGTGGTTCCCTTGTTGTCGTGTACTCATACCCTTGATTGTAGAGATTCTGGTAAATTTAGTTATTGAATTGTTATCGTTGATTTAAGTTATTGTACGAGGGATCGGGTTGCACGTCGCAACAGGTGAAATAAGGGAGGTGGTGGAATATGGGAGGATATTCATATTGTGATATTGCTATTGTACAGTGGGATCGGGCCGCACGCCGCAACAGGAGAAATAAGGGTGAATTGTTATGGTTAAATAAGAGTGAATTATGATATTGATATTATATGGTGGGATCGGGTTGCGCGCCGCAACATATTATGTTTATTGTTATGATATTAATATTGTACGGTGGGATCAGGTTGCACGCCGTAACAGGTGAAATAAGGGTTAATTGATATGGTGGAATAAGGGTGACTTATGATATTGATATTATATGGTAGGATCGGGTTGCGCGCCGCAACATATCTTGTATTTTGGTATCCCCTGTTTTACTGCATTTGCTTCAGTTCCTTCGTACGAGACTCTGATAATCTGTATTTTTGGTTTTCACTGTATTCTGAGGATCGAGTTATTGCCATTGACTTATTGCTTTACCATCATTTCATGAGCTCTTTTCCTAATACTATTATTCTAGTGAATTGATTTTCGAAGTGAATTTACTACTTGAGTTATTACATCGTGCCCTGCTTAGCTGTTAGTAATATAGTGATTTAAAATATAAAAAAATTAATATCGTGCTAACTTGTGTGACTTCTAGGTTAAGACTCGCCATATATTTTGGTATTTACTATTTCTAATAGTTGTTACATTTTACTTCAATTAAATTCTCTACTTAATATCCTTAACCTGTCTGAGGTTTTTATTTCACTTAAAAAGGAATATTTATTATGTCTTAATTTAATAAACATTATGTTAAATTCAATAGTTTATTCAATGTTGTATTTTATTTGAAAATGTATTCTTCTTCACTTAAATGATTTTTAAAATAAACACATCTTTCTCACTGATTTCCTACTTGGTCTAGAAACTGTACTACTACTTTATGATATATAAGTAAAAATCTCTTGGACACCTTAATTAGCATGTGACACGGATATTATGTACTGAGTAGCACGTGGATTTTGCCTTGCAAAGTGAGATGGAACTATGTGGGCACAAGGTGTCATGTGTGTTAAAGGTTTGAAAGTTGTGATTATGATATGAGATTACGAGGATTGGGATTGTCAGAATTTTGTATTAGAAACGATTCAATTGGTTGAGTTAACATCATTTTCCCTACTTGAACTCATTTATGCTTCAACCGGACCCCAACTATGTTGTTGTTTAATTACTTGGTTAATTCTCGTTGTCATTCGTGTTTTCCTCTTATCGTTATAATGTTTGCAATTTGATATCCTTCTGCTATTGGTATTACTCTGACAGTCCTCTCTTGTTAGATTTAAGTCATATCCTGCAGGTTATATATTCGGTAGTGTCTTGACCTGGTCTCGTCACTACTCTACCGAGGTTAGGCTTGATACTTACTGGGTACCACCGTGGTGTACTCATACTACACTTCTGCAAATTTTTTTGTGCAGAACCAGATACTTCGGATCGGGTTGGTTTTGAGACTTATGCTTGGTGTGGCTGGAGACTTCAAGGTACATCTGATGGGCGTTCGCAGGCACCGAAGTCACCTTCTATTGTATTTATTTCTATTATTTCCTTTTATTCTGGAACAGTGATATATTCATTATGTATAACTACTCCTAGAAAGGCTTATGACTTGTACTATCGATTTTGAGATTGTAAATTGTACAGAGATTTCTATTTCGAAATTGTTCGATGTTAGCAAATATTGTCGTTATTTCTGTTAATGTTAAGCTTACCTAGTTTTAGAGACTAGGTGCCATCATGACTCCTTCGGAGGGATTTTGGGTCATGACTGAAGTAAAATGCTCAACTTTTTCACAGTTTTCAAAAATAGTTTCGCTTTTCAAGAATATCAGTGAAAACTCAAATTCTTTACCGAAATCGTCGTAAAATGTGAGATAGTTTGAAAACTGTAATTTTTCTAAAAATCCTTTTTACAATAAATAAGATATTTCATTTTCTTTCCAGATAGCAAGTGTAAAATATCTCTCTATGACCACATATCAATGTGTGTAAAAATCATGAATGACGTGATACCGTACAGCATGAGAAAAATGCATCTCTATGCATGTATGTCATATATGCATGCCAATGCCATGTATCTCAGAGATGAATCATGTACTCACACTCTCAGGGTACTAAATCACACTATCTCACACTTTACACTCATCATGCTCAACCACTCGGTACTGTATATGGCCCATACGGCCCAGGGAAATCCATCCCAAAACATATATAACACTGACTATAAGTCACTAAGTACCGAGGAAAAAGGGCAATCCAACCCTGTGGAGAAATCCATCTCTAGATATCAAGTACTTCGGACAAATCCATGTTCAGGGAAATAAATCCCTCAATAATATCATCCGTGCTCACTGGGTATGTGCAGACTCCGGAGGGGCTCCTTCACCTCAAGCGCTATAATCCGCACGGACAACTCACGTGGTATATTATCAAAACAAGACCTACACGGATAGCTCACGTGCTATAATATCAAATCAAGATCCGCACGGACAACTCACGTGCTATAATATCAATATCTCACCACTGGGCCCTAGGCCTCACTCAGTCATCAATCTCTCCAATCTCACCCACGGGCTCACAATGTCATGAAAACTGACCCGGAATAATCATATGATGTATCGATAACCAACAATTGAGACTGAGATATAATATGAATGCAAGAATATGACTGAGTACAAAATATCAATGAAATCAGTGAGATGAGAGCACGCAACGACCACTATGGGTCCTAACGATATCAGCATAAAGCCTGAACATGATATCTAGCATGATTGACAGCTCAGTTACTTTATCATATGGTGAAAACACAGATACCAACGAAAATAGGGCAACTATACAGTGCCACGGAGACAACGGCATCACAATTCACAGGGTGCACGCCCACACGCCCGTCACCTCATCATCAATAACACTAAGTTTAGAAGAGTTACTTACCTTGAACAAGCCAATTCCAATACCGAGCAAGCCAAGTGATGCTCCAAAAATGCCATCCCGCGCGTTTCGACCTCCGAACAGCTCGAAAATAACCAAAAACAACTCAAATACATCAAACGATGCTAAAGGAACCAATCCAAATTGAAAAAGGTCGAATCTTTAATCAAAGGCCCAAAATCGGCCAAAAAGCGGAACCCGACAAAACTCATAAAATCCGACAATCCATTCAATTACGAGTCCAACCATACTAGTTTCACTCAAATCTGACTCCGAATCGATGTTCATAACTCAAAAATTCACTTTATTTTAGACAAAACCCCGGAATTTCACTTTGAAATCATCAATCCAATGCCAAAAACGAAGATGGATTCATGAAATATAACCAAAATTGAGTATAGAACACTTACCCAAATCCATATGGTGAAATCCCCTCCAAAAATTGTCCAAATCCGAGCTACCCAACTCAAAATATGACCAAATGAACAAACCTTCGATATTAAGTACTTTTGCCCAGCTGTTCTGCCTCGTTTTGCATGCCAAACGATCCGAAAACTTACTTTTGATGCCTCCAATGGATTCCTTATGAAAGTTCAATCAATATAGGCTTTTGAATCACTCCATTTGACCTTATAATGAAGGAGATATGTTGGTTTCAAAATTTGGAAATAGTGCAGATTTTTAAATACGAAGTCAATGGCAAATTCGTAATTAATCTGAAAAATCTTGCAACCCAATTCTTAGTAAAATGACCATAAAATCCTCATGCGATATCCAAATTCGACGATTCTTTTTGCTACGAATCCGTAATTACGATACGGATCTAATGCTTCAACCAAAACAGAAATCGGAGCTCATTTGTTCAATGTGGTACCATTTATGCTAGAAGAAACGACGTCGAAACATAAGAAAAACGAGCGCAACACAACCCAATTATATCCAAAACTCACCCGAGCCCCTCGGGACCCCATATGAATATACCAACAAGTCCCATAACATCTACTCGAGGCCTCAAATCACGCATAATAACATCGAAATAATGAAACACACCTCAAATCAAACTTAATGAACTTTCGAACTTTCGGCTCTCAAAAACTCGCGCCGAAACATATCAAATCAACTAGGAATAAACTCAAATCTTGCACACAAGTCCTAATACATCATATGGAGCTACTCGAGCCCCCAAACTACCGAGCGAAGTGCAAATGCTCCAAACGACCGTTCGAGTCGTTACCAAATATTTTAACTTCTTTATAAGTTTCAACACTTAATCTAAACACGTGACAACTTATTTTTAAAATACGCTTAGCACATAAAATTACTTTTCAACACTTAATACTTATAATCAACTACTTTCAATCAGCTAAGCCAAACAGGCTCTAAGTCTCCAATAAAAATTAAATTTTACCCAAGTTTTCCCAATTAGATTCTCTTCATTCTAAATTAAAATACACAACATATTCTCAAAGAATACATATATACACAGTAAATTATGAAAGAAACGAATCTGTAGAACCGTAGATGTGTACAATGTGACAAGAGTATAATGTTTTAACCTAGCTACGTAGAACGTAGAAGCTCCTAAAGAAATTACCATCATCAAAATAGTAGCTAAACGCATTAATAGTCAACTAGATAATGATTCTGGTAGCCAAAATTGACTAAGTTTCTTCTCTCTTTTTTCTTTCTATTTTTTCTTTCTATTCTTCTTGGGTGTTTGTCTAGTTCACGTGTTAAGAGGCAGATCCAAAATTAAAAGTTTATATATTTCCACAGCGACCTCAAGTTAGTATATAATTATAAATGAGTTACAATCAAATATTTATAAAAAAAAAAAAAAGAAATAATAGAATTCTTAATACATATACAGTGCCCGAGCAAAAACTCTTGAATTCACATGAATATAAACGATGAACATGTAACTTTTAAACTAGGTCTGCCCTGAATGTATTATCTATCTTTTTTTAAAATCAGGAAATAGAATGTAAAATGCTATATATTAGTGTGCTGTAGTTTTATTATTAGCTTACAACTATTATATGTACTAAATCCTATCCATTTGAACGGAGTGGCAGACGCACGTGGTGGCAAGCGGGTTCAACTGAACCCGCTTCATAAAAAAATAATACTGTGTGTCACGACCCGGATTTCCCACCATCGGGAGTCGTGATGGTGCCTACTAATAGGAGCTAGGCAAGCCAATTGATTTAATATTACTCTTAACATCATCAACAAATATAAAGATCAACGAGACAGTTAATATAAAAGCGAAAGTCTTTAGAACTTAAATAACTGAAAACCCAAAAAATTTGCAGAAGTTAACATTTCTCTACCCAAGACTGGTGTCNAAATGGGGAAAAATCCCGAAATGGGTTCTGTTTTGGGTATTTAAAATCGCTGGACAAATTTGCCTTTCGCGTTCGCGACATGGGGGTCGCGTTCGCGAAGAAGGGGGCTGAGAAGCACCGCGTTCGCAACAGGGGGAGTGCGAACGCGTAGAGTAAATGGCTGGGGTCTAGGATCTGGGCCTACGCGAACGCGTGAGGTGACACGCGAACGCGTTGAAGGAAGCAGCAAAGCTTCGCGATCGCGATGGCCAGAACGCGAACGTGAAGGAGAAAAGGGAGAAAGGCTATGCGAACGCGGGAGGGCTAGTGCGAACGCGATGAAGAAAATCCCTGTGTAAAAATTGCAGAAAATCTGCTAACTCCCTAAGTCCAAAACTACCCCGAAAACCTCTGAAAACACTCCCGAGCCCTCGGGGCTCCTAACCAATCACACACACTAACTCGACAACATCTTACGGACTTAACCATGCGATTAAATCGCCAAAATAACATCAAAAACGAGGAATCAAATCTCAAAATCATCACTTTTTCATCAAACTTCATAAACTTCAAATTTTAGATATTTGGGTCCGAGACACGTCAAATGATGTCCGATTTCAACCAAATTTCACAGAAAGCGCTTAAACCATATATAAGACTTGTACCGAGCGTCGGAACCAAAATACGAGCCCGATACCACAGTCTTTTAATCAATTTTCATTTCAAATTTTCGTATAAATTTCAGAAAAATAATTTCACAGAAAAATTCATTTCTCGAGCTCTGGACCTCGGAATTCGACTCCGGGCATATGCCCGAGTCCCATATTTTTCTACGGACCATCCGGGACCATCCAATCACGGGTCCGGGTCCGTTTACCAAAAATGTTGACCAAAGTCAACTTTAATCATATTAATATCAAAATTCATCGTTTTTCACACAGAACTCATATTTAAGCTTTTCAGGCTACGCGCCCGGACTGCGCACGCAAATCGAGGCAAGTAAATATGAGGTTTTCAAGGCCTCAGAAGCACGGAATAAATGAGGAAACAGGTGATGACCCCTTTGGGTCGTCACATATTGATATGAGGCCGAGGGCCTAGTTGATGCCACGAGATGACTTATTATTGCGCTTGGGCCATAAGGGGCCCCTCCCGGAGTCTGTACACCCCTAGTGAGCGCTGCCGACGATAAATAACTGGAGCGGGCTGCACGCCGCAGCAGGTACTGGAGAGTACCGGTTTATGTGTTGCATTGCATATTTGATTGTCATTTACTTATTTACCTGTTGTGGTATTTCCATAATTGTTTTCATTGATTTACTGATTTTAGACTACTTGGTAAGTTGTTGTATCTATAAAATTACTTTGTGCCTACTCAGGATTTCTTATTCTCAGTCTTTATTTATGTTTATTACTCACTGGGTCGGAGTACTCACATTATTCCCTGCACCTTGCGTGCAGATCCAGGTACATCTGAGGCTGTGTGAGGATTTCTCTGCCTAGCAGCTTATCCGGGAATATCAAGGTAGCTGCATTTGACGTCCGCAGTTCTAATCTTCCTTCTATCTTATTGCTTTATTTCCGTATTTTCTAGAGAACGATATGTAGTAGGTTGATACCCATGTACTAGAGGCTCAGACTTGTGACACCGGATTCTTCGGGCTATGTAGTAGTATTGATATTTCGGATTTCTGCATGTTTTAACTCTATTTCAGAATTCCATTATTATGACTTAGTAATTTATCCATGTTGATTAATTCATGAACTGTATAAAAATGGTTAAGGTTATTAAATTGGTCGGGCTTGCCTAGCAGTGTGTTGGGCGCCATCACGACCGGGGTTGGGGTCGTGACAAGTTGGTATCAGAGCTGTTGGCCCAAGATCAGTTGAAGTTATGAAGAATGACAAACGAACTCAGTAAAGGACCAGGTTCATCTAAGGAGACACAGTTGTTATGGCCCATACACATAAGATGCACGTGAAGAAGATAAGTCCTTGAGATGAAGCAGCAATATCTTGATGAATATCTTCTGAACTGATCGAAAAAATTGCATATAGGATAAGGAGCTGAAGTCTCCTTATGAAAAGAGAATTACATCCGGATCAAGAATATGGATTAGGAGTTAGAGTTGTTCTTGGACTCGAATTGTCAAAGGATCCACAATTCGAGTTCTTATCAAACTCTGATTACTAACTCTATAAATATAACGATTGTTCTCTTTTACAGGTGATTGCACATAAGCTGAAGTTAAACCAAATTGAGAGCAAAAGAGCTAGGCGATTGTTGCAAGCAATTTGTGATACAAGTGTGCAAATCTGAAGCTACAAGAACTAAGTGTGAAGAACCAATTCTATTGTGTCTTTCTTTATTTCTAGTTCAATTGTAGTAGGTGTTTTAACATTGTACCTTTCCAGCTTTCTTAGAAGCAATTGTATTAGGTGCATTGAGTATTCAAGTTAGAGTTAACTTGAAAGTTCGCAACAGTTGAGGTTGTGTGCTACACTGGGATTAGAGTTAATCCTTAGGTTTACAAAGAGTTTTGTAAATGCTGTTTTTGGCTCATTGAAGTTTAGTGGAAGTTTGGAAAAATCCTACTGAGTAGTAGGTCGTGGTTTTTTCACCTTTTGAGCCAGGTGTTTTCCACGTAAAAATCTCTGTGTTCTTTATTTCTGTATTTTAATTCCGCAAACAGTAGAAGTTAGAACACCTAGAAGAACCAGGTTCTCTAGTGCGAAAATTAGGTACCACAAAAATCACCCCCTCTTGTGTGGTATTGACGTCTAAAACATCAATTGGTATCAGAGCAGGTTATCCTTGAAGAGGCGTAACACCTTAGGAGAAGATCAAAAAACTGAAGTGCACCACCTGGGAACTGGGAAGNAAAACTACTCCGAAAATCTCCGAAAACACTCCCGAGCCCTCGAGGCTCCTAACCAATCACACACACTAACTCGACAACATCTTACGGACTTAACCATGCGTTAAATCGCCAAAATAACATCAAAAACGAGGAATCAAACCTCAAAATCATCACTTTTTCATCAAACTTCATAAACTTCAAATTTTAGATATTTGGGTCCGAGACACGTCAAATGATGTCCGATTTCAACCAAATTTCACACAAAGCGCTTAAACCATATATAAGACTTGTACCGGGCGTCGGAACCAAAATACGAGCCCGATACCACAGTCTTTTAATCAATTTTCATTTCAAATTTTCATATAAATTTCAGAAAAACAATTTCACAGAAAAATTCATTTCTCGGGCTCTGGACCTCGGAATTCGACTCCGGGCATATGCCCGAGTCCCATATTTTTCTACGGACCCTCCGGGACCATCCAATCACGGGTCCGGGTCCGTTTACCAAAAATGTTGACCAAAGTCAACTTTAATCATATTAATATCAAAATTCATCATTTTTCACACAGAACTCATATTTAAGCTTTTCCGGCTACGCGCCCGGACTGCGCACGCAAATCGAGGCAAGTAAAAAAAATGGGGTTTTCAAGGCCTTGGAAGCACGGAATAAATGAGGAAACAGGTGATGACCCCTTTGGGTCGTCACACTGTGTATATGTATAAATTGCGATTAAAGCTGCATAAATTTTGTATAAATTTATTTGAACCCACTTGACAACTACTATTTTATGACTAAAATTATGTACTTCTAAGATTGAACCTAAGATTGAACCCGCTTGCACAAAATTCTGGGTCCGCCACTGTTTGAACAGTATCATCAATTATTGAGAAATATAATTTCGTTTGAAAGAACATATACCAAAAATATATTTACATTATGAGATCTTTACGTGTATCAACATTTTACCTAAGTGCCCTCCACAGCTTATAAATAAGCTGCTGTTTCTCACTCTCAGCACACTCGAACCAAAAGATATATATCGATCTCTGCTCCTCTCTCTCCTCTCGTTTAATTTCGATCAATATGGATCTCTCTAAGGTATATCAATTTGATGTTGCTTTATTTAACACCTTTTATTGATCCTTTGTTTTCTTAGTTCTTGTGTTATTTGATTAAATGGTATTATCATTTGGATACATAAATCTTTGGTAATTAAAAGCTTTTCCATTTTGTAGTTTAAACACCTGATTAGGTTCAATATGGAAATATATACTGATTTCCAAACTTTAACTTGCAAACAATAACATCAGTATCTGCTGAGTGAAGTCACGGGCCACACACCCTCTAATTACCTAAAAATAGCACGGACTAGCCAGTTTTCGGACTGGTCATTCAAAAATAGCCAGCATTTGCAAAGTCATTGTAAAATAACCATTATTTTGCTGCAACACGGAAAGTTCCAGCATAATATACTGGAAATCGGTACACCTGTGTATGAACTTCCAGCATATTATGCTGGAACTCCAACACGCGGAAAGTTCCAGTATATTATGCTGGACCGGTATATTATCATGGAACTCCAATATATTATACTGGAATTCCAGTATATTATACTGGAGTATTTTTCCGGATTTTGAACAGTATTTTCGTTCAGATTTATCTTTACATGAAAAGTGACTAATTAAATTTCGATTACTTTTGAAATTGTGCTATTTTGAATGACCTCTTATAAATCTAACTATTTTTGAATTTCTCCCTACTCATTCGAACAACTTCGGAAAAAGCCATTAAAAATAGTATTTTGAATAGACTGCGAAAAAAATATACATACTATAATTTTTCATTTTGTAAAAAAATTATACGAATCTTCTATGTGAAAATAGGATATTTAAAAGAAAAAAAATCCTCAAATTCCTTCAAAATAAATTTCTAAGACAAACATCACCGACACATTTGATAAATTAATTTCTCATGTAAAATTGTCACGTGCTCATGGCTAAATCAGCCCCTAAAAAGAGAGAAGAAGAAAAAAAGCAACTAATTAAACAAACTGTCTGTAGCTGTCGGAAAACCTCCGACATGTGATCGGCTCACTTCGCCGCCGATCTTTCCAGTTGAATACAACAACGTAAGACAGCCCTTCTTTGGGCTGAGAAACGGCGGCATACGCAGTAGCGGAGCTACATATTGTGAAGGTGGTCGGTATTTCAAAATTATACTGTGTACAAAGGCAGAAGCGGATCTATGTGTAGTATTGTGGGGTCACGTAAACTTTGCCAAAAATCTTATAACATGACACGTTAAATACTAAAAGCATTTAGGGACACTAAGTGAGCAAAATAGTGGTTGCACCGTCATATTAAAATTCTGAGTCCGTCTCTAAATCTTGAAAGCGCCACTAGAAACGCCATAGACAAGGCCATGATGGGTCTAGGCTTTTGAATCTTTGTCTATGTGGATAAATAACTTGGAACAGATGGAATTGGGTCTGAGCTGTGCTGATTTCTCCACTTCCTTTACAACAAGTAAACTATATTTCAGTGAGAAGAAACCAAATATATATGCTATATTAATGCTTCATAATGTAAACGTATAAGGGACGATATATGAGGGATCAATAGCTTTTTCTCAGATATACAAAAGAGGATTATAGTCAACTTATATAATTGCTTACATCGGACTTATATATAGCCGATTATTCTAACTAGTGGGATAGTAATTTATTTCTATGGATATTGTTTTTATTATAGTTAATGTTGGATTTGATTGGGAATTAATTAATTATGATGCAGTTTCGACCATCAAGCGCATATGATTCCCCTTTCTTGACAACAAATGCTGGTGGTCCTGTCTACAACAACGTTTCTTCCTTGACTGTTGGACCTAGAGGTATTTATCTTTATTTTTTTTCTTTTCTAAACTATATATTCATGTTAACTAAGGTTTCTACTTAAGTGTGAAATGCAACTTTTTAATGATCCACATAAAGAACTGTATAGATCTGATTTTAGAACAAGCGATATGAGTTGCTTTAGTACTACTGTTTCCATGTGTTCATCAATATATAATATTTACAAGATAAAACTCTTTGTTAGAAATACCACTACTTTTAACATATCAGCATGTCTTTCACTTGCCATGGTTGCGGTGAGACTTGAACACAGGACCTATTGTGTGATCACCTAATTTGAATTTATGTATTTAGTGGGAGAATAAATATTTTATTCATTAATCTCGGGCAATCAGCAGTTTTTATGAAATTCTGATCTCAATTAAAATTTCAGTGCAATTTCCATTTTTGGTTGGGGGTAATAAATGTGTTAGGTGTTTGGTCTTTTAATCAACTTTTGTGAATCGGAACAGAATCTTAAGAAATGGTTTGCTTAATTTGATACTCCATAATAATGGTCAACATAGAAAATGTAAGAGAATTATGGGAAAACTTAGATGTTTTATAGATGAAAAATGATAGAATTAGGCAATAATACATGATGGAAAGTAATAGATCATATCTTTTCACACTCTAATATTCTTAAATAATCTTATGTTTCAGCCCTGGATAAAGTTTAAGTTAATACTTCATATTTTCCATTCAAGAGAAATCCTCTGTTTTCCATTCAGCTAAACTTGAACATGTTGGCTGAATTTGTAAATTGCTTATATATTTTTGGCAGGGCCTGTTCTTCTTGAGGATTATCACTTAATAGAGAAGCTCGCGACTTTTGATCGTGAGCGGATACCTGAACGTGTTGTTCATGCTAGAGGTGCCAGTGCCAAAGGTTTCTTTGAAGTCACTCATGATATTTCTCATCTTACCTGTGCTGATTTTCTCCGAGCGCCTGGGGTTCAAACACCTGTTATTTGCCGTTTCTCTACTGTCGTCCATGAGCGTGGAAGCCCCGAGTCCCTCAGGGACATTCGTGGCTTTGCTGTCAAATTCTACACCAGAGAGGTAATTTGCCTCATCACATGAACTTACTGCTTTCTTGGAATGTATTTGTTCAATTGTATTTTCTTAATTTACTTGTGTATATATCTTACTTGTTTTTATGAATCAGGGTAACTTTGATCTGGTTGGAAACAATGTCCCCGTCTTCTTTAATCGTGATGCAAAATCGTTCCCTGACACGATTCGTGCACTGAAACCAAATCCAAAGTCACACATTCAGGAATACTGGAGGATCCTTGATTTCTTCTCTTTCCTTCCGGAGAGTTTGCATACGTTCGCCTGGTTCTTCGATGATGTTTGTCTCCCGACAGATTACAGACACATGGAAGGTTATGGTGTTCACGCCTATCAGTTAATCAACAAGGCTGGGAAAGCACATTATGTCAAGTTTCACTGGAAGCCAACTTGTGGTGTAAAGTGCATGTCGGAGGAAGAAGCTATTAGGGTCGGAGGTACCAATCATAGCCACGCCACCAAGGATCTCTACGATTCGATTGCTGCTGGAAACTATCCCGAGTGGAAACTTTTTATCCAAATTATGGACACTGAGGATGTAGACAAATTCGACTTTGACCCTCTTGATGTAACCAAAACCTGGCCTGAGGATATCTTGCCACTGATGCCAGTTGGTCGATTGGTATTGAATAGGAACATTGATAACTTCTTCGCTGAGAATGAGCAGCTCGCGTTTAACCCTGGCCATATTGTCCCTGGTGTTTACTATTCAGAGGATAAGCTTCTCCAGACTAGGATATTCGCGTATGCTGATACTCAGAGACACCGTATTGGACCAAACTATATGCAGCTTCCTGTTAATGCTCCCAAGTGTGCTCATCACAATAATCACCGCGATGGTGCCATGAACTTCATGCATCGCGATGAAGAGGTATACTAATGTTTTTGAAAATCATTGACTTGCATGGCTAATTGCAACTTCATATTAGTACTCTTCTGATGTTTTGACTTAATGTTGCAGGTGGATTATTTGCCCTCAAGGTTCGATCCTTGTCGTCATGCTGAACAGTACCCAATTCCTTCTCGTGTCTTGACAGGAAGGCGTGAAATGGTGAGACCCTCTTTACTTATTGTTCATCATAATCAGTACAGAGAGTTGTATTCTTAAATGAGTTTAATTATCACTCACATATATATTATTGGTGTTTTAGTGTGTCATTGAGAAAGAGAACAACTTCAAGCAGGCAGGAGAGAGATACAGATCCTGGGAACCTGACAGGTAAAATTTGTTATTCTATAACATTAATATCGCCAATTCTTCCTTCTCTCAAGAACCTGGGGATAATTGAGTATCCTTGTACTATTTCAGGCAAGACAGATATGTTAGCAAATGGGTTGAGCATTTATCTGATCCCCGAGTCACGTATGAGATACGCAGTATATGGATATCATACTTGTCTCAGGTTTGAGTTTTTCTTCTTTCGCTACATTTCTCCTAATTAAGAGCGGGAAACAGAAACTAATCTTTTGCGCGGATGCATTGCAGGCTGACAAGTCTTGTGGTCAGAAGGTCGCTTCTCGTCTCACTGTAAAGCCTACAATGTGATGAAGCTAGGATGAAAATACTACTGGGAAAACGTCTCAAGGTGCAGTTTGAAGGAGTTCTAAACCAAGAAAAACGTTGCGTTTATTCTGTTTTGCTATAAAAATGTACTGTTTTTTTTTTTATGATGTGTTTGTACCAAACTTGTGTTTACTATGACACAATATATGTTGCACCTGAATAAGGTACAGATGTATGTTCAAGTACTGTTGTCATCTTCTTTCTATTTTACCTTGTTTCACACTTCTAAGTTTTTGTGCCAAAATTATGTCATACTTGCTCATTTTGGTGCTTGGAGCATACCCCCAATTCTATAATGCCACTAGTATTGTAGTTTTATTGACATGTCAATAAGAAGAGTTGCTACTCTCTGTCTTCTGTACTCCGTTCCAATTTATGTGAATCTGTTTGACCGGGCACGGAATTTAAGAAAAAAAGAAGACTTTTGAAATTTGTGGTCCTAAACAAGTCAGAAAGGGGTCCAGAGTATTTATGTTGTTATAAAAGCTTCTCATTAAGGGTAGAACTAGAAATTTAAGCTAGATTGTTTCCAAATTTAGAAAGAGATCATTTTTTCGGAACGGAACAAAAAGGAAATAAGTTCTGGAACAAAGGAAGTATTACTTTTCTATCCATTAGATCTTCCTTAGTTAAGATTGCATTACATAGAGAAGAGGACAAGAAAGTAAAAGGGGGAGGAGAAGTGAGGTTGAGCAATGAGTACTCTGACAATAATTTTTTCCCAAAGGAAAACTTGAGTAACTTAAAGGGCAAATCATGAGAAGAAAAATGAAGATAATGCTAACCTACTATAACGATGTTGTAATTCAGAAAATCCTTTAAAAATATATATATTTATACGTCAGACTGTTGTTACAAAGGCATAGTGACCTAGCTAACTCAGAATCTATTTCTGTCAGAAAGTTAAATGCTCGCATTCGAGCTTCAATAGCTTTTATTGATGGGTGAATGGTGCGCGTTGCTACCAATTACAGTACCACTACCAGTTTTCTTAGTGCGGAGAGGCGAACGCTGTGGGTGGCGTCGATGTTGTTGTGGATGGGTGGCATTGTATTCTCTATGTTCCTTCTTGATCCCCAAAACTTGTTAAATGGAAGGTCTAGTTTTAGGATCAAGCTCAAGACATTGAAGTACTAGTTGTGCTATTTCAAATGCAGCCTTTGTAGGGTACTCTCCCTCTAGCCTTGGGTCCATTAGTTTCCTTAGCTTCTTCTTGTCTGGTAATAACGGTTTGGCCCAGTCCACTAGATTTTGTTCTCCATTGGGCCGGTTCAGGTCCAGTACCCGGAGGCCCGTTAAGATCTCCAGCAATACAACACCAAAACCATACACATCACTCTTCACGTATAAATGTCCTGTTCCAAATAAAGTAGCACAAGGTCAACGACTGTTTGAATATTTATCGCATTGTTCTTTTCTATTTGGGGCTAAAATTGGTCCTGCTCATATAGCACCCAGGAAAAAGAGAAAAAGAGAAGGAAACATCTTCGTAGAAATGATACCAGGTAGCCACTTTTTAGCATGTTGTTTAAAATATATTCACAGTTTATAATTTATTTGAAAATTAGTCAATTTTGCTCAAACTTCAGGACACGGCGTCCTAGAGTTTAAACCTCAATATTCAAATTTCAGGACATTGTGTCCTAAAGTTCGAAAATTGTGTCATGAAGTTCGAATCTTATGTCCTGAATTTTAAATTACCAGCTCAAAAATTCATGACACTAAGTTCTGAATTTCCAAATTCAGGATACTTAGTCCTGAAGCTTGGGTGAATTGGCTAATATTTAAATATATTGCAAATTATGGATATACTTTAAATAGCGGGATTAAAAGTGGCTATTGCTGCACTTCGCCCAACATTCTATGACCAATTACAATTTAAAGTAAATGATCCTACAAGATTTCCTGTTTATTTATTGATCTCTCGTATTAAGTTATGCCTATTTGTTGTCAAAAAAGTTATTAACTAAACAACGCTTCTAATGAGTCATAAAATCAATCTCCTCAGAGCTTGTTGATTTAGCCCCATTTTCTAATTCTTTTTCTTTTATGAAGAAGGGGTGGTTCGAAACTTCGAATCATGCACTTAAGTATTAATATTGTTCTAAATACAAGGCAATTTGACAACAAAAGGGTAGAAGAAGTAGGAGGGTGAAAATTACCAGAGGCCATGTATTCCGGCGCTGCATAGGCTATAAGTACCAACAACTCCTGTGGTTACATGTGAGTTGCCATTTGCAGGACCCAATTTAGCCAATCCAAAATCAGAAAGCTTGGCATTATAATCCTGCCCCAAGTAAATATGGAACAATTAATCTCTTTGTTAATTACACAGTATAATTCGAAAATTAATAAGTTACTATTGAACTTTTAAACAAACCAGAGAAAAAGAAATTACCCCATCCAATAAAATATTGGCAGCTTTAAAATCACGGTAAATGACTTGCTTCTCTGTTGTGTCCAAAAAAGCTAGACCTCGAGCTGCTCCTATGACTATCTTAAGTCTTGTGTCCCACGAAAGTGTTTCTGCACCCTCTTCTAGTTTTCCAACAATAATATTTGTGTCAATATTTTAGATTTTATATATATATATATATATATATATATATATATTCTTTTAATTATCAATATTCAATAACAAATATTTGAATGGAAAAAAAAAATATAGGTTCTTACTTCTGATAAGGTGATTTTCTAAACTTCCTTTTTGCATGTATTCATAAACAAGTAGGAATTGCTTCTCTTCCCAGCAATATCCGATTAATTTTACTAGATTTGGATGACTAAATTTTCCCAGAAATTTTACCTCTGCCTGCACACATAATCATAGAAACGCGTTCAATTATTATAACATTTGCACTGTCGATATATATAATCAAGTGTTTAGCGTCTGTATATATAACTTAAATTTTTACCTGCCATTCTTTGAGACCTTGCAGGCTATCTGCATTAGATTTTTTTAACAGCAACAGCCATTCCTATGCCAACTTTGGAAGGAGCTAATGTCTTGTCATCAACCCAACCTTTGAATACTCTACCAAATCCTCCTTCCCCCAATATTGTATCTGGTCTAAAATTTCTCGTTGAGCTTTTCAATTCCGCAAAACTGTACATTTTCAAATTGGGTGTTATTATTTTCCCATTTGTTACCACTTCCTCTTTTCCAGCACCACCGCCACTGTTTGTGGTTCGCTCGGCATGAACCACCTTGGCGTTATTTAATTATATTCACCGTTCACACCTTCTCACATAGAAAGAGTGACCAATTATTGAATTAAAAAAACCATGGTACATCTCATGCTCAGACTAATTTACTATGATTAAATCAAAAATTAATAAGAGAATATGCATTAAATTACTACTATGATTTAATAAGAAGAATATATCTGAAAATATGTACCATGTTATTGAGTTGGTGTAAATATAAGTACGGAGTATTAACCCATCTAATATTGACACAGCTTGATTGATCTATTGATTTTGTTATCATCGGTACGACAAAAAACGAGAAATAACAAACCCAACATGTGATAATTGTGATAAATTATTGTGTCCTGCAAGAGTGAAAATTTGTACTATCATTTTCGTAATATTCCTGCTATTAACTTTATATATATTATTTAACATCATCGGTGCATTAATTTCTATCTGCAACATCTCGTAAATAATTGACTTAGATGTGTTCTTGGTGAATTTTAATTTCACCGACGATTTTCTACTTCTGTTTCCTCCTCCTGCTTGGCTCATTCCCTTTTTTTTAAACTCCTAATTAAGTAGTAGTATTATTTTCCCTTGTCTGTTACTTCTTCTTCTTCTTTTATTTTTGTCACGATCCAAAATACCTCCTTAGCAGTCATGATGACACTTAATTTCTATGACTAAGTAAGCCTAACACATAATGAGTTATTAATAGATTTAAACCAATTAACCATTAAACACCAGTAATTCCCGTACATAACCAACAACCATCAAGAAATATACAACATCCCAAAACCGGTAGTACAGGTCATAAGACTTTCTAAGAGTAACTAAGAATATCAAATGCATCACTGTTTGAAGTAAAAGTAAACGGTAACAAAGTAAAGCTCCAGAAGGTGACTTCGAGGCCTACGAGCGTAGTGGCAAGTATACCTTGAAGTCTCCGTAGTAAATCTCCAATAGCTAGCTAACAACCGGCATGCTTAGAGTAATTAGCTGGATCTGCACAAAAATGTGTAGAAGCGTAGCATGAGTACACCACAGTGGTACCCAATAAGTATTAAGACTAACACCGGTGGAGTAGTGACGAGACACCTACTAAACATAATAACCTGTGCAAGTATTAATATAAACTAACAGAGGAACGAATCTATATCTATATTACATTAAAAGTAGGAAGCCCTTAAGTTAAAAGTTAAATTACTTTTTTACCCTTTTTAAAAATGTAATTACAGCAAAAAAACTAAAAGCCAACGCTTCAAAGAAAAAAATAACGGTTCATTGACACTTTTGCACTCTGCTTCTAACGTTTCTCTCGGCCAAAAAATAAACACGTCTACAACCACACAACAATATTTTTACCGGTATGTTGTTCTCTTTCTGGTTATGCAAGGTCTACTCCTTTTCCAGGTATTCGTTAGCCTCTATTCATATTTGCTACCTATACTGATAATATGAATATATACTAGCAATATTGTCATAGTGAATCCATTCGATCAGTTCTTCTCTTGTTCTCTATAAATTTCTGTAGATAACTCTTGTGTTATAAATGGTTTAGTTTTCAAATACATGTTGTCAACATTGAAAGTTTCCCCAGGTGTTATGCGTGGGTGTGAAAGCATATATCATATATATTAGTTATCGGTTAAATCAATATTTTGGGTTTTCTTTTTCTTTTATGATTTTTTACAAACAAGTTCGGGGATTTTATTTTAGTTGAATGTTAACATTGTATTTTGAATCACTTCGCTTTGTCTATCTGTCCTTATTCAGAAACCTTTGTATACAACTTTCTTTACTCACTATCTTCTCTAGGATCTAGCGGTGGTCATGTTAAAATAAAAAATTATTCTCCTTAATTCTTAATAATTGTTAAAAAGAGAAACATTTATGGGATAAAGTTTGATTTGCTTAAGGTGGAAATGGTTTTGCCCTTGATGTGGTATTTGCGGGAGAGGAATAGTTGCAGAGAGAGTTTTGTCTTGGCACAAAATATTGTGTAATCTTACAAGAAAGATTAACGGTATTTAGTCTTATGCATTAATTATTAATGACTATTAACAATAATTAGAGAAGTAATTAGTCTTTTGAACATCATCCATAGATATCTTCAGTAACAATTAGATTGTATTTCTCCTAACTAATATTCGTAGCAGACAGAATGATATCAAAACCTTAATAAGGGCCGCACCGAAGATGAAATTCACTTATTCCACGCAATACATGTCTACCGTAAAAAGAGTTAGGAAATACTGTTATATATAGGGCATTGGTTTAAGAAATTTTAGTCCAAGGTATTATTTTGCTATATGTGAAGGATTATTGGGTGTCTATTTTGTGCATATTTGCAATCTATGCTATTATATACTAACGAGGTACTAATGACAATGGGTGCTCTGTTTTCTCTTCTTGTAGATATATATTTTGGAAATTTATTTCAGTTGAATGTTTACTCTTTTGCTACTATATGTAAATTTTGTTGATAGATAGAAGCATATATGAAGCGCTAACTTTAGTGAAGAAAGGCACGGTTAAACGAAAGACAAAAATTGTACATATACGATTCAAAAATAAATCCAAATAAAAATAGATCAAATGCAGAAGATCTTAAATTTATTTTTACAAATAAGTAAAATATATATTGTTTAATATGAGTACATGAGTAATAGATTGTCTTATAGTGAGATGTTTGGCATTATGTTTTTAATAAGACTTGGCTCCTTTAGTCAACATCTTATATATGACGTTTTACTCTGTAATGGAGTACAAATTTTTAAGTAAATCATCATTATGCAGAGTTTGGTACGTTATAATTCTTTTTTTGTTTTTTGGAATGAACAATCTGTTTTATGTTTGTTTGGAACGAACTTTCATTTGGAAAGAACATATTTTTATCCAATGTTAATTTGCTTTCTTCTAACAGGTTTCTTGAATTATGCAACCACACTGTTGGTGATACTTCTGTTTTTTACTAATTAGAATTATTTAATGCATTAACTATAAAGCATATTTGGACAAGTTTCAAAAATTTACTTATTAAGCTATAAAGATTTTAGCTGAAAATCCTAGGCTTCCTTGCTTTTGCTTTGAATATTCGACTGGTGCAAACATAATCCTTAAGGAAAATGAGACGGATGGTTTTTTGCTCATTTATCTGTTAAATTGTTAATAAAAACGATTGTTTACAGCCCGTTATTCACAAAATTAAAATAAATAAATAAAAATTACATGCATCTAATTAACCTTTGAATATGTATTTTCGTAGATTCTATTAATATCCAATCATCTTAACCTCGATAAACATGTCACTATAAGATGATCCCCATTAATCATTTTCAAAAAAAAGTTGTACGTTGCTCTTCATTTATAATTATTTACTCAAAACTTTGTTTTAATAATACTGATATTATTTTACAAAATGGTGTACTACACGACTTGACATACACGTGCAACGCACATGTCGAGAAACTAGTATCAATATAAAGCTAAACATAGAAAGAATAGTAATATAACACTAGCAAATAAAAAGTAGAAGCAACACATAGCAACAAGGAGTAAATAGGTGATAACGCCGCAAAGTAATCAGAATGCAGTTAGGGTACCTGCGAACCCAACTAAGGAAAAGCAAATGACAACCAAATAATCAATCGTTCTTTCACAAGGTCTACACAAGAATCACCTCCAGGTACTACACCTCAAAATCACGAGTCACGGGCCCCAAGTCACGAATTATAATCGCATGGCATCTCGTGCCCACATTATCAATCATAATCGCACGGACAACTCACGTGCCAATACCATTATCACCTCAAATCTGCACGGACAACTCACGTGCCAATGATAACAATATCTCATATCCGCACGGACAACTCACGTGCCAATAGTAACAATATCTCATATCCGCACAGACAACTCACATGCCACAGTCCAATCCATGCACAGAAGGCAGGTATAAGAACACATGTACATGATCAATAAACATCAAGATTCATACTCCTGAACTGATATAGGTGACATGTTACGGTGTATGCTTGTGCAAGTGTACTATCACAGTTCAAATCAACAGGTAAAATCAGAGACACCGAGTGGCACATTGGAAACAACACCACAAAATTCGTAATATCATGACACACGCAAAGATGTCATACCACCACAAATATCATTAATAACAATGCCCCTAGGCCATCACAAATCATCTGTGACATAGCCTACCTTGTCTCGCTACATGCACAATAATAAAGTAAATGCCCGTCTTGTCTCGCCACATGCGCATAATAATCATCCCACCTTGTCTCGCCACATACGCAAATCCAACATATATAGAGCCCGCCTTATCACGTCGCGTGTGCAAATATCAATAATAACAATAGCACGCACAACTCTCATGCAAATACCCCGACAATCCTCTCAACAATCCCACGTGTGCCAAAAATATAACAACACAATATAACAACTCGCACCACATGTGCCCATATGCCACAACCACACATAGCCCACGACCCAACAACACTGAGTACAACAACAATAACACGGGAGTACGACAAGTAAATCAACACAAGAATTACAACAACACAATGAAACAGAAGGATAAGCTCAACAATGAAAGACATAACAAATAATAATGACTTCAAATAAGAATAAATCGACAATGAGATAGGTAACAGGTAGCAACGACTTCAAATAAGGATAACTCAACTATGAAAGAGATAACATGGCAAAAAAAGAGGCAACAACTTGAGTTAAAACATATAAGAGTATAATTGGCAATAAGATATAGAATATGAACTAACCAATTCAAATAAACCATGTAAGGGTAGATTTAACAATGGAGGATATAACATGATAGAACAACTTCAATTTAATATACATAAGAAACCTAAGAGTCTAAACCGATCATTTTCACATATAAGGTCGTGTACACACTCGTCAGCTCATATACACGTCTTTCACGTAATTCAAATGGTGCAATCAAACCAATCCCTACGGGGTAGTTCCCCCCCCCCCCCCCCCACAAAGTTAGACAAGATACTTACCTCCACTAGGCCAAATTAACACTCAACAATAGCTTTTCCTAAACATTCGCGTCCGCTCGGCTCAAATCTAACCAAAATCGACTTAATAACATCAAGCAATGCAAGAGAAATTAATTACGATAGATAAAGCTACGATTTTTACAAAATTTTCCAAAAGTCAACAAAATTTAACCTCGGGTCCGCCCGGTCAAAACCCGGGTCCAAGGGTAGATTTCGACTACCCATAACCCCACGAGTCTATATATGTGTTTTATTTTAAAATCTGAGTCCAATTCGACTCTCAAATTCCAAATATATATTTTTCAAAACTTAGACAAATTTTCCCAAAATTCCCCTTTGATTCTCATAAATTTGATGTTAAATCTCATATATAATCATGTAATATAGTTGGAATTGCGAGAAGTCCAAGTTCGTATTTGCGAACGAACCATCACAATTGCGATGGCAACAGAAGTGTGAAATCTTCACATTTGCAAAGGATTTTTCGTGTTTGCGGGGTTCGCAATTGCGACATCTGCGCCTGGACATAAAAAGGGAAAAACGAGATTTTAGCTCATTCTTTCAAATTCTCAACCCTAAACACCTTAGAGGCGATTTTTCCAAGAACTTTTCTTCCTCAATTCATTGGTAAGTGACCTTAATCTACTTCCTTTCATTTATCCATTACATTTCATAAGTTTTCATCATTAAACCTAGGATTTTCATGGTGAAAATTGGAGATTTCGGTATAATTAGAGATTTTCATGATGAAAATTGGGGATTTATTTCCTCTTTATTTATGACATCCATGCTTAGATTAGATTATTACTTATTTGATCGTTCCTTTCGATTTATGGATTAATTGTGATGGTTGAGTATTTTGGGAGTTGATGTTTGGTATCTTGGAATCATTATTGATGTAAAGTACACCCTTTGCATTATTTATCTCCCGAATTTTTTATATTTATTTACATGGTAAGGTAGAGTGTTAAAGCACTAAGGGTGATGCCGTGCCATTTTATTACATTATTTATTGACTAATACATAGTGAGGAAGAGAGATAAAGCACGAAGGGTGATGTCGTGCCATCTATATCAATTATTCATTATTACATGGGCAAATCGAGAGTAAAAGCACGAAGGGTGATGCCGTGCCATTTCATTCTACTTATGTCATCATTACATGATAAGATTGAGAGTAAAAGCACGAAGGGTGATGCCGTGCCATCTTTATTCCGTATGTTTATCCGTCTTTATTGGTTGATGATTTAGTTGACTGCCTTGTGTTGTCATTCCTGTTGTAGTTATCGTATCTTGTCCCCCTTTTGCATGTCCCCTCCCAACCGTACATAATAAATCTCTATTTGTTGTTATTTGGTACAAATGGCTAGGTTTATACAGGTTTAATTACGTGAGTGTCCTGTCATAACCTTGTCACTACCTCGTCGAGGTTAGACTCGACACTTACGGAGTATATTGGGTCAATTGTACTCATACTACACTCTACACTTCTTGTACATATCTCAGTACTGGTCCCAGTTGTACGTGAGGTGCACTAGCTCGGATTTTCACATTCGGAGATTTGAGGTAGATCTGCTGACGTTCGCAGACCTTGAAGTCCCCTTCCTCTTTCCTCTCTTACCGTTCATTTCATTCGAAACAGTTGTATTTATTTCAGAATCTATTTGTAGTATTCTAGTAGCTCGTGCACTTGTGATACCAGATTCGGGTTGTATTAGATATTTCAGATGTCATGGTTTTCCGCACTTTACTTTAGAATTTATTTCGGTTTCTTTATATTATTTAATCTGAGCTGTTAAAAATGGATAAATTATTCTAACGTTGGCTTGCCTATCAAGTAGTATGTTAGGCGTCATCACGGTCCCGATGGTGGGATTTTCGGTCGTGACACTTATATGGGGTATAGTTTCTTTCTTTATTGTGTTAGCGACATACAACAAATACTATTTTCAAGAACTCATATTTTTTCTATGACTTTTGTTTATCATTCAAACTTAATTTTTAGTATAATTTTTAATAGTTCATACTCATCGAGATAGTGTTCGCGCGCAACGCGCGTATCCCAAGACTAGTTATACAAATAGCCAGAATAGAGACATGCATTTCAAAATAATATCTAAACTAGCGCAAAGAAATTCTAAAATCAAAAACTAACTTGAAAAGAATAAATTAAGGAATGCAAAACAAAAAAAAGGAACTGAAAAGATAAAGCACAAAAAAGGAAAATGCAAGCATCAAAGCTGAGTAAAAATTGGAGGACAAAATTCTTTGTTCGTAGTTTGCACTTCGCAGACAAAGGTCCATATTTGTTACTCATCAAACGACAAAGAGAATAGATTATGAAATTAGTATAAACAATTAAAATGATCTCTGACTTTTGAGTTTTTTAGTTTGAGAATTTACTACTAGTTAACTTTTATATATTTGAGTTTTAAAAAAAAATATTAAGCAATTTTAGCTCAATTTCGGAAAAGTTATCGGGGCTTACGCCCCTAAACGGACGCCCGGAATGCCGAGGCTTATGCGTCATGATACATATGCCTCGGTGAGTTTTTGATACGCCTTGCTTCAGGGCTCGCCCAGAAAATATCTTTTAAAATACTGTTCACTGTATTGAAACACTTCAATTGATTAATTAACAACTCGCAAGTATCGAAATTTTCCTCTAAAAACAGATCATCAAGACACATGCATTAATTAAATTATAACGCGTTCAACTATAGTCCTTAATCATAAAACAACAATATGGAGCCTTATCCACCAGAACTTATTGATTATAAAACGTCAGTGAATAGGTTTGCGCAGGTGCTCAAAAGGAAATAGTAAATGGAATAGTAGGACGAATAAACGACGAACGTCGTGTGAAAGGAAGCCACATGCAATAGTAGTGGTTAGAAGATTAAATATGATGAAACTACTAACGTGTGAGAAGTCCATGCCGTGTTAAACATATATGACACATTTAGAATATGGATAAGGTATGAGATTAAATTTATATTATATTTGATTGACGGTATAAATTTAATATCAATCTTACTACATAATATTCCACTTTATTCCATCAAATTTGAGATTATATTATCTCAAGTGAAATAAATTAATTCCTCCGAAATAATTTAGTCCGTGTACCAAAACTATTTTCATTTGATCGGAAAAAAAGAAGACAAACCACCCAAACTTTGAAATATAATACTTTTGTAAGCGTCAGGCATGACATCAGAAGTCACAACATATCATATCACAGTATAAACCAAATAAGTGTACAAACTTGCAATACTTGAGGAAAATTAAAGTCTTGGTTTGAGCTAAAATTTAATGGCGTTTTCCGGTGCACAAGTTCTCCTATTTCCATTTCCAACTGCAGGTCACATAATCCCCCTCCTTGACCTAGCCAACCACCTCATAAATCATAACCTAAAACTCACAATTCTTGTCACACCTCAAAACCTACCATTACTCGAGCCAATCCGAGCAATTCACCCTTCCGATTCTATTCAAACACTTTGCCTTTCATTTCCCCAACTCCCAGCTGGATCCAGTTTTGCTGCAAGGGTTCGTTCAACCTCTGAGCTTTACAATCCGATTGTCGATTGGTTCCGTACCCACCCGTCACCTGTGGCCATTATCTCAGATTTCTTCCTTGGTTGGACTCATGAACTGGCATGCCGACTAGGTGTTCGACGTATTGCCTTTTGGCCGTCCGGAGCTTTTACTTGCTTAGTTATAAGTCATACATGGAGCAACGTTGAAGAAATCTTGTCTACAACTAATGAAAACTCTTTGATTACTTTCCATAATATACCCAATACGCCGGAATATCCTCGATGGAAGGTGTGTACTTTGAGCAGTCAATACAAGAAAGGAGACCCCGATTGGGAATTCTTTTTGAAAATATGAAGAGTTGGGGGGTTGTGTTTAACTCTTGTAGAGAAGTGGAGGGCGTTTTTATTGATCGAGTAAAGAAAGAAATGGGCCATGATAGGGTTTGGGCCGTTGGGCCCTTGCTACCTTTGGACAATAATTTGGTAGGCCCATATTATTTTCAACGAGGCGGGTCGAGTGTGATGCCACGTGATGAAGTGATGACGTGGTTAGATGACAAGGCCGATGATTCAGTTGTTTACGTGAGTTTCGGGAGTCGTGCAATGTTGATGCCCTGGCGACGGCCTTGGAGTGTAGTGGGGTGAATTTCGTGTGGTGCTTGAAATTCAAGAGGAAGGACAGGTGGCAGGCAACGAGGGAGTAGTCACGAAGGAATATGAGAATCGAATAGCAAATAGAGGGTTGATAATCAAAGGTTGGGCTCCACAAGTTGCGATACTAAGTCATCGAGCTGTGAGCGTTTTCTTGACTCATTGCGGATGGAACTCCATACTAGAAGGCATATCCTCTGAGGTGCTCATGCTAACATGGCCTATGGGTGCAGACCAATTTATAAGTGCAGAATTGTTGGTTAACGAACTCAAAGTGGGAATTAGAGCCTGCGAAGATGGTTGTCAGGTAGTCCCAGATTCAGTCAAATTGGTTCATATCTTATCCGAGTCAATTAGTGGAGCTCCCCCACAGAAAGAGCGAATGAGTAAACTCCATGATTCTGTCTTAGAGGCTCTTCAAAAGGGAGGGAGCTCTAGTCAAGATTTGGATGCATTTGTCAAACAAATAGGTCAACTTCAAAATGAAACTAGTTGATCATTTTTTTTTGCCAAACAATAAAATTTTATTCAACCAAGTATAATATATACATCCACTAGTTCTTTTTTACTCTAGAACTAGTCCTAAATTACGCTAATTATAATTACTCCTCCCCTCTATATACCTAATACACTGCTAGTCTATACTAGACTTGGGTATGAGTTTAATCTATCAAGTAATTTTTTTCAATTGCTTCTAAGTTGTCCTATGTAATTGAATGGTAATCTCTCTTAGTCTTGATACACATTCCTGCTGCTGTTCTTGAAATTTTCTAGCATTGCTTTCATTCCAAACGTGGTAAACAGTAGCAACTAGCCATCCTAGCACCTCTGCATGTGCTCTGCTGTTACATTGTTTGGTCGTTAATCTCTTAATCTCTTCTTCCCAGGTCCCTACTTGCCTGTTTTCTCCTATCCATCGTAAGAAGGAGCTCCACATCTGTCTGGAATATTCACATTCAAAGAACAAGTGAGCGTGAGTTTCTTCAATATCAGCTCTGCATAGTACACAGTTCATAGGGACTTGTATTCCCCATTTAGCCATTCTATCTGCTGTACTAAATCTCCTTTGAAGTGCAAGCCAAAGTATAAATTGATACTTTGGTACAGAACATGGAATCATATTGAGGTTTCTCCATATAGCTCTAGGATATTGAGGGAGTAAGTATTGGTATGCCTTCTTGATCATGAACTTCCCAGCATGAGTGAGTTGTTGTAATTCTTCACACACATCATTTCTCCCATACCATTTCCTTACATCAAAGATTTTCCTAACAAGCCAACATGCTTGCCTAGGTGTCTCCATAGTACTGCTTCTACCCTTAATATAGAAACTGTGGATCCATTGTATCCAGAGAGCGTCTTTCTTTGCTGTGATAGCCCAAAGCAATTTTAATATGGCTGCTTTATTTCATGTTTGAAACTAGTTGATCATCAAATTAATTACTTGTAAAAAGAAGAAAAAAAAATTGTACTTTTGAGACTTGAGATTGATAGGCCCACGACCACAAGAGATGAAGGTAGAAAACGGTTCACCTTCATATATTGTTAGGTAAATCAAGTTAGCCATGTTAATAATTCACCGAACATTTTGAGATTCTCCGACATTTTTTCTTTTCAATGCGCATACGTCCTTTGACCCGAACCTTGATTGACATCCTTTTTCCAGCGTATAGTACTCTTCCATTTCAGCATTTCATAATCTCTTGTTACCTTCCTTCTAATTCAAATTGAACTCAAATGCTTTCCAAATGTAGTGTAGCTGATTTGATTTTAGTAGCCTAAACAATATCTGGAGTAAAACTATAACCATTTAATTCCAACTCTACAATTATTTCGACACTACTAGAAATTCGGCAAAAACCGATCAAGAAGAACTTTGGTCGGTTTTTTAAAATATTTTAATTTTTAATTTTTTTTACGAAACCAACCAACTTTGGTCGGTTTTCTTTGGCGCAAAAATGCGGAAACTATTTTTGAGTCCCGCGAAATTTATTTTTCAAGAAACCGACCAGCTTTGGTCGATTTTTCAATTAAAATAAATAAAAATTAATATTAAAAAAACCGACCAACTTTGGTTGGTAATTCTTAGGCCAGTCATTTTAAAAACCGACCAACTTTGGTCGGTAATTTTATGTTTTAACAAAACCGACCAATTTTGGTCGGTTATTTTCGTGCGAAAATACAATTAAAGAGTATAAATAAATAAAAAGACAATCTTAAAATAAAATGCACCAATGGTCTAGTGGTAGAATAGTATCCTGCCACAGTACACAGCCCGATTTGATTCCCAGATGGTGAATCTTTTGATTACATAATTAAAATACCGACCAACTTTGGTCGGTTTTTTTTTTGCAATATCTTTTTTTGAATTTAATTGGCCGACCAACATTGGTCGGTAATTTCCGACCAACTTTGGTCGGTATTCTTAATCGACCGTCAAAATACCGTCCACACGTAAATGGTCGCGTTTTGGTCGGTAATTGACCATAATCGACCAACTTTGGTCGATTTTTTTGGTCGGTTTTTGGCGCATTTCTAGTAGTGCGAATACTTCTTAATTTGAAAAAAGATATAGATTAGGGAGTAGCTGTAATCCTAATATTGGAACAATCCCTTTATTAATTACTCAGTATAATCAGTACAAAGTTGAAAATCAAATTAAAATTTGAGAAGTTAAATCAGAAGCAGATCATAGAATAAATTACTCCATCCACAAGTGTTGCCAGCTTTGAAATCACGTAAATAACTTGCTTCTCTATTTTGTGCAAAAAGACTATTAGGTGTGTCAAATTTTGATACTTTATTCTTGGAATCATCACGTAGCAAAAAAGAAGAAGAGAATCGTAGAAGGAATAGATATGGGGTCTAGTAGTTAATTTAATATATTATAATTAGGTGAAGTTAGTTGATAAAAAGGTAGGTTAATTAGTTAGTTGTATAAATAGAAGTTAGTTACACTTGTATAGTAGCTTTTTGAGAATTAGTTAGAACAGTTCATTTCAAATACAGAGAATGGAGCTTCTCCTTCTTCTTCATCGACTTCCTTCTGCCATGGCTGACTAGTTCAATATGGCATCAGAGCTTTAAGGCTAGATCAATTAACTCAGCAGCTTCAGGAGAGGAATATCACTGGTTAATTGCTTCCTTTACTCTGTTCCTTTATCATTTTTTTAGCAAATTCCCTAAAATTAGGGCTTGTTCGATTAGCCTCAATTTCTGCTGAAATCTAGTGATTTGTGACCTAAATCATCTCAATTAGTGTGGTGCGATATAATCTATACTGTCTACAATGGCAATTGATGACGGGATCTCGGCTTCAACTCCTCCAATGGCGACTGCAACTCAGGCTCAAACATTAAATGCTCCAGATCTGCTACATTACAAGCTCCCTCTGTACATTCATCCTTCAGATACACAAGGTTCTATTCTTATCTCAATTCAACTTTAAGGCTCTGAAAATTACTCAATTTGGAGTTGGTCAATGAAGATTGTGTTGCATGGTAAAAATAAACTAGGTTTTGTTTTAGGAACTTGTAGAAGAGAAATGTATGATCCTAGCTTGCATGAACTCTGGGATAGATGTAATGACATTGTTCTAGCTTGGATAATGAACACAGTATCTCCAAATCTACTTAGTACTGTAATTTATGCATCTGATGCTCATAAGGTGTGGGAAGACCTTAAAGAGAGGTTTGATAAAGTAAATGCCTCTAGAGCCTGTTATCTGCACAAGGAAATGGCTGCACTAACTCAGGGCATATCCTCTGTGTCTGTGTACTTCTTGAAGCTTAGGGAACTATGGGATGAGTATGAGACACTAGCTCCTCCTCCTTCATGTGGATGTCCAGAGTCTGTCAAACATGCAGAACATTATCAGTTGCAAAAGCTATATAAGTTTTTAACAAGTCTAAATGATTCCTATGAGAACGCAAAGGATCAAATTCTTATGACAAGGCCTTTACCAAACATAAACCAAGTATATGCTATGATAGTGAATATAGAAAGTCAAAGGAGAAATGACAGTTGTGGGATTAATGCTAGCATTGGTGTTGATGGCAATGATGTTACTGCACTACTAAGCAGCAGAGGAAACAACAATGGTAACAACTCTGGTGGTGGTAACATCAATTACAAAGCTGGGACCAATTACAGCTATGGAAGGTCTGCACTTCAGTATGACTACTGCAAGCTTAAATGTCACACAAGGGACAACTGCTACAAGCTGCATGGATATCCAGCTGATTTCAAATACAGGAAGAAAGGAGGCACTCCAAATACTTATGCTAACAATGTGTGTGGTGCAGGAAATCAGGGATCTAAAGCTCAAGGATCATCCCAGCAAACAGCACCTATCTCTAATACAGCACCACCATCTCCAGTTTAGTTCTTCACTTCAGAGCAATACAATCAAATTCTGCAAATGCTAAACAAAGGAAAAGAGGGAGAACCTGTGGCTAATGCAGCTCAAATGGGAACATCCGGTATTCCTACTGCCCTAATGTCTAGTCTAGGAGACCATAACTGGATAGTAGACACAGGGCTACAAATCATATGGTACATCAGTTAGGTTTGCTTCACAAATTCAAAGAATTGTCACAAATGAGTAAGAATAACACCTACCTACTGGAGAGCAAGTTACTATCACTAAGACAGGAGAATCTCACATATTTCAGGACAAGACAATTGGAGAAGTATTATATATACCTGAATTCAAATACAACCTATTATCAGTATCAAAGATCACCAAGGAGTTACAATGTTGTGCATCATGCTTTCCTGATTTCTGTGTATTTCAGGAACTCTCAAGTGGGAAGGTGATAGGGATTGGTAGAGAAGAGGATGGCCTTTACATTCTGAGGAATAGAGGAAACTCAAATTCACAGCAAGTCTCTGAGAATAAGGATGTCATCAATCAGTTTTCTGTAAATACCATTTCCAGTTCAATAAGTGAAGATAGTTCCAAGAATAAAACTAAGACTGTTGATTTGTCTCTTTGGCATAGAAGACTAGGGAATGCTACTTTAAGAGTGTTGAGAAATATAGAAAGCTTGTGTAACTCTCAGCCGAATAATCATATATGCTCTGTATGTCGTATTACTAAACAGGCAAGACTACCCTTTCTTCTAAGTACTACTTGTTCTGCTAAGTGTTTTGATCTTGTGCATGCTGATGTATGGGGTCCTTATAAGGTTCCCACTCATGATGGTAAGAGATACTTTTTGACTCTAGTTGATGATTTCTTTAGGATATACATGGCTCTTCCTAATGCCTGCTAAAGCAGATTCTATTGTAGCACTAAGGAACTTCCTAATATATGTCAGAACTCAATTTGGCGGTGAAGTGAAATGTCTTAGAACAGATAATGTTTCAGAATTCTTCAATGATCAGGTGAACAATTTGCTTAAGGAGTGTGGGATTGTACACCAAAGTTCTTGTGTGTATACACCACAACAAAATGTTGTTGTAGAAAGGAGACATAGATATATCCTAGACATGGCAAGAGCTTTAAGGTTTCAGGCATTTGTACCCTTAAGGTTTTAGGTTGAGTGTGTATCCATAACTATATACTTACTCAACAGATTGCCTACTGTGTTATTGAAAGGTCAGTTACCTTTCCAGAAATTGTTCCACAGAGCTCCTTCACTACAACATCTCAGAGTATTTGGAAGCCTGTGCTATGCTACCACTGTCAAAAGGGGTGATAAGTTTAGTCCAAGAGCAATTCCAGCAGTTCATCTTAGATATTCCACAACTCAGAAGGGATATTATCTCTATGGCCTAACCTCCAAGGAGTTCTTTGTAAGCAGAGACATTGTCTTTCAAGAAGACATTTTTCCCTTTAAGCACATGAACACTGGCCTTTCTCCTATGTTCCCTGTGGTGCAACTAGTTGAACCTGATCCTCCTGTTGTGTTTGCTCCATTGCATTCACATACAACCTCCACTTCTAACCCTCATGCTTCCCAGCTTTCCCCATCATCTTCTGTCAGGGATCCCTCTCCTCAGCTAGTACAACTTAGAAGATCCTCAAGGGAATCAAGACCACCTGTATGGACGGGAGATTATGTTGTCCAACAGAAGTCCTCATGTCCATATCCACTGTCCAACTATGTGGTGTATGACCACCTCACTCCAGCCTATAGGTCTTCATTAGCTGCTTATTCAGCAATTGTAGAACCCAAGACCTATGCTGAAGCCAGTATTAATCCACTGTGGGTGGTTGCTATGAAGTCTGAGATTTCAGCTCTTGAGAGCAATAATACTTGGACAATTGTAGACCTTCCTCCAGACAAAGTTCCTATAGGCTGCAAGTGGGTGTTCAAGGTCAAGTACAAGTCCACAGGAGAGGTGGAGAGATATAAAGCAAGGCTGGTAGCCAAAGGCTACAACTAGCAAGAAGGTTTGGACTACACTGAAACATTCTCCCCTGTAGCTAAGATGGTTACAATAAGGTCTATAGTGGCTCTTTCTGCTGCTTCACATTGGTTTGTGTTTCAGATGGATGTTCATAATGCATTTCTGCAGGGCGATCTGTGTGAAGAAGTTTATATGCAAATTCCTGATGACTTTTCAAGCCAGGGGGATTATCAGAAGGTGTGCAAGTTAAATAAGTCCTTGTATTGACTTAAACAAGCTCCTATACAATGGAACTTAAAGTTGACAGAAGCATTGACAGACCTAGAATTTGTACAGTCACACTATGGCTATTTTTTGTTCACACACAGGAAAGGAGTAGATTTGGTGATTGTGATTGTCTATGTTGATGATTTGCTAGTGACTGGCAATAATCTAAACTTGACTGAGAAGGCTAGAAAGGACCTTCAGAGCAGGTTTAAGATGAAAGACTTAGGGGTACTGAAGTACTTCCCTGGAATAGAGTTTTTAAGATCAGAGAAAGGCATCCATATGTGTCAGAGGAAGTATGCACTTGAGCTGCTATTTGAGACTGGTCTATCAGGAGGAAAACTAGCATTCACTCCACTGGAACTCAATCACAAGCTTATCTCCATATAATTGGATAAAGTGTTCAATAAGGAGAACTTGTATGATGACAGGTTACTTGAAGACATAAGTGGTTATCAAAGGATAGTGGGAAGACTGTTGTATTTGATCATGACTAGACCTGACATAACCTTTGTGGTTCAGGTTCTGAGTCAGTTCATGCATGCTCCCAAGAAATCACATCTAGATTTTGCTATGAGAGTTATCAGGTACATTAAAGGTAATCCTGGTCTTGGGCTATTCCTACCATCAACTGGCAATCAAAAGCTGGTTGCCTTTTGTGATTCAGATTGGGGTGCTTGTGTAGAGACAAGAAAGTCAGTCACAGGTTATGCTGTGAAGTTTGGTGATGCCTTAGTCTCTTAGAAATCAAAGAAGTAAGGAACAGTTTCAAGAAGCTCAGCTGAAGCAGAGTTCAGAAGCATGGCCACTACTGTTGCAGAGATAAAGTGGTTGGGTGGATTATTTGAGGAGTTGGGAGTATTAGTTGAGTTTCCAGTTCAGCTTCACTGTTGATAGCAAAGCTGCAATTCAAACTGCATCTCATCCTATTTTTCACGAAAGAACCAAACACATAGACATAGACTGTCACTTTGTAAGCTAAGGGAAAAGATTCAAGAAGGAATGATCCAAACTTAGCATATTAGTACATGAGAGCAACTGCCAGATATCTTCACCAAGAGTCTATGCTAAGGGTGTTAATCGGGTCAGGCTGACCCGTTTTTAACCCGCTTCAGCCCGGTACTGTAGCATTTAGGGCGGGCTGGGACGGGTTGGTAGGGGGACCGGGTTTTGGACGAACATGTTTACCTTAGCGGTGCACCGAACCCGCTTAACCCGACATCCCTTAACGGGTTGTACACGGGCTGCAACCCGTTAGCAGCCCGGTTACCGTTGGATTTTAAAAAAAAAATTAATTGGACCGTTCCCAATGGTCAAATTGAGAAATGACCGTTGGGGAACGACAAATATTATTATCAATTATTTAGTTTAGCCATTACATAATTATTATTATCAAATATCAAGTTTTCAAGTGAAGAGTGGTATCAAGTATTCAAGTATAAAGTATCAACTATCAAGTTTCGGTTTATCAATTGAAGTTTGATTTTTGATACCAAAACTTCAAAATTAGTGCTGCATCCGGAATCCCGGTACACTCGCTCCATCTCTTTCTCTTATTTGGTGTATACTTATTTTATTATTTAGAATTATTAATTTAGTTTCTTAATTTAATTTCTTACTTTAATTTCTATCGGAAACAGCCTCTCTGCCCTATCGGGGTAGGGGTAAGGTCTGCGTACACATTACCCTCCCCAGACCCCACTTGGTGGGATTTTACTGGGTAGTTGTTGTTGTTGTTGTTGTTGTTGGATTTACTTAGAGTGGCCAAAAAAGCGTGCACTAGTAGAGGTGGTAGTAAGAAAACTTCCAAAAGATCAAGAGGTGGTGTTGGTTCTTCTAGTAGCTTTACACATATTTCTGAAAGTTCACCTGAAAATTTAAACGTAGATTATGAGCGAATGCAAGAAAATTTTGGTGTAGATAATGATTTAGATGATATGTTAGATGATGATATTCAATCACCCGATAATCTTGAAACACCACCACCTACACCTGGTAATGCTAGACAAACTCAAATGTTAGGGGTGCAACAAGTAGGCCTCCTCTCCCTATTAAGAAGAATCGACGATTAAGAAGTAAGTGTTGGATGCTTTTTGAAAGACTAGAAGATCAAAAATTATGTAAAATGTAAAATTTGTAGTGAACATTATAAACATGAGCCTGGTAAAGGAGGGGGAGCGGGTCAACTTCATAGGCATATGGAAGAGAAACACCCTCTTGATTGGGGAGTAGATGAGTCATCTGGGCAACAAAAACTTAACCCGAGTACTGAGGGGGTTATTTGGGAAATACGATATTAAGAAAGATCAGGAAGAATTAGCTAAAATGATTGTTTTAGGTTGTTTACCTTTTAGTTTTGCTTCTTCACCGTATCTTGTTACTTATATTCAAAGAATTTATAGCCCTATGTTTAAAGGTATTCCTAGAAGTACTTGTAGAGCTGATATCTTTAGGCTTTTTGGACAATATCAGACATATATACGTTATTTGTTCGCAAGTCTTCCTTGTAAAGTTTCTCTTACTTCTGATATTGGTCGTGCTGTAAACGGAAATGATTATTTGACTGTTACATGCCATTGGATAGATGATAATTTTTGTATGCAAAAACGTATTATTGCTTTTAAACATGATAAAGATCAAAGTCATACTGGTGCATTTATAAGTAATACTATACATGAAGTTGCTATATTTTATAATCTTGCAGAAAAAGTTTTGTGTATGTCATTTGATAATGCTTCTAGCAACAATGCTGCTATTACAATATTAAAATTGCATCTACACCCACCACTTCCTGAAATATTTCATGTTAGATGTGCATGTCATATTTATAACTTGGCTGTGAAGAGTGGCCTTGAATTATTTAGAGTTGATATTACTTTAGTTAGGAGAGCTGTTGGTGTAATTCAAGGAAATAATAGAAGTGCTAGATTAAATGCATTTAAGGAAAAATATGTGCACTATAGACTAAAACCAAGACTCATACCTGAAGAAATAGTTACTAGGTGGAATTATACTTATTTGTTCTTAAGATGTTGTCATAAATATAGAATGCCTATAACTGAAGTTGCTAATTCTCATTGTACCGATCCTAACCGTTTGTTAACATCTAGAACTTGGGATGTCATTCATGATGTTGTACAATTTTTACAAAAATTTTATATGGCTACACTTGAGTTTTCTGGAGCTTATTATCCTACCGTTTCAAATGGTTTAGTTCATATTGTTGAAATTTCTCTTTTACTACATAATTTGAAGTAGAAAGAAGGATATGCTACTGTTGTTGAATCTATGCTAGATAAGTTTAAAAAGTATTTCTACCCAATTCCCTACATTTATCTAATTGGTGCTATTTTAAACCCTACTGTCAAAATGATAAAGTGTCGCCAATTAATTAGAGCTTTATATACTTATATAGATATTGGACTAACTGAACCTCCTGATATTGACACTTGTGTTTCTGAGCTACACACACATTTACAAACTTTATATAATTATTATGCTAACATTGTTGATGCTTCTTCGGTTGTAGATGCAAATACTCTTTCAACTAATCATTCAACATCTGGAACAACAATGGATGATGATGATTGTGTTCAAGATTATCAGATTTGGTCTACACTAGGAGAGCATCAACAAACCAGTACCAGGAATATTGATGAACTACAATTCTACTTGCAAAAGTTACCATAGCCCCTCACAAAGGATTTTCAACCGCTGGTTTGGTGGAAGAGCAACTCAAATCAATTCCCTGTTCTTTCGGACATGGCTCGAGACGTGCTAAATGTGTCGATTTCAACAATCGCATCAGAGAGCGCATTTAGCCAAGCAAGGCAGTAGCTAGGAGATACCCGTCATTCATTGGGCAGCAACGCTTTGGAAATTCTAGTGTGCTTCAGAGATTGGATAAGATCAGAACGGCGAAATCAAGGGCGTGCCGAGGTAGACGAAGAGGAGGACCAAGAAACTGGAGATATAATGGTTTATGGATCCGGTTCAACCAATGCCGGAAACCTAGAACATCATGTTGACATGGAAGAACTTAGTAAAATGATGCAAAATATGTGATGTACTATTTCTTATTTTTTTATTTGTTGTAAACTTTTAATTTGCAAGTTCAAAAAAAAAAAAAAAAGAACTTGCAAATTAATTTGAAGTATGAAGAATATAATTTGAACTTGCCTATTGGTCTTATTAAATAATTTTTTGTAGCCACTTACTTTCTAAGTTTCTAATTTCAAATTTTCAATTTTATAATTTTAAAATACAAATTTTAAATTTAAAACTTTAAACTTTAAACTTCAAAGTTTAATTCTAACCCTTAAAAGTTTGCAAATACTTAACTATCAATAACATTGGATAAGAAAAATAAAATTTAATTTTTTTTAAAAAATAACTGGAGCCCGGCCCGCCCGAACCCGCTAAGCCCGAACCCGTACGGGCCCTAAAAAACTCGAAATTTCCCAACCCGCCAAGAGCCCGTTTTCCTAGCCCGTTAACCAACCTGCCCGCTAACTGAACGGGCTGGGGTTTTCCCCGTTCAGCCCGTCCCAGCCCGCCCGATAAACACACATAGTCTATGCAGTCCACAACATGATTACTTACTTTGCAAGCTGGGAATGAAGAGTCTGTTTTCATCCCTCAGCTTGAGGGGGAGTGTAGAAGGAATAGAAGTGGGGTCTAGTAGTTAATTTAATATATTGTAATTAGGTGAAGTTAGTTGATAAAAAGGTAGGTTAATTAGTTAGTTGTATAAATAGAAGTTAGTTACACTTGTACAGTAGCTTTCTGAGAATCAGTTAGAACAGTTCATTTCTAATACAGAGAATGGAACTTCTCCTTCTTCTTCATCGACTTCCTTCCTCTTCTGCCATGGCTGACTAGTTCAACAAAAATATAAGAGGTACTTATTGTGTGGGTTTCAGACTTACACCCTTCTATGTGAATAAAAGATGGTTTAATTTTTTTTTTTTAAAAAAAGAAAACTTATACACTTGGTACCAGTTGTAACTTTAATTTCCATTGGCATAATTTACACTCTAATTTGCTTTCTAAATTAGAGACCAAGACTTTTGATTCTTCTCGAACCTATCTTTTTTTTTATTTTTTTTTATTTTTTTTTTAAAGAATTACACAATAAATCACTTTATAAGTTACCTTGCAATATTTTAGCCCAGTTACACGTTTACAAATATGTAGCCAAATATTAATAAGTTTAGATCCAAATTTTTTTCCGTCTTTTTTTCCCACTAGATCTTCAAGCGTGAAATATTTGTGAGTTTCCATTCTCCCTTTTTCTCACGTTTATACATATATATCCCAGCTACAAAAATGCAAAAATAGATGCGAGAAACCTACAATTTCATCTTCTTCAATGCTAATCTTATCAAAATTTCAAATACAAATTTGTGAGAAATTTCAAGTGGATATTGTTTGAACTCATTAGAAATAGTCTAAGTAGGCTGCATACAAAGTTTGAAAACACTTGATGAGGATTTAGACTAGTTTTAAATAAAAATTGCAAGTAAAAAAACGTACAGGAAGTTCGTTAGAGATACTTATACACTTTTATACAAAGAGGTACATTATGTATATAGTTGTATAAAAGTGTATAAAGATGTATAAGCACAATAGTGAAAGTGCTCGTGATACATATGTATATAGAAGAAGAAGAAGAAGAAGAAGTGAGAAATTCACCAAATACCTGTAAATGATATTTCAACCTTGTATACAATACTGTATAAGAGGTATTTATACACTATTATACAAATGAATCCTATCGATAGAGCTTCACGGGTTCTTCTTCTTCTTCTTCTTCTTCTTCTTCTTCTTGAGAATCTTCTGAAATTTAACTCAAATCTAGCTCGAAGAAGTGAGAAATTCACCAAATACCTGTAAATGATGTTTCAACCTTGTATACAATAGTGTATAAGAGGTGTTTATGCACTATTATACAAATGAATCCTATCGATAGAGTTTCACGGGTTCTTCTTCCTTGAGAATCTTCTGAAATTTAACTCAAATCTAGCTCGAATCTAGCTCCAAATTACTTCAAACATAAGTTTTGAAATCCTCTTGATGATCACAATCAATTGCCACAACATCCAATCCAAACAACTAACAATGAAAAATTCAATTTCCGAAATCGAAGTTTTGAACGACCTTTAAATGTGGCTTCTATTTTTCTAGTTTGATGATCCAATAACCTACCAAGTGAACCTATTTAATGCATGACAATAAACACAGTTCTCTCCATTCCAATGGAGGAAGTGATCTTCATATGACTCCAAAAAACTAATTCTTTTACGTATTATTTTCTTCTTCTTCTTCTTCTTCTTCTTCTTCTTCTTCTTCTTCTTCTTGGTTATCAGCTTTGAATCTGGAAGGAGAGTTGAAGAAGAATAACAATGGTAGAGAAATTTTAGGGTACAAAGTCGGGACACGGGGAGAAGAAGAACGAAAAAAGAAAAAAAATAATTGAAAGGGGGTGGGCAAACGGGTGAAAAGTAAATTTTCAAGCTATGTACAACCTGAGTCATACGTGGTAAAAACTTTCAACGTGGACTATTTTCTAATGGGTTATTGGGCCAAATAATAAAGCGTATAATTCTCCCTTTTTTTTTTTCCTCAAGTTACACTTGTAATTTAATTGGTGATGCTGAAGGATAAACTACTTTTGACCACCTTTATTTTTAATTAAACAATCTTAAATCTTAATTAGTTTAAGTTACAAAACAGTTAACTAATCTTATATAAGAGAAAATTTTAACAGAACAAAATATTAATAATTTTTACTAAAATTTTCTATTGCTATCATTTTTGATTTTTCCTTCATTATTTTGATTTTATTTGTTATTTATTTCGTTTATTTGGTTTTATTGATTTTTATGCATTTGGTTCCCAAACCGAAAAAGGTCCAAAATTGTCCTTAAACTATTGAATATAGAGCAAATATGGCCTCCGTATAATTTTGGTACCAAATATATCCTTACCGTTAAATTACCGGACCACCTATACCCCTAAAAATTATACTTGGTTTATAATTTTTATTATGGAGCTACAGTACTTGGTTATCACTGTGTTCGAAAAGTTGTCATTCGTAGTGATCTCTTGTAAACAATAGACTTTACTGTTTTATGTTTATGATATTTGAGACCAAAAAAAGATGAGCTTATCCCCAAGAATGACTATGAATTTAATGGACTCGCAATCTATACAATATCTTTTTACTGAATGATTTTCTTGTCTTGAAGGTTCTATGTCCATAAGATGATTTCCCCATTGGAAGTATTACTGTAGAGGTTTTTCCAGCAAGTGATAGGCAGAAGATAAAGAGTTGCTTTCACGTTGTAGGTGTTTGAAAGTTGAGTGGAAGGTGGAGTCAAAAAAAAAAAAAAATTAATGTTGTAAATCTGACCTGGAGCTTATTTAGTTTTTAGGGGTATAAGTGATCCAATATTTAACGGTAAGGATATTTTTTGTACCAAAATCTAAGGAAGGACATAATTGCTCTATATCTAATAGTTTAGGAGCAATTGTGGGCCTTTTCCGGTTCCCAAACAAATATCCACGCGTCGTGGTTAATTATGTTGATCATCATCGACCTCATCGAACTAAAAAAACAATATCACTTCTTTGATTCCCCTCCTGTTATCATCATTCATATCTCTCTCTCTCTCTCTCTCTCTCTCCGCCGGCCGGCCGCCGTTCTCCACCTTTGATTCATTTTCCGGCGACTAACTTCCACGTTACTCCTGTTTAAACCCTAATCCTATCCTCACAGGATGGTAGCTCTTTCAAATTCTTTGCTCTTACCAACAAATCCTTTTGGTAATATTCTAATTTTTCATTATAATTCGCTGCTTTTGCTGCACCCATTACTCTCTTCCCTTAAATTTATGTGACTGTGTTTGACTGAATGTGACTGTGTTTGATTGGCACGTAACTTAAGTACGGAATAAAGACTTTTTGAACTCATGTTCTTAAATGAATAGTATGTCATGAGATTCTGTGATTATAAAAGAATGTCATTAAGAGAAAAATGAAAATTTTAAGCTGTTTTCACATATATAAGGGTTTGTTCTTTTTAGAAAGAACTTATAAGGAAATAGTGCCAGGATTAATTTACATCAATCAAGCTCCGTAATAGCGTAATTGGAAGACTACTACAGAGTTCTATATTTCAATATTTGTGTCTCCTTATCTGTTAAAGTAAACCAACTGCAGCATGTAGTAATTTGTGTCTCAAAAGACCTTGAGACCTTAGTTAAGAACAAATCAAAATGGGCTAGTAGCTACAGACTAGTTGCGATAAACGTTCTTTGTTGTTGTTATACTTATGTTAGGTAGTTTTCTCACTGGAGCTTTTTAGTTAAGAACACAGACTTGTATGTCCGTGTAGGGATAAGTACGAGATTTATGGAACATCCAGTCTTAAGTTACACCAATTTGATTATAAGAAAGTCTTTCATTTTATATGGTGGTGTTTGACTGGATACAAAGTTTAAGATCACAAGATTCAAAGGGTATTATTTGTATGTTATACACATCTTTAATTAAGACCACAAGATTCAAAAGTCTTCATTATATTCTTAAATTTTGTGCTCAGTCAAAATAAGACATAAACCGTGGAAGTACATGCTGGCAAATATGCTGTTACGGAGCGTTAAGTTTAAAGACATAAACAATGGAAGTCACTTCAATTCCTATAAGATCATATCTGTAAGGGCTTTAATGGCAAAAACGTGAGTGTTAAATTTAAAGATTTTTCAAATATAAAAAGGTGTCAATCTTTTTGGAATAAAAAAAAGGTGTTGTATAAAATGAATAAGAGAGAGTATTATATTGCATTGGACTGAGATAGATATGAACAGAGTGGTCTTTAAATATTCATATTGTAGAGTATTCTCTTATACAGTGACATTTATGCTGTTCCAGCATCATTTTCCAAAATGCTTATTTGAATTCGTGCCAGGTGTTTATTTCAATACATTAAAAATAAGAGGTCCTTATAAAATTGAACAACCTTCTCTGCTTCTTATTCAATTAATTTTAAGCATAACATCTGAATGCAAATTGTTGGATATAAAATGGATTGTTTGTTCTTTTGTTCAAATTATTTGGGAACTGCGTGAAGCAAATAGTTCTCATGACAAATAAGATTGGTTTAGTCATACACGGCATGGTCAGTTGTTGCATTGATGACTCTCTCTTTCAACCAAACCTAGATGAGTAATGTGGCATAAGTCCGGTAACTTTATCAATGTGCTAGGCTCTAGTTTGAAGTCAGCAGACCAAAGTGTCAGTGGCACCACCAAGTTGGCCTTCAGCCCAAGGAGTAGAGGAAAATCATCCTCATCTAGAAGTTCATTGACCGTTCAAGCAGGATATAGGTATTTCTTCTCTTATTCTCATGTGCTCTCGTTGTATGCAACATATATTGATGTTGCATCACCCTTCTTTTGTTTGGTGGTCAGTAGTCCTTCGATAGATTATATTTTCATCTTCATAAGTTAATGTTAGAGTTGATTAGACCAAATCAATTGAAAAGTTCAATCCCTGATAAATGGGCCCTCTGTCCGATCATGTTTGAATTAGTTTGGTCCGACAGTTGTTCTGCAAAACTGTGAATCCAATTTGGCTCTTTACATTTAAATAGGAAAAAGAAAACTGTACTTTTGTTTCTTTCACGCATTGGTGATCCACCGACAGGAGAAAATATCTTATGGGATGTTTCTCTTTCTTGTTAATTGGCAGTGATGGTGGAAGGCCAGGCAATACCAGAATCTTTGTTGGTGGCTTTCTATTAGGAGGAGTAATCATTGGTGCACTTGGTTGTATCTATGCGCCTCAGGTAAAAGTGCAGTAGCACTTGTATTGGGCACCGCCTTTGGTCTTCTTTGCTCTAAAAATACTTGTGAATGTTGCTTCATCACTTCTTGATATAAAGACGACCAAAGGCGATGACCTTTTCCGTATTGGTCACCGTCCTTGGTCGTCTTTGCTCTAAATGCCTTTTCCGAATTTCTTCTCTCTTGCTGTACGTGGGAGGGGTAAGATGACTGCCCTTTAATTTCTCTTTTACAGATTAGCAAGGCATTAGCTGAAACAGATAAGAAGGACCTCATGAGAAAATTGCCCAAATTTATATATGATGAAGAAAAAGCATTGGAGGTATGCTGGTATTCTGCATGTCTCTCTCTCTCTCTCTCTATATATATATATATATATATATATATAGTAGGTTAGGGGGGGGGTAGGGGTAGGGTGTATGTGTTCTTTTCGTTTTTTGTTGACTGTAC